>NW_021703783.1:95996718-96082826 GCF_005190385.1 Monodon monoceros
GTGTGTGAATGGATGGATGGATGGGTGTGTGAATGGATGGATGGATGCGTGTGTGAATGGATGGATGGACGTGTGTGTGAATGGATGGATGGGTGGGTGGATGGGTTTTCAAGAGCCTAGAAAGTCTATCCAGTGACCCTGTTTGGGGACAAGGGAATGGCCACCATTCACTCCTGGATCCTCTCTCTCCCTGCTGGCTCCAGTGGCTCCAGGCTGGACAAAGGTGGTGGGAGGGGATGGTCAGGCCAAATGAGCTAAGTTAAGGGGGTAAGAGTCAGAGCCACTCTGCCCTGGATTTCACAGCCCAGCCAAACCTCCCCTGCTACGGGCACAGGCAGTGAGAGCAGGACCCATGGGAGCACCCTCAGGGCAGACAGGCCAACCCTGCTCTGAGCCAAATGGAACAAGGGCCCTGGCTGAGCCGGGGAAGGCACAGACTCAGAGTCACGAGCAGGAGAGAAGACAGACACACCCCAAACTGGGCCTTAGCTGCCTAGATCCTCATGGATGCCCCCACCTCCCCACACAGACACACACGTCCCATCCAGCCAAAGGACACTCTGGAGGGATCAGCTCCTAACTACCCCACCTCTACTCTCAGACTAGACCCCCACTACCTTCTGAGGTAGATGTGAGATCATAGAAAACATACATTCGTCTCTGCTCCCCGGTTCCTGGTACAGAGCTCCTGAAACCCCTGTAAATTCCTACGTGATAAGAATACTAGGGGCGTCTTTTGTTCTGGGTGGACTTCTGGATGGGGGCTGGTCACCAGAAAGACCAGCCATGAATAGAAGCTTGGAAATTTCAGGTCCACTCCCCATTCTCCAGAGTGGGGAGAAGGGCTAGAAAAGGAGCTGATAATTGCCAACGCCCACGAGAGGAAGTCCCCATAAAATCCCAAAGGTAGGGAGTTCAGGAAGCTTCCAGGTGGGCGAACACATCCACATACCGAGAAGGTGATGCACCCCAACTCCATGGGGACAGAAGCTCCCAGACGGCTCCCTATGCATCTCTTCACCTGGCTGTTCATCTGTATCCTTGATCATATCCTTTAATAAACTGGTAAACGTGTTTCCCTGAGTTCTGTGAGCTGCTCTAGCAAACGATCAAATCCGAGGGGGAGAAGGTCACAGCAACCCCTCAGTTTATAGATTGGTAGACAAGTCAGACACAGGTTGTGGGGAACCTGGGGACCGACTTCTTGTGATTGGCATCTGAAGTGCAGGGGAGGCAGTCTCGTGGGGCTGAGCCCTTGACCTGTGGGGTCTGACGCCATCTCCAGGTAGTGTCAGAATCAAGTTAAATCGTAGGACACCCAGGTGGAGTCACAGAAATGCTGGGTGTGGGGAAAACCCACCCACACCCACACACAGTGGCAGAAGCGCTGTGAATGTGGCAGTGGTGTGAGCGTAAAGGGAAGACACAGGAGGAAGACTGTAGGTGAGGCAGGGTTCATGGTGCCCATTTCACAGAAAGGCAAACTGAGGTCCCACAAAATGAGTGGCTCCGTCTGGACTCCCACTCACTCATCTACATAAACCGAGGACCCCTTCAAAGGGACCCCTTCAAAGGGAGCCCTGCAGGCATCTCCATCCCTGGGTGCATCCTCGTCCATCCATCAGTGGCAGCAAAGCTCATTTGCAGTGTGTTCCCAGGGCTCATCCTGCAGATGTTTCCTGAGCACCTACCATGTGCCTGGCACCTCATCCCACACTGAAGGTCCAAGGAGCAAGCAAACCCATGCCGTGGGCTTGGTTTCCCTTGCGGTTTCCTTCTCACCGCAAGGCCTGGAGGGAAACACAGTTGACGCCACCATGGGGATGGGTAGGGCTTCCTACAGGAGGTGTTTTTCCATGTGAAACCCAGAAGGAAAAAGGGAGGCATCCAGCTAAGTGGAGCAGGGACATGGTAGGGAAAGCGAGGAGAGGGTTGTCCTCAGAAGGAACAGCGCGTGCTAGAAACCTGGAGTAGGTGAGGAAAGAAGGGCTGAGATTAAGGCGGGGTCGAGCGGGGGGCAGGTCTTAGCATCTGACACGAGATGAGGGCCCTAGAAGGACCCGCTGTAAAGGCTGGCTTTTAGGGATCAGAGCGTTTTCTTAAATGTTTTTAAAGATTCCATGTGACCAGGGTTTAAAAGCAAAATACACACAGCTATTATAATTGTTTGCAATTTGCTCACCTTCCCCGCCCAGATGTCTAAGCTTCCTCAGTAGCAGAATCTGTGAAATGGGCTAACAGAGACAGAAGCCAGAGAGGTTGGGTTGATTTGAACTGAGCGGACCCAGCGGGGGAAGCCCAGAAGGGGCTCAGATCAGGGAGCTGGAGATTTAAGGAGGAAAAGAGGTCTTGGAGCACCAGAGATGGCAGCAGATCCTGGGCATGGGAGCGATGGGGAGACAATGTTTAAATGTTCAGCTGTGAGTGTGGCTCTCCATCCTCATTATGGCGCTTTGGCAGGAGACCGCAGTGGACGACTTGCTTCTCTGTTACTCTGGATATGATGCGTGACGGGTGGTTCTTTTCATCTGTGGTGTGGACAGTCCCGGTCCACAGAGTAACTGCACTTACGTGTTCTCCCACAATCAAAATCATACATATTTCTTACCAGATGTTGGGAACATGCTAATTTGGAAAACTAGCAAGAACAGAAACTTTCCATATTGTCAGGATCCAAGGATCACCACTGATAGCAACAGAACGCGTGGCTTTGGGATCTTTTCTTCATCTCTGCATTTTGCACCCTCTTGACGCTATCCCATGTGATATTTTGAATCTTAGTGGGGTTTCATTTAATATGATTGCATAAGCATTATCCCATGTCTTTAAAAACCGTAAACCTAATTCTAATGAATGCATCATATTCCAGAGAAAGGATGTATAGTCACTTCATGATTCATTTTTGCTGGGCATTGACATGGCGCCTGTCTTCTTCTCCTACAGATAATGCTCTGACAAACAGTGGGAAGGTTTTCCTAAGTTTTGGAATACTTCCTTAGCATGGGTTTCCAGATGCGGAATTATTGAGTCAGCTCACTTTCTGAAATAAACAGCTAAATTAGTCTCCAGCAAGTTTGTAGACGTTTATCAATACATTCCCCCCAGAGGTACCATGCTTCCCCTGCCAGCATCTCTCATACACACGTGTTATCACCTGTGATGTTGCCGACTTGAACCTGGAAGGTGCTCCCCCAGCCCGAGAGCCATCCTCCGACCACCCTCAAGGATAAGAGTGTGTCTCTCGCCAGATGTTCCTGGTGCCCAGGGCATCGTCTGCTCCGGGCATCACTGCTCCGGGCCTGGCTGGGGTCGGGGGGTCACGGGACTGCGGGTGGACACTGCTTGCTTTGAGAAGCCCACAGATCCAGGTCTATGGCCTTAGGCAGTGGCTCTTTAACCTGTAAATGGGGACACTGGGAGGGTCACAGGAGGGCACGTGCACGGCGGGCACAGGCACTGAGAGGCCACTGCGTTATTGCCTCTCGCAGCCTGTCCCCTTGCAGGCCCGCTTCGGGGGGACGCGCCATTTCCTGGTCCAAAGCCACTCTTGCCTCTTCCCAGAACAGCAGCGGATCAAACGCACACACGGGGCTCCTGGACTTCGTTCGTCTTCATTAGACTTTATTTATTTATTTCTCTTTGCCTGGTAGAAGTTTCCATTTAACAAGAGAAACCTTTTGTAAATTACACGTCCCTTCCACCAGCCACGCGGCTTGGAGGCTGAGACAGATGGGGTTTGTCAAGATCCGCAGGTCTCAGAACCTCTTCCTACTTCGGAGGTCCAGGGCCCCGTTTTGGAGATGCCCACCCCCGCTTCCAGAAGCTCCCCACAGCCCGGCTGCAGAGCCGGGGGCCCGGCTCAGGGAGGCCCCAGCCACTCATCTGCTCACTCATTGGTCCTCTTTCCTCATGTCCTCAGCAGTGGGGCTGGCCTGGGGCTGGGGATGGAGAAATAAGTCAGACAAAACCCTCTTGCCAAGTGACCGTCAGGCTCTAGAGGAGAGATGGGCGCCGGAACGTGTGATTACGTTCAGACCGTTGTTGAAATTCTATTTTCTGAGCACTTATGGGAGAGCCGCATTGTAAGAATTCTGTGAGCTGGGGACTGAATTTGTCCCAGGTCCTTGCTGACAGAGACAGATAAACGTCCAGTGAGGGCCAGGGCTCACCCAGGGTCAGACCCAAGCCACCAGCAGGAGCCCAAGACCAGCCTCTCTGGCTCCCCGATGTTCCAGTGGGGCCGGCAGGGAGGCCAGGATGTTTCTGCTTCCAGGCTTCCCTGAGGGTCACCGACAAGGGCCCCCGAGCTCCTGGGGCAGGGTCAACCTGAAGAACACGTGACAGCACCTGTCCTGGGGGAGACGGGGAAGGCCGGGTTTCTGCAGGCAGCCCTGGCAGGAAGCAGCTGTGGGAAGCTGGGAGGGGGTGGGGCTGCGATCACCTCCACAGCCCACCCTCTGCTGGGGAGAACTCAGGGCAGGGACTCTGCTGCCATGTGGAACCACAGTGGCTGAGGCCCAGCCCGGCTCCAGGGCCTGACGGTCCCCTCTGGTCAGTCACTGCCCCATTCTTGACCTGCTCCAACCCAATGGCCACAAGAGGTGACAGTTGGCGGACATGGAGGCTGTGAGCACCTCTCAGAAGTGGCTGTGTACCTGTGTACGGTCCTGGAGGATGAGATGGAGATTTCTAGGGAGACAGGGTGCAGGATACAAAAAGACAAGCCCACCACAGAAATACCAAGGCCAGCTTTTAAAGAAAATGGAGTAAGAGGGAATTCCCTGGCAGTCCAGTGGTTAGGATTCTGCACTTTCACTGACGAGGGCCCGGGTTCAATCCCTGATCCAGGAACTAAGACCTCACAAGCTGCATGGCACAGCCAAAAAAAAAAAAAGAAAAGAAAAGAAAGAAAAGAAAATGGAGTAAGAATTGGCAGGGTTTCTTCCCTAACTGACTTCCGTGTGTGCCAGATCCATCTTCCTGCCTTAATTCTGTTCCAAACTGAGGCACCCAGCCTCCAGACCCCAAGAACCCAGCCCCTAGGTGGAGAGTCCAGCTGAGACAGCAGAGGAAGACAAGAAAGGTGGGCAAGAAAGCTGTTTTTCCAACCTGAACCCCACAATGAGAGCTCAAGGGACAGCTTAGTGTAGTGAGCCCACCATCTCTAGAAGCAATCAAGCTGCTCCTAGACGCTCAGGGGCCAGAAAGCCAAGGAAGGCACCTATAAGTATGGGGGCGGTGCGTGTGTAACAAGGTATCAAGGGGTTCCCTGTGGGCAGTACTGTGTGCGGGGATCAGAGACACCTGAGTCCTCTAGATAGACCAGGTGAGGACCCCAGGAGCCCACCCAGGCACCGGAAACAGCAATAAAGGGTGAGCAACTGCCACAGGCCTGATGCCTCGGCAGCCAGGAGCTCTGCTGTCATCTAAAACCATGTCAACACTTGCAGAGCATGGATTACTCTCCCCACTTAACAGATGAGGAAATCGAGGACCAAGGAGGTGTCGACTAAAAAATTACTCACAACCTAAAGTTGAGAGTTATGTTTTATTCGGTGGGAATTTTTTAGGACTTCAAGCCTGGGAGGAAGCATCTCAAGTAACCCTGAGAGAACCGCTCCAGGGAGGCAAGGGGGGAGCCAGGATACATAGGAGTTTTGCAACAAAGGGCAGGTAGTCTGAACATCAAAAGATTATTGTTAATTAAAGAAAACCAGATATGTCAAGTTAAGGAATTTAGTGCTTTTCTGTGTATGGGAAGATGGGAGAGTCTGGGCTCACTGAAATCATTCCTTTGATATGCACCTCAGCTATCTGGGGTCGGTATCCTGTGTTTTCACATCCTGAGTTTCTTCAGGGCTCACCCTCAGGAGTGGCTGCAGTCTGATGGCGGCTAGATGGCAGGTATTCTTTCCTTCCTGAGTTTCCTCAGGGCTCATCAGCTCCTAATCGATGGCTACAATCGATGATGACTGTGACATCCTTTGTTTACTAATAAGGCAGAAAGTATTCCATTTATCACAGGTAAATGAGTTTCTCAAGATCACACAGCCCTCTGGGGGCAGAGCCAGGATATGGACCCAGGTCTGGCTGACCCAACGCTGGGCGGAGCCCTCCCCTTGCAGCCATCATTCAATTGAGAAATCTTCCTGGAGCGGCTGCCCAGTGCTGGGTCCCAGGAGGACGCGCGTCCTTGGGGGAACCAACCAGGTGAGGCTCTTCCTCCTGTCCACGAGCCAGGCCCTCTCTTCACTGACTTTGCCAAAGCATTTCACATGTTTGCCTAGGTTGCTGATGTCTTTACGTTTTCTTGTATTCAACAAACTTTGACCAGAATATTCAGTCCGTTTCTCTCCTCCTTCCTAAATTGCATTCGTTCCGTCACTGACCCAGGCCCAGGGGTCGGGGCTGGGAGTTGACCAGCAGCTAAATCAGATCCCGGGACCACAGCCCCAGAGGGGAGATGATGCTGGGCTCCAGTGAGGAGGGGGCCCGAGAAGGGCCTGCCAGGACTGGTGCCAAGATTGGAGCACGCAGCAGCCCTATAGAAACCCCGGCACCCCGGACGGGCTCCATGCCCAAGTTGGGGGGATTGTTACCCCATTCTACAGCTGAGAAAAGTGAGGCATCAGGTTTTCATCTTCGGCATTGAATGTTTGTCAAAGCATTTGACGCCCAATAACCAGTCAGGGACCAACAACAGCTATATGGAGTCAGTAAGGAAGCAAGTGGGAGGCTTCGGGCAAGAGCTGGCTCCACAGTAGGCAATCATCCCTGTCCCCAGGAGATCTTTTGCTCAAAACTCAGAACATCAGAATCAGACAGAGGCCATTGGGTCCAAATAATACCCCCTGGAGCTCTGGGGGTCCCAAAGGTGGAGGAAGCAGGCAGGGGGTTCTTGGGTCCCTCTTATAGTAAAACAGCTCCTCTGGGCCATGTCACATGTAAGCCAGAGGCCAGCTCTTCCCAGGTCCTCCAGCTTTTGGGGGCTCACCCTATGCTCATGTCCACCTGGAAGCAGATTCTAGCCCCATCTCAGGCTCGCTGCCCTCCCTTCCCCCCCACCCCAACCCACTCTGTCCACCTGCACGCTAACACTAGTGAGGGTGAGAGCTTGACTGAGACTTGGGGGGTGCCAGCAGGGGCTTTGCATTGCCTGCCACTCAGCTACGGGGCTGCCTCCTTGGGCACCTGGCCCCCCAGGCCTTCCTGGGCAGATCTTCACAGGGGCATCCTCTTCTCCTTTTTTCTCCTCCCAGGCCTCGCCTTGCTGCATCATCTATTCTCTTCCTTGATTCTCACCGCACGATCTGCACACCCCCTTCCTCTGTATTATGCTGAGCCATTCACTCAGCTGGAAGTTCCACCCCGTCAGGAACTGGGACAGTTGGAGATTTACCCTACTTGCAAGCTGACAAGTGAGCCGCCACAGTTCCATGGAGGCTGGAAAAGACGTGAGATGCCTGGATCAGAAGCAAAGGATGGTTTGCAACTCACGGCAGCAGCCGGAGCCAGCTATCAGCACGTTCCGGCGCCCATCTCTCCTCTAGAGCCTGTTCCCCAAGCTCCGAACCCCACAGAGGGTCAGATGGCACCTGCGTACTCAGCGGTTGTGTTACAGGAGAGGAACCCTGACCTCAGGGACCCTGAATCTTTCCTGGGAGGCAGTAAGCATGCCTGCCCTTCGCTCTGGAGGGAGAAAGGAGCTCTGTATTTCCAGGCTGCTCATTTACACTATGTTGAATAGCATCTTTCCAGAACTCATGTCCATCAGGAAACTGTGAACCTGTTCTTATTTGGAAATAGGGTCTTTGCAGATGAAATCAATTTACCATGAGATCATACTGGACTAGGGTGGGGCCTTAATCCAATATGATTGGTGTCCTTGTAAGAAGAAGGAAGTTTGGACATAGACACAGAGAGGGAAGGCAGCCATGTGAAGACGGAGGCAGAAATTGGAGGGATGCTGCCACAAACCAAGGAGTACCAAGGACTGCTAGCCATCACCAGAAGCTGGAAGAGGCCAGGAGGATTCTTCTCTAGAGCTTTCAGAAGGAATGTGGCCTTGCTGTCACCTTGATTTGGGACTTCTGGCTTCCAGAACTCTGAAAGAATAAATTTCTGTTGTTTTTAATCCACCCAGTTTGTGGTAATTTATTACAGGAACCATGGGAACAAATACATCACTACCCAAAAGCCTTGAAAAGATGGTCAGGAACAAAGGGCAGTGGTGTCTTGATCACAACACACACAGAACCATGGGGAACCCACGGAGGGTCGTCTCTAAGGCCCGTGATGCTTTTGATCATCAGAACTGAAGACCCACCCACCTTTTCTTGCCCTTGACGGGGGTCTCACCTCTGTCCCAACTGTTCACCGTGGCATTTCCCCCCTCCTTGTAAAGGAAATTTTTTACCAGCTAATAAGAAAGATTTTAAATACTTATATCATATCATTGCTACATATGGGATTTCCACCGAAGATTGTTTGAAGAAAAGCTTCTGTGGATTTCAAAATTTTTAAAGCTGGAAAGACTGGGCCCAGCCCTCTCAGCTGGCAGCTCAGAGAAGGGCAGGGGCTCCCCCAAGGCCAAGAGTGAGTCAGAAGCAGGGTTAGTCAGTTGCCGAACTGCAGCCCTAGGCATGGCCTCCGGAGTTCGTCCCCAGTTTCCGCTGATCAAAGAGAGGTCAGAGCAGAAGAGAGAGAGGTTGGGCAGAGCAGGAAACGTGGACGTTGCTGGGGCCCAGAGGGGTCTGGCAGGGCTCACGCCCCTGCTGCCGGGGACAAAAAGCGTGTTTTTCACAAGCAGCATCCTTCGACCATCTCCTCCCGTTGTCTCCTGTCTGACGGCGGAAAACTCAGCCACATTTGTAACACCGTCCCTCCTATCCACACCACTTCCCTCAAGATCTCCACCATCGTCTTAAGAGCTGTCGGGCCAACATGTTACCTAAAAAAATCCTGTTGAAAAGGGGCCACCTCTTCGGTGGGAAGGCAGGGATCTCATCCGTCTTGCTCCCCAGGCTGGCAGGTACAACACAGTATGTGTGTGTGACGGCTGTGCTGGTGCCGGGGACCACCAGCTCCACTCAGCCAACCCACCCACTCGTCCCACACGCTCGGGGCCCTCACCGGGTGCCAGACACACTGCACCAAAGGCTCTGCAGCTGGGATCTGGGTTAATCCCCATGACAAGGTGACATCTGCCTATTTTGCACGTAAGGAGCCAGAGGTTAAGAGAGGCAGATCTACAGTTCGAAAGTAGCCAAGCAGGTAAAATGGGGGTGGTATCAGGGCGGGGTGGGGGGAGTGGGAGGTGGGAAAAAAGGAAGGGAGGGAGGGAATCACTAGATGCCCTTTCAAGAGACGGCTAGGTATATTCTAAGCACACTAGCTAATCCTATAAGCGTCTGTATCTTTCATTTCTTGGAGCAAGTTCACAACTCTGTAAGTTGTAAAAAACTGATAGTAACGCCAAGATTTTTATCCATAAAGATGCAAATGAATTTCATCAGGTGGAGGGATGCTGGGTCCCCTACCCCAGGGAAGTAGCCAGTTTTGCATCTGTTAGCAAATTCAATTCCGCCTTTCTGATTTCCTACACATGTGTCTGCTCTGGGATTTTTTTCCTCTGAATTGATTGTAACATCTTACTGATCTCCTCACTAATTAATGAGCTAAATACGATCTTTGGTGCACGTTCATTTAATATTTGTATAAGAGTCGTGTGTTTACCCTTCAACCCAGGGGCCCCCTATCTAGCTCCATGCACCACCTCAAACTGCCAAGTGTGCCTCGGAATCACCTGAAGGGAGGGCCCCTTATCACCCAGACTGTGGCCCTACCGGACACTTCTGATTCAGAAAGCTGGGTGGGGCCTGAGAGTCTGCATTTCTTTTTTTTTTTTTTTTGGCCGCACTACACGGCATGTGGAATCTTAGTTCCCTGACCAGGGGTCGAACCCGTGCCCCCTGCAGTGGAAGCACGGAGCCCTAACCACTGGACCGCCAGGGAAGGCCCAAGAGTCTGCATTTCTAACAAGGTCCCGGCACTGGGGCTGCAGACTTTGAGGACCACACCTCTCCCCTGAGCTCACCCTGCTTCCTCCATCTGACCCACCCTGTCCTGCCCTCTCCTCTGGGGTAAACCCCTCAGCCCTCTGGCAGAGAGGATTCTGAGTCCTGTCGTCCCCACCCTCCCCGCAGAGGCCCTCTGGGATAGACAGAGCCCCAAGCCTGGTTGGTGTTGGTTCTCACATCCAGGGGCTCACTCTGTCTTGGGGTTGGGGTGTGGCTCAGAGGCAGGGCTCCTGTCTAGGGATGGGAGACCAGCAGAGGTGGCCCAGGAGGAGGCCCAGGCAAGCAGAGCCAGGTCGTGAAGGACAGGAGCCTCACCCGACCTCCCTGCAGCTGTTCCCATAGCCCCAGCATGGCAGCGCTAACCCTCCTGAGCTCCCTGAGCCTTCAAACCTGACTCCCAGGACTGGCTTGGAGGGGCCAGCCCCGCCCCCTGCCCATCTAGGTAGGGGTCGGGGCCCCGGAACTCAAGCTGCATTGCCCTCCTAAAATTCTCCCGATTGGCTTCTGCTGGTGGCTACGAGGATGTTCCCACCTGAGTCTACTTTTCCAGCTCCTGTGCACCAGGGAAGGACATGGGGGGCCCCAACATCCAGCCCCTGCAGGCTGAGTCTGGGTGGCTCAGTAGGAGTCTCTGCCCGGGGTCTGGCTCTCCGCCCAGTTCTCCCAGGTTCCTCCCATCCCACAGGCAGGGAGACCCCCTCCTCGAGAGGCAAGCGACTTGCCCCTGGCCACACTGAGGAATTCTGGCAGAGGCGAAACGGGTGCCCACTAGTCTCCTGACTTCTCCTTCTGGACTTGACTACACCGCCTGGGCTTTCTTGGTAGATAACCAGGCGTGTGTGAGAGGGGTTGCCAGGAGCTGCAGTGACACATGCCAGCAGACAGATGGGCACAATGAATGTGCAAAGCCTCTGACAGCCCAGGCACAGAGCACCCCGATAAAGCTGCTGGGCTCACCCCTCCCTTCTCCAGGAGAGCTCATGTCCATTGCTTGGGGACAGGAGCTGGGCCAGGAGGACGGTGGAGAGACTGGAGCCAGGAAAAAATGGAGGCAGAAAAGGAAGGTCCCTGGAGAGAAACGCTGCCCACATAAAGCCACATAAAGTCTTTCAAGTGCTAAATAAGAAGATGCCTGTTATTTGAATTAGAAATAGAATATGTAAACCTCTACTCAGGCGTTAAAAATACAGTAACACTAAATAAAATAACCTAAGATAAAGTGAGGAAAGCATTAGAAGTGCCGCTGGCTGGTTCTCCATACAGGCATTTTTATCCACCTTGAATAAATTCAAGCCCCTCCCCATCCACTATGGACATCTAAGAAAATGGGGCTCTGAGGGTGGGCATATCAGAAAAGACCCTGGACTCCAGCTCTGGCAGCTGGCACTCACACCACACCAGGCCCACACCCAGGTGCAAAAAAAGGGACACCTCACGATGCCTCTGTGTCTCACAGATTATTTTTTGCATTTCAGGTAAGTGTATTAGGGCCCTGATATCCATCAGAAAGGGTGGAAGATTCATCTAAGGAAACGATTCTTGTCTAGGGTTTGATTTAGGGGTTTTGGTAGGTTGTTGATGTCTTTTTGGTTTTGCACTCATTTATACTTTTTAAAAAAGTATTTTAACAAGTTAGAATTACCCTGATAACAAAACTTGTCAAGGACCTTATAAGAAAATTACAGGCCAGTATCACTTATGAACATATATGCAAAATCCTCAACACAAGTTTAGCAAATCGAATCTAGCAATATATACAAAGGATAATGAATGTGACAAAGTGGGCTTTTCTTCACAAATGCAAGGTTCGTTCAATATTCAAAATCAATGGGGGCTTCCCTGGCGGCGCAGTGGTTAAGAATCCGCCTGCCAGTGCAGGGGACGCGGGTTTGAGTCCTGGTCCAGGAAGGTTCCACATGCCGCGGAGCAACTAAGCCTGTGCGCCACAGCTGCTGAGCCTGTGCTCTAGAGCCCGCAAGCCACAACTACTGAGCCCACGTGCCTAGAGCCCGTGCTCCGCAACAAGAGAAGACACCTCAATGAGAAGCCCACGCACCGCAACAAAGAGTAGCCCCCGCTCGCCCCAACTAGAGAAAGCCTGTGTGCAGCAACGAAGACCCAACGCAGCCACAAATAAATAAATAAATAATGATTCACATAATTAACAGAATAAAGGATTTAAAACACCATGATTTCAATAGATGCAAAAATCACATGATCAAACTCATTCATGCTAAAAAGATGTTTTTAATTTTCATCAATGCAGGAATAGGAGGGAACTTCACCAACCGGATAAAGAAACTGCAAGAAAACCTACAGCTAACATCACAGGGGAAGCGGGGAGACTGAGGCGTTTCTCAAAAGACCAGGAGGGAGACAGGATGTCCACTGTCCCCACTTCCATCCAGCTTGGCCCATGGTCACAGCCCACCTCTGTGTGCCAGCAACATGGTAGTCCACACTGAAAACCCTGCAGAATCCACAAAAGGCCCCCAAGGCCTCTCCCCGGTGAGGGAGGTCCGGTCCTTGCATTGCGTTGGGGGAACCCAGGAAGACTGAACCTGGGGAGAGGGCTGCAGGCGCCTTTTCTGCTGAGTTATTTCAAGGCAAATTGGGCCTGTGTTTCCTGCGGAGGCCAGGCTTGCTCTCTGGGAAATCCAAAAGCAGCAGTTGAAGACAGATTCTTGGCGGGACTGCGGGGTTGCACTAATTCTGCTCGCCAGCCCCGGGTGCTTCGGCCGAGCGCAGGGGGCTGGCTGCCAGCTTCTCAGAGTGTGCATTGGAGGAGTGGGGTTTTGGCGGCTGGCTGCGTGTGAAAGGCCTCAGCCCAGACCCTTTCATCGGCAAGTTATCCCTGCCAGGGGAGGGAGTGTCAGTTGTGTGGTCAGAGCTGTTCCCAGAGGGAGGGGTGAGAGAGAGGGTCTCTGGAGGAGGAATCTGGCCCACAGGGCTGGCAGGCTGGGTCCTCTGAGCCCACCCTCTCAGGCACCCCTGCCTTGGCTCAGCACCTGGACCTGAGCCCTAGACCGTCACAGGCAGGCACCAGGCCTGTGGGGTGTTCCAGGTGGCAGCCTGCAGGATGCACATTCATCCCAGAGTCCCGAGCCGGGCTCTGCCCTTGGTGGGTGGGAAGCTTCCACTCAACTCCCAGGAGGGGGTACGGGGGTACCTCCAGTTCCAGCTCCCAAGACCCTTTCTGGGCTTCCAGTACTACAGTCCTCGGCCACCACCTGGCAGAATCGGTTTCTGGCTCTGGTTCCCCTGCCTCCACCTCGGAGCTCCCCAGGGCTCCCATGTACATCCAGGCCCAAACGCAGGGCCTAGCACGGATGAGACACATGGAAACACTCCTTGAACTGAACCGGACTCGGGGCACGAACCCGCGTCCCCAGTATCGGCAGGTGGACTCTCAACCACTGCTCCACCAGGGAAACCCCGGAAACCTCGTTTTTGATCAGCTCTGTCTGGTGCTCTGTGCAAATGTTTATGTTCCATGGGAGCACACGCTGTTTGTTCTGGAGAGGGAGGGCTCTCCAGGGAAGGGGGAGGGCTGTGTGGAGCAAGGCCCCTTAAATGTTCAGGAAAATTCCTGAAGGCACCTCATGCTGGGGTGGGAGGGCTCGGGTGTAGGTGAGGCAGAGGGGCCAAGCCCTGCACTGATGTCTCCCAGGGCCCCTGGATCTCCTGTAGGGCTCGGGGGCCAGGCAAAGGGACTGCCAGGCAGTGTAGCAGCCGCCTGGAAGCCCCAGGGACCCTGGGTGGACAGGCCAAGAGGCAGGACTGGGCATTCCCAAGCTGAGAGGTTTGAGGTTCGGTCACTAGGAAATAGCCTCTTGACACAAGCTTGTCAGGGTGGGTTCCATTCGGACCATGACCCCTGGGATGGAGCTGGCACTTCCAGAGTCCAAAGGAAGAGTCTGGAACCTTCTAAGAGAGACACAGTCAAGGGTGAAGCCTGGGCTGGGGAGAAGAGTGTCAGGTCCTCAGGCCTGACTGAGTCTGGGTGCTTCCTACTTGCCAGCCTGTGCCTGGTACACAGGTGTGATGCCCAGATGTAGGGCCCAGGTGAGGCATACATTTACCAAAACGTCTCCTGGGTGCCGACCTTGCCCCGCTCTCTGCAAGGTACGGTCATCATTTGCCATTCACTGAGCACCTATGATGGGCCAAGACCTGCACTGCACCCTAGGGACCCAGAGTTGAAGGCCAGGCTCCCTGCTTTCCAAGACTTTCCAGTCCAGGGAAGAGAAGGAGGTAAGGAAGGGACCCCAACAGTTACTCCTGTTTTCAAGGCTGCTCGGCCACGCCAGCTCCTTAGTGAACAGGCGTCTACCTAGGGGACAGGAGGATCCACGTGCTCCCGCAATGCCATCAAACGCAAGACCCAACACAAAAGGTCAAGTCTGAGAAGCTAAAATGCAAGGTGAGGGCTTCCCTGGTGGCGCAGTGGTTGAGAGTCCGCCTGCCGATGCAGGGGACACGGGTCCGTGCCCTGGTCCGGGAAGATCCCACATGCCACGGAGCGGCTGGGCCCGTGAGCCATGGCCGCTGAGCCTGTGCGTCCGGAGCCTGTGCTCTGCAACGGGAGAGGCCACAACAGTGAGGGGCCCGCGTACTGAAAAAAAAAAAAAAAAAATTCCTTTTGCCATGAAAGGTAATATCCACAGGCTCTGGGGCTTAGGACGTGAACGTCTCTGGGGAGCCATTACAAGCCTGGCACACAGGGTGACCTGAGGCAAGTCACTGCACATTGCTGGCCTCCGTCTCCCTGTGGGCAGTCACTGGGTAGATGTCTCCAAGGGTCTTCCCCATGGAGCAGAGGCTCAGCAAGCCCTTGGAATCTTTGGGCTATTACCCCATCCCACAAGGGCACCAGAGCCCCTCTTGGCCAAGTGGGGTGTAGGAGATCCCAGAAGGGACCCCAGATCCACAGGGGCAGTGTTAGAAATAGGCAGACTCACCCATCAGAGAACTGAGCTTTGCCCAGGGCTTTAGATTTGCAAAGCGCTTTTCTTACATGCCGGGCAACGAGCAAAAGCTCACTAAATAATGTTCAGTGACTCAACCAATGAATAAATAAATAAAAGAACAAACTTGTGAAATTGGCAGGTATGACCATCCCCACTGTACGGACAAGGAGCCTGAGGCTCAGAATGGATGGGTCACTCGACAAGGGACTCAGCCTCGGTCTGCTAGCTGCAGAGCCTGTGCCCTTCCGTGCTGGGACAGTCCTGGCACACAGTGGGGCTGGCCTCCACAAGGGCGCAGGGAAGGAAATAGGAAGTTGGCTGCCACTGCGGGGCTGGGGCCTCACCTGAACCTCCCACGGTTTCCCACAGTCTCTCGTGACCCGCAGAGCAGCTCGGAGGTGACACATGTGCGTGCTGGGGTTTCCTGCCAGGCCCGGGGACACACTCAGTTCTCACCCGGTTGCTTGGAGGAGGTGGATGGGGCTCTGGGGTTCAGTTGCCTCTGCATCACCTTCATCCCCTTCACGTTTACCCCACAGTCCTGGGCCCCTCAGAGGAGAAGAGCTCAAAATCCCCCAAAAGCCAGATGTAGACTTTGAACCAGGGGTCTTGGGTTGGGACACTGGCTCTGTTGTTCCTCACTGTGTGGTCCTGGACATTTTTTTAAGACTTTATGTTTTTGGAAGAGTTTTAGGTTTCCAGCAAAATTAAGAGGGAGGTGCAGAAATTTCCCGTATACACCCTCCCCCCCCCGCAATGCACAGCCCCCACCCCACTAACAATATCAGACGGCTCCTCGTGGCACATTTGCTACAACTGGTGAACCTACGCTGACACGCAGTTGACACTAGGGTTCACTCTTGGTGTTGGACATTCTGTGGGTTTGGATTGATGTATAACGACACGTATCTACTATTACAACATCACAGAGAAGTTTCACGACCCTAAAAATCCCCCGTCTCCACCTATTCATCCCTCCCTCCCCCCACCCCAACCCTTGGCAACCTCTGATCTTACTGACCCCATAGTTTTGCCTTTTCCAAAATGCCATAGAGTTGGAATCATACAATGTGTAGCCTTTTCAGACTGGCTTCTCTCACTTAGTAACCTGCATTTACTTTCCTCTGTCTTGAGGGCTTAATAGCTTACTTCTCTTTAGCACTGAATAATATTCCATTGTACGGCTATACCACAGTTTTTCCACTCACTTACTGACGGACACCTTTGCTGCTTCCAACTTTTGGCAAATATGAATAAAAGCTGCTATAAACATTTGTATGCAGGATTTGCATGGAAATAAGTTTCAACTCCCTTGGGTAAATACCAAGGAGAGTGATTGCTGGATCGTACATATGGTAAGAGTATGTTTAGTTTTGTAAGAAACTGCTAAGCTGTCTTCCAAAGTGGCGGCATCATTCTGCATTCCCGCCTGCCGTGAAGGAGAGTTCCTGTTGCTCCACATCCTCGCCAGCATTTGGTGATGTCAGTGTTCTGGATTTCGGCCATTCTAACAGGTGTATAATAGTATCGCATTGTTGTTTTAACTTGCATTTCCCCAATAACATTAGATGCAAGGTATCTTTTCATATGCTTCTTTGCCATTTGTATATCTTCTTTGGTGAGGTGTCTATTAAGATCCCTGGCTGGGCATGTTTTATAACCTCTCCATGCCTCAGTTTCCAATTCTGTAAAGTGTCAAAAATCATATCTATCTGTTTCAGTCACGTTCCCAGCAGAAGACAGAATTTACCCCAGGTGGTCCAAATAAGGCACGTGACCAAAGGGACTGCTTACAGAGGTGCGGGCAGGTTCAGGAGCACCCAGAGACTGGCAATGGCGGGAAGATGCTACCACCCCTGGGGCTGGAGGAACTAGCAGAGGAGATGATGCTTCCAGCAGAAGCTGGTGGGAGCTAGAGTCACAGAGGGCCTCCCGGCAGAAGCTGTGGTCATAGAGAGGTGAAGCTGCATCCAACCTCTGTCCCTGGACACCGAATTAAATCTCAGAGACAGAGTTTTGGGTGAAGTAGAAAAGAACAGCTTTATTGCTTTGCCAGGCAAAGGGGGTCACAGCGGGCTAAGGCCCTCAAAACTGTGTGTCCCACCTTGGAGAGGGTAGGGAGAAGTTTTATAGTAATGGTTCAAAGAGGGTGCGATCCGCCTGTGGACATTCTTCTGGTTGGTTGGTGGTGAGGTAAGCAGGAGTCAGCATCATCGACCTTCAGGTTCCAACTGGTCTGGGGTCTCCGTGCTTGTGGGCAGCACACCTTGGTCAATTGTTCACTTTTCCCACCTGGAAGGGGTTTCAGTATCCGCAAAACAGCTCAAAGGTATTGTATGTATATGTTGATGGGGACCCAGGACCTTGCCCCAAGGCTGCCCTATTGTTTTTCTTGACCGTTTGTTTCTCCCTTGTCTCCCATCCCTTCCCTTTGGCTCCCCGTCGGGAAATGGAACCAGAGTCTCCTGCATGACAGGTGGGAGCCCTCTTTGAACCATTACTATAAAACTTCTCACTACCCTCTCCAAGGTGGGACACACAGTTTTGAGGGCAGGAGCCCGCTTGGCCCCCTTTGCCTGGCAAAGCAATAAAGCTGTTCTTTTCTACTTCACCCAAAACTCTGAGATTTAATTCGGTGTCGGGGGGCAGAGGCTGGATTCGGCTTCAGGGGCACCGACAGTGTCGGTGTACAGCACAAGGCAGTGGGAGGAAATGCCCCATCCTCTCTCCCTCTGATCTCCAGCTGTTGCCCCCACTGGCCAGACCCAACCAGGCACCAGTGGGGGATGCAGCCCACCAGGGTCGGCACAGAGCCAGCAGCGGATGGATCTGGGGGGCAGGGGATGCCACAAGTGAAAAGTGACCAGCGCTGCTCACGATGGGGCCATTCATCCACGTGTTCTTTCAACAGACAAACACTGTCTTAACCACTGGGGACCCTCTGGGGGAAGAAAAGCGACAAATCACCCCCCCTCAGGGAATTTACATCCTACTATGGGTGTGGGGCATGGGGTGTGGGCTATTTCCACCAGCGCAGAACTTCTCAAACTTCACAGGAGCTTGGGAATCACCAGGAGGGCTTGTTAAAACCTAGATTCCCAGGCCCCATCCCCAGTTTCTGTAGGTCTGGGGAGGCCCGAAAATTTCCATCCTACCAAGTTCCAGGGTGCTGCCCATGGAGCAGTCGCGCCACCCTTTGACAACCATGGCCCTGGGATATTTAGATGCTGGAAGCGTTTGTTTGTCCCATCCCTGACCCCTCGGCCTCCCTCAAGACCACAAGCCCCAGGGCAGGGACTGAATCTGAGTGTCTGATTTTTCCTCCGGGCTACCGGCGACCCCCACAGGATGGGGCTTGGGGAAGGGGCGCTCCGTGGGCGTTAGAGGGCCGCGGAGGAATGCTTACTGGCCGGAGAGCCGATCTGGGCCGCCAGGGTGGCCGGGGACACCCCCTTCCCCGGCGGGCACCGCCCACAGCCTGCGCAGTACACCCGGGTGGGGGGATCCCGGGAGGGCGCCCCCGGCCCCCGGCTCCCAGCTCGGGCGGGCCCCGGTGGGTGGGCGTACCCGCGACCCAGGTGGCTACCTGCCGCGCGTCTCCAGCAGCCCAGGAGTCCGGTGGCTCCGGCCGCGTCGGGCGCCCTACGCGGGCCCGGGGGGCGGGGCGGGGCGGGGCCTCCGCGGCCCCCTCCCCCGGGCCCGGGCTCCGGCTCTGCGCGGTGGCAGCGGCGGCGGAGGTGGCGCGGGGACCAAGGTGAGTGGCGGGGACGGGTCCCGGAGGCCCCGTCGGAGGAGGGGTCCGGGTGGGCAGGGGGCGGCACGCGCGCCCCTCGGAGGGCGGGAGCCCGGGCGGCGCCGGCGGAGTGGCGTGTGTGCGCGCGCGCGTGTCCCCGCCGAGTGCGGGGACATGGGTTGGGCGGGGGTCGGGCCTTCCCCTTGGTTGGGGGTCCAGCCCCTCCCACCCCCGTCTCCTGGGACCTCCGGAGCGCATCCTCTCTCTCAGTCCCTCTCTCGCCCACGCCCCGCCCCCCCCCTTCTCTTCTCTGTCTCTGAGTTTCTCTCTGTCTCCGTGGGTGGGTCTCTGCGTGTCCGTCCGGCCGCTCGTCCAGCTGCCTTGTTTCCTGATCTTCCCCTCCCCCGACACTGCCCCTCCCCATCGCAGCTCCCCCCTGTCTTTCCACTGCCCCCCCCTTAGTAGAGCAAACAAAGATGGTCAGAAGGGAGACACCTCCTTTCTGAGCCCTGTCCTGGCTCGGCGTGCGGCCCCACCCCTCTGGCCTCTGGCCTGGGCCGCCCGCCACCTTCCTGCAGGGAGCTGGCCCTGCAGAGCTGTGCGGGTGCGTTTGGGGCAGCAGGCACAGCTGAGGGCAGAGGCAGAGCCTGTAGAGGTTCGTGCCCTCAACCTGGTGAGCCCCCTCCCGTCCCTTGAGAGGTGGCACACGGGGCAGGTCTGCCCGGTCCGGGGTGTGGGCCTCTGGCAAAACCTCATCATGCAGAGAGCCCGTTCACATGAGCAGCGCCTGACGCTTTCTAAGGTTTTCTCCGATGGAGCCAAGGTAGGGGAGAACTTGCTGCGCTGGGGGAGGGTCCCTGGCCCGAAGGTCACAGGGTGTGGTCTCAGCCCTGCTCGGCCAGGCCGCTTCCTGAGGGCGAGCTCCGTTTCCCCATCCGTGGCTCAGGGCAGCCCTGAGAGCTGTGTACAGCTGCTGTGAGAACCCAGCGTGTCCAGGTGATCAGCGATGCTCTTGGCTAGAGCGTGGCTGTGCCTGAGTTCCCAGGGATCCCAAAGGCCGGTCCCTGGACTGCATCTGGAGGGGGAGGGCGAGCTCTCTGTGGCCTCTCAGACCTGCTGCACCAGGCCCAACCCAAAACCCTCCCTAGAGGAGTAAGCTGGGGGCTCTGGGAGAAGAGCCGGGGACCACCAGACTGTCCTCTTTAATGACAGGGCTTGATATAACACGGATTCCTGGACTCCTATCCTGACCGCTGATGGGGCACCAGGAATGTACATTTTACCACTCCTCCCCCCTCTTCTGGTGCACATTCAGGTGTGAGTGCTGCTGGCTGGTGGCCTTGGGTGATCGGACAAGGTCATATTGGCTCCCTCTGGCTGGCAGGCAGTGGAGCGGACCCAAGAGGAGCCCATCCTGGGGGCATGGCCTTGCTGTGTCCCTGGGCAAGCCAGTTGCCCTCTCTGAGCCCACGTCCCCGTCAGTCAGAGGAGATTAGGGCCTCCCTAGGGTCTTTCCTGCCAAACGGTCTGGGATTCTGAGCCATTTGTTTAAATGGTGGTAAGGGGCGGGCGAGGGCTAGAGAATCAAGCTGACCTGGGTTAGCACCTGGGTCAGCATCCACCGCCGGCCGGCTGTGTGGCCCTGGGCAAGTCACTGCTTCTCTGGGCCTCAGTTTCCTTATCTGAAAACTGGGAACCTTAAAATTACGAACTCCTTGTGGGTAGTCAGGATCCAAAGAGGCACAACGCCCGACGTATCACAAGCTCACCGCAAACTGGCGGTGGGGGTGGGTACCCGTTTTGAGAGTGGCTGGCACTCCGTGTGTCTCGACTGTTTTAACTCTGGTGATGGGGACAGTCGCATGAACTTAATTCTCATCAGCAGGGCAAGGGGTCTGTGCGGAAACATTTGTTAGCTGATGCATTTTTTGTTTCTAATGGGTGGCTTAAAAGGCCTGAGGATGGGCACGTGGAATTGCCTCGCAGCCTCAGGCGGCATTTTTATGGCATCCGGCTGTGCGCCGGTGCCAGCTCTCTTGCTCATGGCAGGCACTGGGAGACAACACCCTTGTCCCCCGGCGACTCCCGGCAGATTCTGGAGAGGCTGGGATGGGAGAAGGAAGGCGAAAGCCCCCGGGCCCTCGCCAGTTTCCCCAAATTGTGGACATTCATGGACGTGAACAAAATCATCTTCTGGGACATCTGTAAGGAGAGCAGAGCTCTCGTGACACCCAGAGAGGAACAGGAAAAGTCATTCATTCATTCGCTCACTCACTCGTTCGCCTGGAGGATGGCAAGCGTCCCCAGGGAGGCAGAGGGACCCATGCAGAAAGGGGGAGGCCACAGAAGCAACCTGGATGGGGAGCTGTTGGGTCAGACGTGCCGTCAGTGGTCCTCCAGGTCAAAAGCGGAGTCGGGACGTCCTGCTGCGGGACTCACCCCATAGCCCAGGGTGGCCCTCAGGGGTACGGATGCTGAGGAGGACCAGAGTTAGGGTCGGGAGGTATGAATTAGGACCATGGGCTGTGATGAAGACATGGGAGAGTGAGACAAGGAGGTGACTTCCTGGTGACAGTATAACCTTCTTTTTTTTTCTTTTAACCACATCCCTCTTTTATGTCTCAAAATCGAACCTCAGTGGGGGAGCACCTAGAGGCACAGGGACTTTGAAACTCTGTGTGAGCAGAGTTCTAGTGACTCAGGAATCCAGATGTCTCAGGGCAGCAGCCCGGGTGCCGCTGCATAGAGGACTTGGCTCTAACCTCAGACCCTGGACTCTGGGTGGCCTGGAAGGGGAGCCAGCAGGGGCCAGGGAGGGGCCGCAAAGGCTGGAGACCCCAGAGTCAGGTCCACCTGCTGAGCCTCAGTGCTCTCATTTGTATAGAGTGGATTGGAAAACACACTTAGGTGATTAAGACCTGGGTTCTGGAGCCAGGCTATTAGGGTTCGAATTTCAGCCCCACCTCTCACCAGCTATGTGATGTTGGCAAGTCACCAAACGTCTGTGTGCACCTTGGTTTCTTCATCTATGACGTGGTGATTATCGTAGCACCTACCACATAGGGTGCTTGTGAGGACCACATGGCTTCATGGGAGGTTTCCAGAAGGACAGTGCCCTGTGTTGGTGTGGTAGAGTGGTCGTGCAGTGACGTGTGGTCTTGCAGTGACAGTGGCTTGCGGTCAGGCTGACCTGGCACCGGCCCTGGAGTTCTTATCAGTATTAGTGTTAATGTTGTTGTTGGAAACTCACTTGTGGGGTCACGTGATGACTGGGTGAAGCCATGTACGGGGCCCCTCGGTGCACAAGGAAGCCCTCAGGTGATGCTGGCGCCCATCTGTACCCTCTAGGGAGAGCAGAGAGGACGGAGGTGACATTTGCTACTGCATTACCACGTTCTACACCCAGGCGCAAGTGGGGAGGGGCCAGGCCCAGCTCCTTTCTGAAAAGATTTTCAGGAAAATCTATGTAGTTCATTGCAGCGGGGAGTATTGCTCTCCTCGGCTCTGACTCCAAAGCCTGGGTTTACCTCTGGAAGGAAGCAGGGGACAGCCATTCCCTGAGCACCTACTGTGTGCCAGGCCCTGTGTGAAGTCTTCCCCACGCACCGTCCCACTTACTCCTCCCAGCAGCCCAGAAGGTGATCATGGCCATGCCCAGTTAACAGATGGGCAAACTGAGGCCTGGAGAGGCCAAGGGCTGCCCAGAGACACAGGGCAGCAAGGAGCAGGGTTGGGGCTCAAACACCAGGGTCTCTGGCGTGAGGTGTGCGTGCCCACTTTCCACAATGCTACATGCCTTAAGGTGAGGGAATGTCACCAAGATGCCTCACTGTCAGGAGCTGCCACCGTGGGCTCCTCTGACCCCAGCAGAAGTCCTGCTCACTTTCTGGAAGGTTCTTAAGGTTTTGCTTTCTGTGCCATCAGCTGGGCTGGCTAAAGGCCTTCTTTGTGTTGCCAAAGCAGTTTCTCCAGCAAAAACAATCAGCTTGGAGTCACTTACATCCCTTTGAGTCTGAGGGGGGTTACCCTCTGTGCTTCAGTTTTCAAATCTGTGAAATAGGAATTTTTATTTCTGTTCCACTTAGCTCCCACAAGTGGGTAGGTAAAGCTGTGAAATTATAATAGTCCTGGAAAGGCACCTGGAAGGCATCTTACATATTTGCTCTCAGTTAACCCTCTGAGGCCTTATGAGGTCATTGTATGACCCCATTGTACAGATGAGGAGGGCAAGGCACAGAGAGGTCAGTATCTTGTCCAGTGTCACACAGCTGGTAAGACTTTGGGTCTCATTAAGATGGACTGAAAGACAGCCATTGAGGCCACATCTTGGTGGAGAGACATGACGCTCCTTGCTTGGTTATTCCCATGACAGGGAGCTCACTACCTCGTGAGCCCCTGTGACTGTTAGTCTAGGACTTGAGTAGGTGGTGGTGGTGGTGATCCCTGGTACAGTTGACTTAACGTGGGAGAACATCCTGAGCCTGGCTTTGGCTGTGCTGGGTTTGAGCTGCTGACAGGCCCAGTCATGGAGAGGTGGGGAGGGTGGCCCCAAGTTCTTTGTTACTTACAATGGTGTCCATCTCATTCCTCCCACTGACTAAATCTGAGGCTGAGAGGAGAAAACTCTCAGCAAGGGAGGGCAAACACTAGGTGCTCAATAAATCCTTGTAGTGGACCAATCCTACTTTTTTTTTTTTAATTTATTTATTTTATTTATTTTTATTTTTGGCTGCGTTGTATCTTCCTTGCTGCACGTAGGCTTTCTAATCATAAAAACAACATAGCCACGTTGTACAAAGTCTGGAAAATAGGCTCCGATTTTACCCGTAACCTCAGCCTCTGAACATTATCATCTTGTGTATCATTTCCAGTCTTTCTTGAATCAGTACACCTTGACGTAGAACTGTTTTCACAGGATGTCATCGCACCACACACAGTTCCGTGTCCTCTTCCTTTTCACTTGCTGTAATACTGCTAGCATTTCCCCTGTTCCGTCAGTAGTCCTGAAGAGCAGTGACGAGTTTTTACTGGCTGCACCGTATGCCGTGCATCTTCATCATTTGACTTGGACCATCCCCCTCTCAGTGGAGCCCCCACGTGGACAAGGATGTGAAAAGCAGGTGTTGACCCCGAGGGCACGCCCCAGAGGTCCAGCAGGACAGCTGGTCAGCCCCCCCCCAGCTGTGTGACCTCAGGCAGGGTCCTGCCCCTCTCTGAGTCTCAGGTTCCTGCCGTGCTGTGAAATGAGGGTGGGAACCTCATATCACAGGGCTGCTGGGAGGAGTAGACAAGGGGATGTGATGTCAATTATCTGGCAGTAGCGGGGGCTTGAAATGTGGTAGCTGTTATTATTATTATTACTATTATTATTATTATTTAGGTCCTATCTCCACAGTTAAATTGTGGAGCCCTGCAAGCAGGAGCCGGGCTCTATACATTCCTGTGTCCCACCCCTAGACATGCCCTATGATATTTATTGATTTGATTCCAAATGTTCAGGTCCCTCCAAAAAGAATGAGTCCGTGTGGGCAAGGAGCTGGGAGATCCTTTGTTTATACAGTCTCATCTGGTCCACCATGAGTGGGGACCACCAGCCCCATTTTAGAAACAGGCTCAGAGAGTGTGATGGGCCTGCCCAAGGTCACACAGTGGGAAGAAAAAAGCCAGGAATACTTCCTGGAGGAGGTGGCAGTGCTCTGGGCCAACAGGAAGGGGTGTCTGACCAGGCCAAGGTGCAGAGTGCTGGTGTTCTGGGGGCAGTGCAGAGGAGCCTGGGAGCTGTCCAGGGCAGAGTGGAGCCCAGCACCCACACAGTGCAAGGCAGATTGTGGCTGAGGCTCAGGGGCATTTGCTGGGCTGAGCTGACCTGAAGTGACAGCAGGGCAGGAATGAGCTAGCTATCTGAGCTCCTGACCCCACCGGCACCCCACCCAGCCACTTCCTTCTGTCCAGGCAGGAAGGGGTGCTCTGTGGGATCAGAGGCTGCAGGCACCTTCCTGGGGCCTGCCTGCTCTGTGAGCAGTGATAAAATATTTATCAGAGATGCCGGCAGCCGGGCTTCCCTGCACAGCGTACAGCTGGGGGCACCTCCCACCCCAGACCTGCAGCCTTGACGAGTCCCGCTGAGTCACGCGCGAGCCCGAGCCCTCCTCAGCCCCTCTGCCCTTTGGCCACGTGGATGCCTCATAACATGTAAGCCATTCGGCTGCACACAGGGCCAGGACATCCACCTTGGTTAGTGCTGAGGGTTTCAGAGCTCATTCGGCGGCCAAGGTCATAGGCAGAGGAGGCCAGAGGGACGGGATCTCCCCCGCACACACCCCTGCGGGGTCCCAGCTCCTTAGTCCTCACTGCACCCACCCAGCAGGGTAGGTCCTCAGCACCTCCGTTTGGTGACGGAGACACCGAGGCTCAGGGCAGGGGTGCGACGGGTGCAATCTCACGCTGTTAGTGGCCGAGCGGACATTTGGTCCTCAGCTGTCTGACCCCTCCGCCGAGGTGCTGGACTCTGTTCTAGTCCGGGGTCAGGGGCTGGGGGTCCTGCCCGCCCCGAAGTGACACAGCTGTGAATTCAGGTTTGTGCGTTTGATTTTCAGAGTGACAGCAACAACAAAACACAGTAGCAGATGGCTCCTTCCTGCTGCCGGAGGTGTGGGTGGAAGGACAGGGCTTTCGGATTCTTTCGTTCACTCATTCATAAAATACATTCTGGGTGCACTGGCCAGGGCCAGCGTTCCAGGCCCTGGGGACCAATGGGGGACACTTAGGCCGTGGTTGGGGGCGCCCTCGGAGCCAGAGAGGGCTGGCTTCTGTGCCCGAGCCCACTTACTGCTTGCTTCCGTGCTCTGTGATCTCTGGTGGGTTGGTCTCCAGTTTGTGAATGGGGGGGTAGAATCGATCACACCTGTGCCCTTGTTCTCCGTCACATCTTCACGTTGGCCTGACGGACATCGATTGGCCTTTGGGACAGGTCTGGTTTCCAGAGAGATCCCGGCAGGCCTTGAGGTTGGCTCTCCCAGGAAATAACCCGGAACCACTGCCCCAGGAGCCTTGCAGGTCTGATGGTTGAAGGTGGAAGTTTTTGCCAAGCTTGGTTCTGAAGGGAACTGGCCTCTGGAGCCGCACTCGCTGCCCACAGCTGTGAGAGGGAGCCCTGTGGGTGGCCCGGGTCATCTCCCCGCTCAATGCCTGCAGGTCATCTCATATTCCTGCTTGCTGTCCGCCTTTCCCTCCTCTGGACCCTCCTCCTGCCATTCCTCTATCTGGAATTCTTTTCTTCCCTTCTTCACTGGGGGCTTTTGTTGGTTCTTCAAGCCCCCGCTGGAAGATACCCTCCTCTTCCAGGAAGCCCTCCTGGCTGCCCTGCGTCCACCCCAGGCAGGGTGGGTAGGCGCCTCTCCCGTGCCCTTTACCCTGGAATCTTTGCTCATATCTTTGATCCAGCACTGGATCAGCTCCCCGGTCTCCCCTCCAGCCTGGGGCTCCAAGGGCGGAATTCTGCTCTATTCATCTCTGGGTCCC
The DNA here is from genome assembly GCF_005190385.1 of Monodon monoceros. NCBI lineage: Eukaryota > Metazoa > Chordata > Mammalia > Artiodactyla > Monodontidae > Monodon > Monodon monoceros. The sequence continues at coordinate 96,023,022 of NW_021703783.1, forward strand.
AGGGCTCAGCTCGGGGTTGGCACAGAGTGGAGCCCCAAGGATGTCTGAGGAACGAGAGAGAATGTCGGACATGAGGGCGGGGCTGGGGTTTTAGGAACGTGTGGTAAGGGGCAGCCGCAAACCTGTAAGGTATGCTCCACGTGTGAACTCCCTGTGTTTCTGTGAGGGACCCCTGTTTTCTTGGTCTTCACAGACGATGGACGTTCAGCTAGACAGCGGGAAATAAGGGCTTCTGGGGCTGAGACTCTTGTGGGGCAGGGGGTGCTGAGTCCTGGGGGTCGGGAGGGCTGGGCCCCTCCTTTTGGAACTGCATGACCCCAAGCGACTCAGCCCCTCTGTCAGGCCTCACTCCCATTCTGCAAACCCAGCATTAATTTGTGGAAGAGAAGCGGACAGGCGGCAGGCGTGCGTTCCTGGGGTGCTCACGGGGATGTCCGACAAACACTCACAACCGGCACAGAAAAAGGGCTGGAGGGAAAAATGCACCAAGATGGTAGCAAGAACTTTCTCTGGTGGTTTGTTTCCTCTTCCAACTTTTTTGTGTTTTTCCAATTTTCTCAAGTTCATTCAGTGACTTTGCATGGGTGTTGAGAGCCTTGCGCTGAACCCTATGAGGCAACAGAGCCCGTGCTGCTGGAACGCTCAGTCTGATAGAGAGGTAGCCCCTCTCCAACAGACTGACCCTACATGGTCTGATGGACCCATGGTGTGATGGAGCTGTCATGGTGGGAAGCCCGGAGGAGGCCCCTGGCCCAGCCTGCAGGCTTGTGAAGTTGGGACCTTGCTGGGGAGTGGGGGAGGGCGGGGGGTGTGCAGGGGGTGGGTTGCTAGGGAGGCCGGTGTGCTGGGACTGGGGAGTGGTCTTTGGCTGGAGACCTGGATGACGGTGAGGTGAGGATGGTGAGAGACCCTGCAAGGAGAGGGTCTGGACCAGATCCTGAGGGATGGGGGGAGGGGTGCTTCTGTTAGAATCACAATGGCTGCATCCCCTGAGGGTCCACCCACCAGCCTTTGGGGGGTGGGGGGAGGCACTGTGCACTAAGGAGCCCAGGCGACCCTTACCCCTATAGGGACCCTATGGGACTGGCACTGCTGTGTCCCCACTTTACAGAATGGGGAAACTGAGGCCAAGTACAGTGAGTGACCAAGCTGCACTTCAGATCCAGGTGTGTTTGTCCCCAGAGCCCAACCGGGACCATCTGGCCTCTCCTGCAGCCCTTGCTTGTCGCTGAGCCTTGGGGCCTCTGTTTTGTCATCCGTAGAGTGGGGATTAGAACCTGACATCTTAGACCAAATGAGCACCCTTCCTATAACTGTCAGGTCCACCCCTTGAATATTTGCTGAGTTCATGATTTCTGTCATCTATGGTTAGAGCATTGCCCAGGGTGGCAGGTTAGGGGGACGAGACACAAGCGCAGGAGGCACCTTGGGGACAGGGCTCTGAGGAGAACCCACAGAAATGGGAAATGAGTTTGATTTCACAAGACCAACCGGAAAGAACTTCAAGCAGCCAAAAGGAGGTCAACGTGGACAGTCCCAGGACCAGACGCGGGGGAGTGTGGGCCGCGGGCCCCGGGGGTGGCAGAAACAAAGCAGGCCGGTGGCAAGGGAGCCAGTTCAGAATGCTCTGGGCCGGGCCAGCTGAGGACTCAGAGGCAGGTGGGGAACACAGCTGCCCACCGAGCCACAGAGGGGGCAGCCCCCGTGCAGGTAAGGTGTCCTCTGCTTTACCTGAAGCTGCAAAGAACCAGCCAACGAAGGGAAAAGGCCTCCGTGCTGATGGTCAAGGTCACCGGCCATCACCTTGGTCTATGGGCTGCAGGCCTTGGTGCTGGGCAAGGTGTAGGGGGGATGTCGCTGAGCTCAGATGGGTTTCCTCCCTGCATGTATGCTAATACAGCGGGCTCTGACGGGTGCTGTAGGCAGTAGGTGGGCGAGAGAGGGGAGGAGGGGGGAGGGGGAGGGAGAAGCCCGCCCAGGCCCCAGCCAGGGCCCACCATTCTCTTCCCTTTGCTTCACCAGCAGAGGGTGAGGGGCCCCTGCTCTCTGTGGCTTTCAGCTGGGTGGGCAAGGTGGGCAGAGAAGGCAGTGTGCGGTGGCCCCCCAGGGGCCTGGACGTGTGCCCAGTGTGGGCCTCTGTCCCCCGCTGGAAAAATGAGGACAGCCCCCTCCCTCCCCCACATTCTAGCTTGCTCCCAGAGCAGTTATGAGGCCAGACAGACACTGAGGCTGCCACAGGGTAGAAGATTTGGCCAAGGTCAGGTTCAAATCCAGCGCTTAGCTCAGGGCCTGGTACATATTAGATTCGCATGAAATACTTCCTGGAGAGAAAGTGCACATGGCCTTTGGCAAATTGTGTGGCCCTCTGAGTCCCTGTGTCCTCAGGGAAGGGGGCTGCCGAGGCCCACCCCACCCAGGAATGTTGTGCAGACAGGCCTGGTGCGGAGGGGAGTACTAAGCTGCTAGCCAGCTTAGGACCACAGGAGCCAGCTAAGGAAAGAGGCAGGAGCATGTCCTTAATAGTGAGGGATCTCACTCTCTGAGCTTCCTGGGGGAAAGTGCCACACTGCAGCAGGTGGCCTGGGCAGTACTGTCCTCCAAATGCACGGGTATGTGTGGTCGGGTGGGGCTTGTGGAGAAGGCTTAGGTGGGTGACGTCACCCTGAGCAGGGTTTTGCAGGATGAATAGGAGTTGGCCAAGCAGCCCAGGCTTAGGGAAAGGTTATCCCAGACAGTGGGACAAGGGCGAGCATGTGGACGTGAACTAGGCCTGGCCTCCAAGGACTGCACCTTCCACCAAGAAGCTGACTTCTGCTTTCATTTGTTTGGGAGGCTTCAGGAAGGCTATTGGCTCCCTTTTGTCTCCCTTCAGACAACCCATGAGCTGGTGGCCTCCCTGTAAGGGGCTGGGAGCTTGTGACTGACTGCTTACCCTCTGTCTCATCCCTGCGGCAAAGCCCAGGAGACCCCGCTCCTGTCACCTGCCCCCGAGTCTGGGGAAATCCCGTGGGCCCGGCCAGTGCAGGAGGCACCATGCAGCTTTACAGTGGAGCTGGCGGCCTCAGCTCCCAGGCAGACTTCTCACCTCGGTCCCCCCACCGCATCTGCCACCCACACCAGGAACCACAGAGAAAGAGCCCAGGCCTCCATGACTCAAAAACAGAAACTGCTGAGCCCTGAGCCGCTTGGGGGTCAGGCCGGGGGCTGGGCAGGGCCGCCGTCCCACGCCCAGCACCCCAGAGGGGGGCTCCAGGGAGAATAGGTGCCAGGACGCTGTGTCCCCATGCCAGCTCCTGGCCCTGGCCCTGTCAGGCCATTGATCTGCCCTGGCCCTGTCACTTGGGTGACTTATGGGCCCGCGGGGAGTCCCTTCCCTGAGCCCATCCAGCCACGCCCCAGGACCCCTGAAGGCGCAGTTTCAATACACTCACACAAAGAAAGCAAAGTCACAAGAGTCACTACTTACAGATCCCAGAAATGGGGCTGGGGGAGCATAATGAGGGGAGGAAGGGGGAAGGGCAGCCAGTCCCAGGTCACCAGCAAGAAGGACACAGAGAGCAGGGCGGCAGCCTCCGTGACTTAGAAGGCGCCTGGGGTGGAGGCCACTGGCTTTTCTCAGCCTCAACTCTAAGTGCCCCCGGGGAAAGCAGAGCCCCTGGGAAAGCAAAGCGGGAACTCCGGGCGGAACCCTAAGCTCAGGCCCTTCCTTATCTAACTGTCCCATCTCTGGGCGTGAACCGGGTGGCCACACTGCAAAATCCCTGGGCGGCAACTCGGACTCATCACGGGGTCTTCCTGAAACCTTTCCCCCCAAACCCCCTCCTGCACCCCGAGGTGGCATCGTGGCACCCACTGTCCTCCCAGCCTTTGGGGCCCCGGGCTGCATCTCCTGCCTCTGTGATGCCCTCCCCTTCGGCCTGAGAGAGACCTGGCCCATCTGAGCACCAGCCATGGCCCATCCCCAGATGCCCCCCACCCAGATGCCCCGGGCAGGTCTGGGGCGTGCAGCTGCAGGGGGCTGAGGAGTGCTGAGGAGAGAAGGGGAGGCCAGAGGGCCACCTCCTGCCTTTGCCCTGACTGTCCCCTCCAGAGCCCAGAGTCTCTCCCGGGGACCGCTGAGTGCAGGGCCTGTCCTCTATTGATGGCTCAGCCCGTGTCCTCATCGATGCCGCGGTCCGTCCAATTCCTGCCACCAGGTCTGCAGCCCGCCCCGGCCCTGCTGGGCGAGGCCATCCTTCCAGGCTTGTTTGAAATGTCACTGCCTCTGGAGGCACTTTGGAGCTCCCCAGGGCAGTTGGTGTCCTCGGGGTTCTCGTAACCCTCCACCCATTGCCTCCTCTGTTCCTGGCCTCCTGCGACTCCAGGGAAGAGGAAACGTGGCCTCCTCTGGGGACAGGTTCCGGCCTGCAGTAGGTGCTCACAATCACTAATGACTTGATGGGGGCAGAGGGGGTCCCCCAGAGTGACAGCGTGTAGTGTGGGCCCTCCAGGTCAGAGCTGGGCTCGATCTCAGCACTTCCACTTACCTGCCGTGCAACAGGGTAGGTCAGTTCCCTCAGAACCTCAGTTTCCTCCTGAGAAAAATGTGGGTGGAAATTCTGACCTGGCTGCCCCAGGGGGGAGGGAGTGGGGGGCCCAGCACCCAGTAGGACCTCAGTATTTGCTCTTTTCGCCACACATTAGGACAGTCCTGCTCTGTGTGTGACCCTGAATGTCCCACCCCTGCTCCCGGCCTCCGTCTTTCTGTCTCTAAAATGGACAGCTGAGCTACATGAACTCCGGGGGCCTTTGGACCTGGCCTCCTGTGGGAGAGAGTGGGGTGCAGAGGGCCTGGGAAGCAGCGTCAGACACAGGTCATCCCCTTCTCTTACTTCCCCCTGCGTTTATTGTATTGACCGGCCTTTCTTGTAGGAAAGGAGGGCCAGGTGGGTTTTGTTAAATGCTGTTTCTTAGCTGCTTGTGTCAGTTACCAAACTTAAACCACATTCACGGCCAAGGAAGTGTAGGAACTGCAGACTCAGGTGTGTGAGGAGGGGAGAGTAACAGAGGGCTGGAGGGTCTGAGACTCCAGGGTCCTGGGTCCCTTCCCTCCAGACACCTCTAGGAGTGGAATCCTCCCAGTCTCCTATTCCCCCCACCCCCCGTCCACCCCTGCCCCCAGCCCCTCCTGAGACAGCAGAGCCTAATTGCTGCTGCTACCCTGCTATGCAGGCTGCCAGGGGAAATGCCCTGTCTGAGGCTCCACTGCTCTGATCTCACCCTCCAGGTGCCGCGGGAACATCACCGCCCCTCCTGCAGCTTCATTAGCCCTGTCTGCAGAAGCGGGAATGGCGATACCCGTGTGAGAGGGTATTGGGACCGTATTATCGTATGGTACACCCTTCAGGCCTGTGCTTGGCTATTAGAAAATGCTTATAATGTAATAACTATGGTTGTGTTATTGCTATAATCATTATCAAGATGTTCCTGGATTTTAAAAAACAAAAACAGAACATGCTAGGAGATCTAGTACATGTGTGAGATATGGACTGATTTTTTTTACTCTGAGCTTCCTGGCAACAAAAGCAAAGAGGGAAAGTGGATCACTCACTAGATTCATAATGCCCTTAAGATGAAAACACAACCTTTCCTGGGAATGAAATCCAAGGGATGATCCTCCTAGGTGCCCTCCTAAAGGGCTCCCTGTGTGACGTGGTGAACAACACCCCGGCTTGATCCAGGGACCTAGTATCTGGAGCAGGACCCTCAGGCTTTCCTAACTGCAGGGAAGATGGAGAGGGGCATCCTCAGGCGGTCTGCAAGGGGGACCCAGTGAGGCCCATAACCTTGAGATGACTGAAGCTTCATGTGTTCTCTTCAAAATCCATGAGGATTTCACCTCAGTCTATAATTAAGGCATCTGTATTAACTCTAAAAATAACGTTTTCCCTCCTCTACTCAAAATCTTTGGGTACCACAGACATTCCCTACAGATGGGCCATGCTCATTCCTTGGCTTTGCCGTAAGGTGGGGTCCCAGCCCTTTTAGAGAAGCCCATGAAAGCCACACTCCTCTCCCCAACAAAAGGCACACTCACATTTGGGAGTTATGCAGACAATTTCAGGGTTTCACAGATCCTGAAAAACTCCCGGGCCTCCAGGACCCTGGCTTGACAGGCTCTGATCTGGGGTGACAGGGGTAAGTGCATATCTTCTGAACCAAGCTCATGAGAATTTTTTCTCCCAGGTGGGCTTCTGTTAGACATGGAGCAGCAGAAAGCTCCAGTTGATCTTGAGGCTGTCTACTCTGTACAGAGCCAGATGTTTTTACTGTGGCCCAAACAGGAGTAGACCTGGTGCCTGACAGCCTCCTGGACACGCCAGGCACTTGAGTCAGCGAGGACTTTTACACTGACTGCAGAACACCAGGGAAGGGCAGGGGTCAACGCTGAGACTGCGTACGACGCTCCCTTGTCCTGGGTCCCACCCCCTTTTTTTTTCTTTTTTTTTTCCCGGTACGCGGGCCTCTCGCTGCTGTGGCCCCTCCCACTGCGGAGCACAGGCTCCGGACGCACAGGCTCAGCGGCCGTGGCTCACGGGCCCAGCCGCCCCGCGGCATGTGGGATCTTCCCGGACCGGGGCACGAACCCGTGTCCCCTGCATCGGCAGGCGGACCCTCAACCACTGCGCCACCAGGGAAGCCCCCCATCCCCTTTTACACCTGGGTGGGTGCCCAGTAAGCTGGTACCTGGCTTTTATAACATCTTGTTATATTCATGCTTTCTTTTCTCTTTGATTATGTTAAGCAAATTCATTTTACAGTCTCTTTCCAATAGTTTCGTGGCTGAAGTTTTAGGAATTTCATCCTGACATTTGTAGCGTTTGCTCTCCTTTCCCGCATAGCGGCTGTTTCTCCGTGTGTCGCATAATTTGAGATCATGAGTTTATTTCCAGCCAGGCTTTATCTGTGGAAACCCCAGGAGGCCTGGCTTGTGCGCTTACCCCTCCAGAGCATCTCTGTGGTCGCTCTGCTTGGCGGCCTAGGGCTGTCACAGCCTGGGGCCACGTCTATGTTAATCAGTTTAGGCGCTCTCCACCCTAACCCAGCAGCCTGTGAAGGTAGGCTCTTGGCTACAGATTATCAGGAGCCCTGCATGCTTTTTCCTACCTCGAGTTCAGGTGGTCAGAGACAAGTTTTCTTGTCATCTCTGTCAATGGGGAGATCTTTCTCCCGGCTACCCATTTATTAGGGGTGCAGCCCCTCGAGACCCCTGGCTTTCTCTGAAGAGCTCAGTTGCATCTCCCATCGTCCTGCTTGCTGGTGTCTTATCTCCCGACTGCTGGGTTTAACCTCTCTGTCTCAATATCCCTCTCCCTACCCTACAAGGCACCTTCATTTAACGTCTGGGTTTTTAGTTCACAGTATTTTCCTGTGACTTAAATGTTATGCTAATTAGAGTACAGCTAGTAGAGTGTAATAGTTAAGAATACAGACTCTGGAGCTGGACTGCCTGGGCTTGAATCCCAGCTCCACCAGCATGAGATGTGCTCAGTTTCTTCATCTGTGAAATGGGAATAGCAGTAGTTGGGGTTGCTGCAAGCGCTAGAGGGCGTTGACGGAAAACAGTAAAACACCTGTTATTTTACCAGCAAAAATGGGGTTATTCGGGAACGGCAAAGAATTGCAATTCAGGATGCACAACCTATGGTGAACCACAGGCGAGTCCAGGGTACCATTCTTTTATAAGAGAGAAAGGGAGCTGGGAGGGGCTGTTATAAACAAAGAGTCCATTGGAGGAAACCGGGAGTTTGAAGTGTAATGGCTTTTCATTGGCTGGGCTGTTGCCAGGCGAGGAGAAATTCTTCCTTCCTCCTGCTGGCAAGTAAAGTAGTAACCTTCTTCCTGTTGGAGATGCAAAGGTATGTCTCTTCCTGTTGGGTCTGTGGTTGACCAGAAGTGATGGGGTGTGAGAGCTCCCCCTTCTGGCCTCCCAAATCCATTTTAAATGAGGTTTCTGTTTATTAATTTTCACAAGGGCTTGATACATTAAGACACTTGAGAACATCGCTCCTTATTGAATTATTGCATATTGCAAGCATTATACTGGCCTTCAGTAAAATTAATATTAAATATGATATAAGTATACTGATAAGATTATCTTAATGATAATCCTAATATTATTCTGGCCCCTGGTGATCATCCTCATTTTCTTACTAGCTCAGTTATGCATTGAGATGCGTGTAATTTTTTTATCCAGCATTTCTAGGTGCTATGTAGGAAAGAGCTTTCAGGTTGTGTAGTTCTCTAAATTGACCTTTCAGTGGTTAATGGAAAATAATGATCATACTCTCCAGGTATTACTACTTCTGACCAAGCACTTTCAGAGCCTGTAGATACCTGTCTCTAATTCTCCTAGTAAGTTGCAGGCCACCTTTGGAGTCCGGTGGAATCCAGCTCAGCCGCATACCTGCCAGCTCTGTGACACATCTGTGACACATCTTGCGGTCTGTGCAAATCTTCCATCCTTTATCCGACTGACACCCCCAGGGCCAGATGTGACTTTGGAATTCCTACTGTTTTTGAATGATAATACAGTCTGTTGCTGCCCTGTAGAAGGGATCAGGGAGGCATCCTGGGGAAAGTTTTGCACAGGATCTCCACTAAGTAGGGTAGACAGAGACTCTAAATAACTTCACTTCTGGTCAGGTCAGGTTTTGTGGCCGAATGAGCCCTGAAAAATCTGAGTTTTCAGAGCTCTTTGCAATTCTGAATCACAGATGGAGTCTTGCAGTCGGGGCGGGGGATTGGACTTGACTCTCACTCCAACAAGGAGAAGTGGGGATTTATAGCCAAGGAGCAGGGCAGGGGTCAGTGGATGGGAAAGCAGGAAGAGGAAACATCTGGGGAAGGAGGATTCTTGCTGACCCATTTAGCCGAATCCTTGCTCAAGGCCAGCCAGGGTGGTGAGACGGCGGGGGGGGGGGGGGGGGGGGGGGGGGGGGGGGGGCAGGACGAGGGGGGTCTGACAGTGGCGGGTGGAGGATTTTCACTAAACTGACAGGATTCTCCCTCACAGTGGATCCTACAAGGACAGAGAGGGAAGCCCACAGTCAGGCCTCGTCCAGCAGAGGCTCCAAGGAGACTGGTAACAGTTAGGTCAAGAAGAAAGTTTTTGTCCGTGTCCGCTGGGCGTTTGCCCCTCACCTCAGCTTGCAGAAGCCTCGGCCTCCGAGAGCATCTGATGGAGAAGGTAGGCCCGTCCCGAGATCCTAACGCAAGACAGGGAGGACGGCCCGGGGGTTGTCGGCTGAGCTGGGTTGAGGGGAGAAAGGTCTGCATCACTGGGGTGGGGACCCAGGGCCCAGGGGAAGCCAGAGGACTGGGAGTGGAGAGCGGGAGGCCAGCTGGTGGTAATGGCTAAGGCTGCTGAGGACCTACTGTGTGCTAGGCCCATCCTGAGCATTGGACGTCTCTGAATACATTTACAGCCTTGAGATCTCCCAGGGAGGAAGGCGTTATTCTGACTCTCATCTTACAGATGAGGAAACTGAGGCACAATTCAACAGAAGTACTCAGCCCCAGGTGGTCAGCTGTCAACTAGTGAAGCCACGTTCCAGCCCAGGCCATCTGGCTCCAGAGCCCATGCCCCGAATCACAATTCTTTACTGCCTTTTACCATCAATATAATCCCTGAAAAAGAAACTAGTTGGAGGGAAGGGAGGAAGGGCACCCAGGCAGAGGGCAGAGGCTGGGTAAAGGCCCGGAGGTGGGAAGCAGGCAGAAGGGCTGTAGGACAGTGGTTGCTTTGTCTCCTCGGGGGCTGGGGGTGGCAGGACGGGGCCTAGAGGGGCTTCGTGGGAGACGCAGCAGAGATGGGAGGATGAGTGCCGCGCCCAGACTGTGGAGGTCTCGGACACCTTGCCGGAAACGTGGAGTTCATCCTGCAGGCTAGGGGCCTCGGCTGAAGCCGCTGAGCAGACGGACAGGTCACACCTGGGGGGCAGAGTGAGTGTGCCAGCAGCAGGGTGGAGTCCCGTAGGCTGTGAGGCCAGGAGGCCGTGTCTGGGGCAGGGGAGGTGGTGAAGTCTGGAGCCTTCGAGGCCCAGAGGTGGGCAGGCTCCAGGGACAGGGACGGGGCCTACGCTAGCTGGCCCTGCAGGGGCTGGGGGACAGCAAGGGGGTGCTACCCGCCCAGGCTTCGGGCGGGGATGGTCCCAGTCTCCTCCAGGAGCAGGCCTGGGTTCAGTCCACGGCCCACCATGGAAGAAGCCGGGGACTGGAATAGGGACCCCTGCATCTATGCTGGCCCTGCCTCTCTCAGCCTGTGTGACCTGGTAGGTGACACAGGATCTGTGGCCTCAGCGTCCATCTGCAGTGGAGGAAGAGGCAACCCAGCTGGCAGGGTTACCGTGGGGACCGTGGGCCAGGCTGGCCGGGGTGAGCCCTCAGTAAGGGGTACCTCTCACCCCTAGGAGGAGACGCTCCCCCGCCAAAACCTTACAGCAAATCTCCACAACCGTTTCTCCTGCATTAAATGCATCCCTTCGTGGACTGTGAACTTCGTCCTTGGAGAAGCGGGAGGATGGGGAGAGGAGCGCCGTCCTGGGGGGATGCCCCTCCCCTGGGAGCGAAGCCTTAGACTTGGCAGAGCCCAGCTGACCCCGCATCACCTCCCCTCTGGGCTCTTTGGGCTTTGTTTACAAAGTCAAGAACATAGCCACCACCACCACCACCCCCACTGGAGCTAGTCATTCCTGCCTCACAGGGCTGTTTGGAAGAATACGTGAAAAGGCGCTTCCAAAGCTCCCACGGCCACCAACCTGGTCCACGATCTCAGGCTCCTTCTCCTGGGGCTTTTCATTATCAGTGTGAGTTCTGATGTCCTGAGCGGTACTTGTTCTTTCCAAGGATTCTTCTAAGAAAAGGCTGCTGGCCAGGAAAGTGCCTGGGGAGGATATAAAGCTGGACATCAAGCCCAGTCCGCCCAGCTCTGCCCTGTGTGCCCTCAGTCCACCTATCTGCACAGTGGGGACGGTGGCAGGGCCGCCTTGCAGGGCAGCTGCATTTATCCAGGTCAGGAAAGGCAGATGCGGACCCGGCTCTGTTATCGTTCAGGGGCCACACCACGATGCCTTCGCCAGAAGTAACCTGTCACCACCCGTCTCCCGGAGTTTGTGTGCTCCTGTTAAAGAAATCGGGAGTAGGGGGATGAGGGTGCCTCCAGTTTGCTGAGCTTTGGGGCCTGACCTTTCCACGTTTGGATGTGGGAGTTTTCTGGACATGGAGGTCAAAGCCAGAGTCTGGGGGAGTGCAGGCCCTGTCTGGGGAAAGGCAGTATACTGGTGTCTTAGGGCTGCTTTCACCAGTTGCCACAAACTGGGTGGCTTAAAACAGAAGTTGATTTTCTCACAGTTCTGGAGGCTGGAAGTCTGAAATCAAGGTGTCAGCAGGTCAAGGATCGCTCCTCGTCTCTTCCAGCCTCTGCTGGTAGCTGCCACCACATCGCTGTCTTCCCTCTGTGCCTGGATCTCTGTGTCTTCAGGGGGCCTTCTCATAAGGACAACAGTCACTGGCTGCAGGGCCCACCCAACTCCGGTATGATCTTATCTCAGCTTGAGCACAGCTGCAAAGACCTACACCCAAATGAGTTCACAGGCACCAGGGGTTAGGACTCCAGTGTGTCTTTTGGGAGCAACAACAACGGGTGAGCAGTCTGGGTACCCCAGGACTCAGCGCAGCGGGCAGATTGCTTCTCCTGTCTTCAAGTTGATCGTGCAGAGCTGGACGGGGCAGGTGGGGTCCTTTTCCGAACAGGAGGCACCTGGGTGGTGGTGGCCCCCCTGCGTCAGTGTTGCCTCTTCTCGTGACATCACTGAAAGGAAGGAAGTAGTGGCTACTGCTTTTTCGGGGCCTGCTCCGCGCTGGGTCCCAGGCAGACATGCACATCCTCGTTAGTGTAGTAGGTCACTGAGCAAACGTCCAGACGCCGAAGCCAGCTGGTTTGAATCCCTGGCCAGGCCGCGTGACCTTGGACCCATCGCTTTTTCCAGAGGCGCCCCTGGCTCACCTGTAAACTGGGTTGTTGAGAGCAGCTCCCTCCTGGTGGAACTGCTATGGAAGTTGAAGGGTGGGTGCCGCTCACGCTGGGAGGGACATTCTGCAGAGGAGTCCAAGGCTCAGGGGGCTGAGGAGCTTGCAGGGGAGGTGGCCGAGCAGGGAGCAGACCCGGTTCGGGGGGCCGTGGAGCCTGGCATCCGTGCTGTGCTGTGCTCCTGCTCTACTCCCCTCACTGCGCCACGGCGCACCTATTTATAGACCAGAATCAGGGTTACACAACACCCGCCCGGGAGGGGCCTTGAGGACTGATTGCTTGAGACCTCGTTTACAGATGGGAAATTGAGGCTTGGAAAGAGTCTCCTGTGGATGCCCTGTGGGATCTAAGAACAGGGACCTCTGCTGATCCGAGCCCCCTGACCCACCCCAGGAGTGGCATCCAGAGTGAAAGGAAAGGGGAGTGTTCTGAGAGCAGAGGATGGAGACCACTGGTGTGGGGAAGGGGCTCCAGGAGGGGTCCTGGTGGCCGTGGGGTGGGAGTCGGGGCTCAGCTGGTAGAGAGAAGACTTGAGGGGACCATGAACATGTCAGGAGGTGTCGGATGACAGAGCTAGGATGGGATGGCGAGCTCACCCCACGACGGCAGAGACCCTGTCTTTCCTGTCCCCTGCTGTATTCCCGATACCAAGAACAGTGCCAGGCATGTAGTAGGTGCTCAGCGTTTATTAAAGCACTGGGGAGGTGGGCTTCATCCCCCAGGAGCACAGTGTCCCCGCTCCCACGCTTTCTAGCTGACAGCTCGAGCAGGTAGCTTAACCCCTCTCGGCTTCACTGTCCCCATCTGTGAAATCGGGGTGATAACGGTTGGCACTGGCTCTGAAGCCACTGGAAGGGACTTTTCCTCCGGAGCACCGTGAGGGCAGGACCCACCCACCTTTGGTGTTGGTGTCCCCAACCCAGGCTTGGCACGGGGAGCATCTGTAAGTCCCCCCATTCATGAAATGCCACACATGTTGCTTCTGGTGGGCCGATGCCCATCCAGCCTTGGAGGAGGACCGGCCGTCCAGCGTTGGGACAGAACCGGCGCGTTGCAAAGCGTTCGGAGATGACCAGGCTGGAGTCACCGAGGGTGACTTGGGCTTAGCCCTGACTCAGGAATCTTCTTTCTGCAGTGCGACCGTCACAGCCGGCAGTAAGCAAGCCCTTGGTGTGCACCCCACGACTACGTGAATGGTCTCGTCCCACCTCAGCCCATCGTGGGGCAGGTGTGTCCCCATCCCCGTCCATCCCAGAGGAGGGAGGGATGGGCCGAGCACTCCCCGCATGGCTCCCTGCGCCCGGCACATTGCCAAGCCCCTGCCTGGGTGTCCAGGCCCTGGGGGTCCCCAACCAGCAGGAGGGACTTTCCCAGGCAGCTGTGGGGAGCACCAGCCTTCGCCACCAGGGGGCGCACGTGCCCCTCAGAGTGGGCAGGCCTGGGGCGGGCAGGGCGCGGCCGGCTGAAGTCAGCGCCCGAGAGAGGGACAAGAGGGTGACAGAGCTGGTGGCTGTCTCTTCCCCGCTCGTGTCCTCACCCCGGTGGCCTAGAGGTCTGAAGGCCTGGGTTCCAGAGCTGCACGGACTTACGGCAGTCCTGTCTCCAGGCGTCAGGCTGTCCATCCGTGACGTGAGGGGCTGAGCCAGGCTCGGGGGTTTGCAGACCCCAGGGAATCACGCAAGAGTCCCCGAGATGCTCCTGAGCGATCCCAGGTCCCACTCCCAAAGATCCTGACTGGGGTTTGAACCAGCCCCAGGGGACTTCCTGATGCAAAGTCCCAGTGCCTTGAGCCCATCCTAAAGGTCATTGCCAGTCCTAGCACGGTGCCCATGAAGACAAAACCTCTGGCCAGCTCCCCAGCACAGCCATACCTCAGGGACCAAAGACACCTAGGTCACCATCTCCTGCCACATCTACGGGGAGCACGTGGTCTCTGAAAGGCTTTATGGGGTCTCATTTCCCCTGTCCCTCAACTCTCAACCCCATGCATCTTACAGATGGGCAGACCGAGGCCCTAGAGGTCATTTGACTTGGTGGCAGGGCCAGTGGACCCCAGTTCTGGCCCCCCAACCGAGGGCTCCCTCTCCCAACAGAAGGAAGAGCCCTGCGGGGGGCGGTCCCGCTTAGTGACCAGGGTCCTGTACCAGCTCCTGACACCCCACTGGTCGGGGAGGGGTTGGAATGAAGTTTGGATCCTGAAGGAGAGGACATGGTTGATGCCGTCAGGCCTGGCACGGTTCTTGGAGCAGGGTTACTCTGGCAGCTTTGGGGGTGCATGATGGGTACCCCCGTCTCCCATTCCCTTGAATGGAGGGCATTTCCCATCCCTGAGTGCCAGACACACATGGGCCCAGCACAGCATCCCCCCTCCCCCCATACGGTTGCTCAATCCCCAACCCCTTATCTGGACTGGAAGGCTCTGTAAGTGAGTGGAGGGCCGGTGCCTGCCTGCGGGGCAGCAGCTCAGCCAGAGCTGTCACGTGGGGCCTCAGGCCCCGGAGGCCCGGTCATCTGATGCTTCCCAGGAAGCCAGAAATCAGGGTTTCTATGTCAGCCTCTCCATTGTAAAACCTTGGCTGCATGCAGTTGGGGTTTTTTGTTTTCTTTCCCCGCACTGCCGACTGTGTGGAACACGTTTAAGGGCTGGACTTGGCCATCGGCCATCCAGTTGCCCCCTGCTTTGAGGGGTGGGAGGGTTTGTCTCCTTCTGGCCTTGGCCTCAGATTCTGGCCCTGGGGGCTGGCTGCTCCCCTGGCTGTCCAGCCCCCCTCCCCGCCCCGTGCCCCTCCCTGCCTGTCGCCAGCCCAAACACAGGGCAGCGGCACTTTTGCCTGGGTCTCCACTACACCCCCAGCACTGGGCTGTTGGGTGTAGACGGACCTTACAGAAGTCTGCGGCTGGCTTCAGGGGGCAGCTAAAGCTAATTCCTTAACACTGAGTGTGCATGGCTTTTAAATCCCTCAGCCATCCCCACCTCTGGCATTTCTTGCTGGCCTCTTCTCCCAGCCCCTCCTCTTCTTGTCTTCTCCTGCCCTCCCACCGTGGGCTGCCCTTACTACGCACCTCCATTTTTCCCTTGATTCCCCATCCAGAGCAGTCCAGCCTCCCTCCGCACTCAGCTGGCCGCTCTGGCCAGCCAGGCCCTCCCGGTGGTTGAGTGTTTCGCACCCGAGGGTGCCAAGCAAACGAAGCCAGCCCCTCCCCCGAGAGCCTGCCTCCAGTTCGGGAAACCATCCTTTATCCCGTCCACCCGGGGTCTGAGCCAATCCCGGGGGTTCTCTGCTGCATTTACACCAGCGGCAGTAACAGTGGTTCTATCTCTGTCCAGTGTGGCACCTTTGACAAAGCATTGAATCCCTTCCTGCCTGTGAGACACATGCTTATCCATCCATTTAACCAAATATTTACTGCGTGTCTACTGCATGCTGGGCTCAGGGATGTAGTGGTGAACCAGTTAGTACAGTCCCAGCCCTCCTGGCTTATGGCATCGCATGGAAAACTCACCAGATGACCAGAGGGCAACCCCTGAGCCTAACCCAGGGTGAAGGCAGTCAGAAGGGGGAGCCAGGAGAGGCAGGGAAGGCCCTCCAAGCTCTGGCTCTGGACTCCAGGCTCTGGACCTGATTCTCGGGGCAGTGGGAACACACAGGAGCTCTAAGCACAGGGGCGTGTGAGTGTGCCAAAGACCACTCCAGCCACCACCCAGAGGATGGGCTTGTCCGGTGACCTGTGTGGCCCCGGGGAGAGAGGTCAGGGAGTGTCTGTTGTCCTGGCCTGGGAAGGTGACAGTGGAAGTGGAAGGAGTAGACGGGGTCCACAGAAGTTTCTAAAAGGGCGAGAAACCACCAGGGGCTTCACTGAGAGTTCGGTCCTTCCTGGTCTGTCACTCACACCGGGTCACGCAGGTCTCGGCCTTGGGGATTATGGGTTCTGGGGGTGTCAAAGGTCTCTGTTCCCTCGATTTGGAGCTCAGGGTTGGGGTTTGCCAGGCATGACTCTGCCCCCCTAGGATGAGGGTAATGTCTGGCACGCAGTAGGTGCTCGGAAAATGCTGGTTGATTTCACTGGACGTCTCCTCACCAGGGTCTCATACACCTTATATGAGGTTCTCCTGGTTCCTGGAGCCACAAAAGAGGCTCATTAGCTGCTCGGCCTGGCCTTGGCAACCCACCCTGCCTGGGGCATTCAGCAGAAAGAGCCCCGGCCTGGGGGGCTGAGCCAGGCCCCCTGCACCACCTCCTCCACACCGAGGAGCAGATCTCTGTCTCCGAGTGGGGACGATAACGTCGACCTATGCTGTGTCAGACTGAATTAGCAAGCCCCACAAGGCCCGGGGGGCAGGTGCTTTGATTCTGCCCTTGGGGAGGAGCATCTCATGCACACACCCTGGCATAGAGGACCCCGGGAAATCAGTGGCCTCTGGGCCTCCGTTCCCTCTTCTGTACAGCATGGTTGGGGGGCCTCAGAGCACACTTCCCATACTGAGGTTCTAGGATGGGCCCCTCCTCTCCGCCTCTGATTCACGCAGGAAGCATTTATAGGAAGACATGAGGCCCGTGCTCTGGTGACACAGGCATTGCTTCAGGAAAGAAATGAAGGATGTAGGGGAGGGCGGCAACACTGCCTTGCTCTGTCTGATGGAGGGGGCAGGGAGCCCCACAGGGACCCCGGAGCCGGAGGGGTGTCCTGCCGTGCGCTCAGGAGGCCTGAGTTAGGTCCAGCCTTGCCATTTGTGGATTGCATGACGTTGGGCAAGTTCTTTCACCCTCTGAGCTTCAGTTTCCTCAACTGGAAAATGGGCTGAAGACCTCGACCCAGTCTTCATGATAACCACGGAGGAGTCTGTGTCCACGTGGCGGGGTCCTGAGGGATCTGTGTGGGCACAGCCTTTGTGGGGAGGGATGGCAAGAAGGGGAAAGATAACCACTGCACTAGGGGTCTGGGAGCAGGCACGAAGCTGAGCACCGTGTGGGTGTGGCCGCAGGAGCCGGCGCTGGGTGGGTGCTTGGGGTTGGATTGTGCGGTCGTCCGTGTTGGTTTCCTGTGGGCACAGGTGGCCCTCGGAAGGACAGATGGGGCCAGAGTGCGACCCCAGGAGGGCGGACTCGGGTTGCCTGGGGGAGGGGCGGGGCGAGTGGGATGCGGCGGCCGAGGCCGCGGAGGCCCCGGCCCCGCCCCCAGCTCGTGGCCCCGCCCAGCTTGGTCCCGCCTCTGCGCACGCCCTCTTTCTTGAGGCCCCGCCTCGGCTCCGCCCCTCTCCTGCTCCGCCCCCGGGGCGTACCATGCTCCGCCTCCGGCCCTGAACCCCGCCCCCGGGCCCGTTTAGCGCCGAGTCCGCGCTACCAGCTGTGCTCTGGGAGCTCCACGCTGCGGCCGCTCCGAGCAATGATTAACCTGGCGGGGCGGCCGGCGCGGGGCTCGGGGCGGAGGCGTGGGGCCGGGGCGGGACCCTGGAGGGCCGCTCGGCTTCCTGCTTTTGCCCAAGTCTCCTCGTAGAGGGCGCCGCAACGGCCGGGGCCCGCGGCGCGGCGTGGCGCAGGGCGGGGTGCCGGGCGCGCGTGGGCGCGGAGCCTGTCGCCGGGGTCACCATGAGGACTCTCCGCAGGTTGAAGTTCATGAGTTCGCCCAGCCTCAGTGACCTGGGCAAGAGAGAGCCGGCCGCCGCCGCCGCGGACGAGCGGGGCACGCAGCAGCGCCGGGCCTGCGCCAACGCCACCTGGAACAGGTAAGGCCGCGCCCTCCCGGCCGGCCCGCGGGCCGCTGGCCCCGGGTGCCAGAGCCAGGGGAGGGGGAGCCCTGGAGCAGGTCCGCGGGCTAGGGCCTGCCCCCAGCGAGGAACTGTGCTGGGGGGCAGCGCGTCACTTTACAGTTAGTAGAGAACTGCTCCGCCGGAGTTGTGCGGACGGGAAGGGAAGTTTAGTGCAACGTGTTTCTAGAACGGAGGGACGAGACCGCGGACCCGGGGCTGGTCCCAACGCGCCCAGCTGGTGGGTGGTGGGGTGGGCCTGGGTCCTGCGAGCCAGCCTCCCCCGCCCTCCCCCCGGGGTCTTCCCACGTCTTCGCTCCAGTGCTCATGGCAACCTGGGAGGTAAATAGAGCAGGAAGTATTTATCCCATTTCGCAGATAAGCCTCGCGGGCGCAGTCGGTGGGTTGCCGCTGCGCTTCCTGTTCTGCGTTTAGGTCCCTTTGGTCGGCAGTGGCGGGTGGCTTTCCCTTGAGCGGCCCCCTGCCCTCCCAGCTGTCAGCAGGGGTGCAGCAGCTGCCCGGCATTCTTTAGACGACCTTCCCCCCGCGGGCCCTTCCCAGACAAGCAGGGGCGTGGGAAGTCCCACCAGGCCCTCCCACTTGGTTTGAAGAGCAAGGCTGGGATCTCCGGAAAAGAGACGATTTATTTAGTGGGATTCCCCACCGTGTTTGCTCATGAGCCCTTTTCAACAATAGATATTTCCACCAAAAGGAAAATGGGAGGGCAGGAGAAGAGAGTAGGGCAGGCTATCCAGGGGGCTGTGGATGCTGCCCCCGTCACCGCACACACCCGGCAGTACCCTGCCAGATGCTCCACCGTCTGTGGTCTTGGCCATCGGAAAACCAGCTGTCAGTGTGGACACTCATTTATTCTGTCCATCAGTCGTTTCATGAGCGTCATGGTGGGCACAGGGCTGCCAGCCTGAGACCCTCCTCTGTGCACTAGGCAGGACGCCGTCGTCCAGTCGCGTGCTTGTCTTCTGCCCCCTGCCAAGTTGCGAATTGCTTGAGTGCTGGGACGAGCCTGCCTCAGTTTCCCTGTCGGTCAGCGGGCGTGCACATTCCTTCTTACAGGACCGGTGTGGGGACAGAGAAGGAAGGACTCTCGCTGGGTAATATCACCAGCCCAGTGACTGCACGCTGCCTTCGGAGGCGTTTCCTCCTCTCGCAGAATTGCGGAGAGAAGCTGTCTCCCTCCTCATTTCTCTGCCGTGGTTTAGCGCAAGGAGCCAAACAGACTTAGTTCAAATCCCAGCTCTGCCTCTTCCCTGCTGCGTGGCCTTGAGCAAGCTGTTTAGCCTCCCTGGTCCTTAATTTCCTTTTCTGTAAAATGGGCCATTGTGGGGGTTAAATGTGAAGATCTGTACTGAAGTCCTCAGTACGTGCCTGGCGGTCAAGCTCAAACTCGTGCTGGGGACAAACTCGTGTCAGGGAGGGCCTGTAGGGACAGGGTTTGGGGGGGCCCCTCAGGCGTCTGCTGGTCCCTGAGCTTTCACCACCAGCAGCTTTCTCCTGCTGAGGGGTTCTCCAGGCAGAGGTGGGGGCACCCTGGGGTAGGCTCGGAGTCTTCTGGAGCTCAGGGAGGTGCCTGTAGGGAGAGGCCACCTGGGTCCCCCCCACTGCTTCTCACTTAAAGGAACTTTCAAACTTCAGTGCCATCCTGTGCCTTGGCCGGGCAGACTGCAGGGCAGCGGCCCGGCCCACAACCGGCGTCTCTAAGGCTCCGAGCCGCCCAGCCCTTGGACCCACGTCAGCCCCGCTTGCCATGCTGCACTCCTGTATGCCGGGCCCCTTCATGGCCCTTGGTGCCCTTCGTAGCCCAGGGAGGGAGTTATGACTACCACGCCCCATATAGAGGTGCAGAGGGGGACGCAGAGAGGACCAGGAAGCCTGCCCGTGTGGACGCCGCAGAGCGGAGCCACTGCTCTCCCTGGGCAGAGGGGGCCCTGAGCCAGGGAGGGGCAGTGCCTTCCCTGCCAGCGTTCCTCAGGTACCATGGGGAGGTCGGGGCCTCTTCTGGTCGCTGCCTAGCTGCCCAGCCCCGATCCTCGCAGTACTCCCTGCCAGGGCCCCCCAGGACACAGCCTTGGGGGGAGGGACAGTACAGGTCCTGCCTTGCTAGGTTGTAGACTCCTTATTTTGAGTCCAAGATGAACCCCCTTTTTCCACGTGACCACGTTAGTTTCCCAGGGCAACCGTAACAAATTGCGGCAAACTTGTGGCTTCAAACCACAGAGGTTCGTCCTCCCACAGCGCTGGAGGCCGGAAGCCCCACATCAGGGCGTCGCCAGGGCCTCGCTCCCTCTGGAGGTTCCAGGGAAGGCGCCTTCCTGCCTCTTCCAGCTCCCAGTGGCTCCTTGGCCTGTGGCTGCATCACCCCGTTCTCCGATTCGCTCTTCATCTGGCCACCTTCTCTGTGTCCAAACCTCCCTCTCCTTTCTCTTAGAAAGTCATTGGGCCACCTAATGTAGGGCCCACCCCAAATCCAGGATGACTTGGTCTCAAGGTTCTTAACTAATTACATCTGCAAAGACCCTGTTTCCACATAAGCTCTGGGGTAGCAGGTGGACATGAATTTCTAGGGGACACTATTCAACCCACTACAGTGGACCCTGGGTCCATCCCCTAAATTCCTTATGCATCTGTTTCCTCATCTGGACATGGGGCAAAATACATAGCTTGCTCCTGTGATAGTGGAATCCGTGCACTCACCTAGCCACTCGTTCATTCGTTCATTCATTCACTCTCCAGCACTGGTCCGAGCGGGTGGTGTTGAGCACTGAGAGGAGGATGAACCGGGGGAGCGCGGGCTCCCTTCTGCACGTGGGCAGGGCAGGTCTGAGTGCTGGGTGCCGGGCTGCCAGCTGGCTGGGCCACGCTCACAAACCGGAAACTAGAACAGAACCGTCAGAAGCTGTTTCCTAAGCCCCTGCTGCTGCTTTACGGGGCGGGTTTGTCCCCTGTGCCCGGCGCAGTGCCGGCACAGCAGAGGGGAGGACACAGGGCTGGCTTAGAAGGCTCACCTGTCACTCCCACCTGGAGCCCCTGATCCCCTCCCTCCCGAATGGCCCAGGCATGGCATGTTGTGTCCCTGTCTGTCCCTGTGTTGGCCCCAGTTAGCTCCTCGCCGGGTGTGCACCCCACGCGTGTGCAAGGCCTCCAGTTGCACGAAGGTCATGTTCTTGAGCTGAGGGGCCCGCTGGGGGCCGGGCAGGAGTCCCCTGTACCTGCATTTGGGCCAGAGGGTGTAGACCATTATGGAGCCCTACTCCTTGCCAGGCCTGGATCTGCCCGAATGCCTGAGGCTTGGTGAGCCTGGCGCCCACCCGCCTTCTGGCTGTGAGAGCAGAGGCCCCGCGCAGGTGGAGCGCGCGCCCTCTCGTTCCCACGGGACCACCTCCGAGGCTGGGCTGATGGTCCTTAGCATCCAGATAGAGAAACTGAGGCCAGAGAAGGAGAGGGACTTGACCAAGAGCCCCTGTTCACGTTGAGCCTGAACCCTGGCCTGACTTGAAGTCGCTGCCCAGGGACACGTGTGAGTTGGTGTCTGCTGAGGCCGGGCGAGGCGGGGGTTGGTGGTGAGAGCCCGAGGTGCAGCCCTCCCTCCTCGTCTGCTCGTCCCTGGTCCTGGACGGGGCCACTGCTGCCCAAAGCCCACAGGGCGTCCTGCACCTAGATCTCCTCCGGGCCTGTGATTGCTCTATCTCCTGGACGGCGGTGCCCACCGACCCTGACCTTTGCCGGGCCCTGTCCCAACCCCAGGCGTGGAGGAGCTGCTTTCATCCCTGCAACGGCCTTCAAGGTGGGACTTGCTACCCCCATCTTGCAGATGGGGATACTGAGGTCCAGAGGTGTGGGCACTGCCCAGGTCTAAGTCCAGAGCTTCTGCCACCGCCTCATGGGGTCTCAGGGGCCGGAGGAGGTTGGCTGAAGCCCTCAGGGTGACTGGTTGGTTGGGAGTTGGGGGGTGGAGGCCAGTGGGGGGGCCGGTGCTTGGCTTCCTGGCCAACCCTCACGAACAACTTGCTCTGAGTCGGGCCTGGGTCCTGAACCCCCTGCCGCTCTGAGGCGGTCTGGGAGTGGTCAGCAGAGTCACGGCCCTCAAAGATGTCTGGGGATCTGTGAATACGTTCCCTTACACGGCAAGAGGGACTTTTCAGATGTAATTAAGTAAATGATCCTCAGGTGGGGAGATGGTCCAGGTGGGCCCAGTGTCACCACAAGGGTGCTAATGGGAGGGAGGCCCAGGGGTCAGAGTTCAAGAAGGAGACGTGAGGATGGGAACCGAGAGGTTGAGGACACCTCACTGCCGGCTGTAAGGATGGAGGGAGGAGTCCTGACCAAGCTGGAAAAGGCCAGGAAACAGACTCTCCCCCGGAGCCTTGAAGGAGCCGCACCTTGATTCTAGCCCTGTGACACTGACACAGCTTCCGGCTTCAGAGCTGTAAAAAGCCAACTTTTGGCTGCCTTGCAGCCGCTGTGTGTGGGCTTTGGTTACAGCAGCCAGAGGACACTCGTATGCTGGGCCCTCCCCGCCCTGCGCCCTGGGCCCTCACTTCTCCCAGCAGTCGGGGCTCAGGGCCATCCGCTCTCCACCTCCCGGCCCCCAGCCCAGCATCCAGAACCTGCCCTCCAGCTGGACGGGTGGCCCCATGGTGGCCAGGCAGCCATGGGGGCGGCGTGGGCACCCAGCTGTCCCCCTGCAGCCTGTCGGGATGGGGGGGTCAGCGCAGTCAGGCGTCTGCCTCGCTGGGCAGGTGGGGCTCTGGAGAAAAGCTCTGAGTTCTTGCCTGGAGTCCAGGGAGGAGCAGGGGTGGGAATTGGGGGGCATGTAAGCCAGGGCCAGGGCACTGAAAGCAGGGTGAGCATGGGAACGGCCCGCAGGCCTGAGAGTGGTGCCCTCAGGTACCCACATCTGCCAGAGGGTCACCTTGAGGCCAGGCAGGGCTTCGGATTGGGTTCCGAGTCGCCTGCCTCCCCTGTGCCTTCGCCTGGGCGTGAAGAGGAGGCCCATGGATGCTTCCCCCAGGGCGACCGGAGCAGAGCGAAGCAGGGCTTCATCTCTCAGGGCTGGCCGTGGGCCCCTGGGATAATGATGATGTTGGAGGCCCCGGGCCCGAGTTGCACTTCTGTCTGGGGGGATAAGTCACATGAGGGCCTCTCCTCTGCCCACCCCACCTCCTCTCTCTCCGGTGGCTCACAGCAGGGCTTTGTTATCGACCCAAGGGTTGATCACCCTTGGATGGACAGGGCAGAGGGGGGACTAGAGCCTGGGCTGTCCGGGGTGGGAGCCCAGGCAGGCACACCGGTGGAGCCCAGCGCCTCCGCCCACCCTCGCCCACCCGCGCCCACAGGCCAGCTCCTGAGAAAGAGCCAGGCCTCGACACCAGGGGGAGGGGCTCGAGGAAGTGCCAGCCCCTCTCGGGGTCCGGGTCGCCCTTCTGGGGACACCAAGTAAGAGGGTGAGGAGGGCACCTGGCGGAGGCCTGCCCCCCTCTCTGACTTCTGAGGCTCCAGAGGCAGCTCCAGAGCAGGGTAGGGCCTGAGAAAGGGCAGAGCTCCACCTCTAGGCCTCTCCGCCTCTCTGAGGGTTCCTGGAGGTGTGTTGTCTGTCCCCCCAGAGGCCAGGCTTTGGGGTCCCCCACGCACTGTCTGC
The DNA here is from genome assembly GCF_005190385.1 of Monodon monoceros. Classification (NCBI taxonomy): domain Eukaryota; kingdom Metazoa; phylum Chordata; class Mammalia; order Artiodactyla; family Monodontidae; genus Monodon; species Monodon monoceros. The sequence goes on from NW_021703783.1 coordinate 96,046,494, forward strand.
CGGACCTTCCTGTGTGGGCAGGTGGGCAGCACTGAGACCGGCGACGGGGCCAGGGACCCGCCCCGCTGGGGTCCCACCTGCTCGCAGCGCCACACCGGCCCCAGCCGAGCCAGGGCTGCTACAGGCGGGTCCCCCCAGAGGCCTCACCATCAGCCCTTCCTCCCCAAGCCTGACCACAGGGCCCCCGGCCAGCCCTGGTGGCAGCAGGCCTCGGCACCGTCCTGCATGCCGTGGATCCCCACTAAGGGTCCTGGGCATCTCCCCTCACCCCCTGCTCAGGTAACAGGTGCTGAGACTGTCGCTGCCCTCCCGTCTCCCTACATGGGGCAGAGCGACAGGCCCGGAGAGAGGAGGTGATGGGTCAGCTGCTGCTCGGCCCTCACCCAGCAGTGCCCCGGGGCGCCTGCCGTTTCCAGGGGGCCGCTCCCAGTGCCCCCGGCTGGGCCTCGGTGTGGGAGGCCCCGGGCCGGAGTTTCACTTCTGTTTGGGGGGATAAGTCACATGAGGGCCTCTCCTCTCCCCACCCCTCCTCCTCTCTCTCCCACGGCTCACAGCAGGGCTTTGTTATTGACCCAACTTGGACTTTGGAAAGAAGGCTGCAGAGAAACGGGAAGGAGCGGGGCCTTGCCTGTCCACCAATCCCAGGTTGAGCAGCTGTGGGGGGCGGGAGGACTGTGGGCCCCGGGCTCCCTTCTGGCCCTGCCAGGCATCGAGCTATGTGACTCTGGGCCGTCCGCTGGCTTCTCTGAGCCTCGCAGTCCCCACCTCATGGTGTGGTTAGAAGGAGATGGAGAAACCCCGGGGCAGATGGTGGAGCCGTGGTGGATGCTTCCGGGGGCACATATCCTGCCCCCCACCCACAGTCACTGCTGCTGATGCCATGGCACACGTAACCCCACAGGGGCTGTGATTGAGTCCCATTGTATGGAGGGGGAAGCTGAGGCACTCACGGTCCGGCCTCCAGAGGCGGGCAGCAGGGAAGCCCAGAGCTGGGATTCAACCCCAGGCCCGCACCTGAACGAGCCTTGGGGCTGGAGGTGGGAAGGGCAGGGGCAGGGTCCACCAGGGTGGAGGCCGGGCTGGGTGGGGGTGTGGATAGGAGAACTCAAGGGTGACCCTAGGGCTGGCCCGGGCGCCGCTCAGATACACGTAGGGTGGTGCGAGACCCGTGCTGGGGGGAGCCGGGCCTAAGTGGTAAACCAAATAGACCTCCCCTCCCCCCAAAGGAGCCGGGATCAAATGCTCTCTGCACACAGGTGTGAGCGGGGAGGGACCTGACGTCACAGTGAGCCTCAGGGAGAGGGAACAGCAAGGATGATGGCCCTGAGGCAGGAGGAGGCCAGCACTGCTCAGACCCAGGGGCGGGGCGGTTCAAGTGACACAGATGGCGATGGACGACCCCTGAGGGCCTCGGGGAAAGACTTGTCCAAAAAGCCCGTCTTCCCATCCAAAACTGTGGGTTAAGGTGCCTCTGGGCCGGGGACCAGAGTGGGCTGCGCTCCCTCCGGAAGGCTTACTGGAGGAGGAGGGAGGAGGTACTTGGAAAGGCTGGTGAGAAGAGCAGGGCCAGGCCTGGGAGGCTGATGAGGGTCCCCCACGCTGTCCCCTCGGCCTGGTGGAGGCCTGGTCCCCAGGGAGCACTTGGCAAGGCCCCTCTGAGCCTCAGGAGGGGCCGGGCCCACGGGGCCATGCTCAGGACGCCCCATTTGCCAGCTCCCAGGCTCCTGCAGGTTTGGGAGGGTCTGACCTCTGCCCCCAGCAGCCCCCAGGCTGGGCACGAGTCCCCATCTGTTAGGATTTCAGGGTGGCAGCCATTAGACTTCCCGTCAGACTGTAAATGGGGAACAGCTTTAACTGTGACTGTTCGCCGGAGCCCACCAGGCACTTTTTTTTTTTTTTTTTTTTTTTTTTGCGGTACGCGGGCCTCTCACTGCTGTGGCCTCTCCAGTTGCGGAGCACAGGCTCCGGGCGCACAGGCTCAGCGGCCATGGCTCACGGGCCCAGCCGCTCCGCGGCATGTGGGATCTTCCCAGACCGGGACACGAACCTGTGTTCCCTGCCTCGGCAGGCGGACTCTCAACCACTGCGCCACCAGGGAAGCCCTCACCAGGCACTTCTGACAGAGCTGAGCACAGTCCCCGCCGTGACCACACACCAAGGCTCGGCGCTGGCGGGGCTTTCATCCTGACAGCAACCTGGGGGTGGGCACATTCGCGGCCTCCATTTCACAGGCAGGAAACAGAAGTTAGAGGGCATGTGTGCCTGGACATGCGAATAAGCAACATTTCAACACCAGGTTCCTGGGTAGTCAGGCATCGTCGGGTCAGGTGACAAGGCCTCTGGCCTGGCCTGGTCGGGACCAGATGTGGACCCCTGGGGCGTGTCCCTGCACTGCTCAGAGCTGCCTTCACCCACCTGGGGTGCGGGGCCCTGACCCTGCCCCTTCCAGGGTGCGGAACTGGAAGCCCTGCCCACACCTGGCTCCGTGGGGAGAGGGGGCAGCTGTCGGGCGAGCTCTGGCCTCCCAGAGCTTGGTGCCTCTGAGCCTCAGTTCCGTCATCTGCAAAGTGGGCGGCCAGTCCACATCTCTGGGAAGGGTGGGGCTGGTGAGGGCAGACAGGGGCAGCAGGAGCCTGGTGGCCGCCACCTGCTCCATGATGTGAACGGCAGCACGTGTCCAGCCGTCCCTGTACACCAAGAATCACACAGCTCGTCTGCAGTGGTGAGTTTAGAGCAGCAATCCAGTCCTGAGTGGAGGGCGGTGGAGCCACCCAGACCTGGTTCTCCCCCTTGGGAGCTTATGGCTGGTGGTGAGGGCTAACATGAAAGTAAACCGGCAGAGTGCCAGGACCTAAGTCTGCACGGGGAAGGGAGGCGGTCAGGAGGGCTTCTGGAGGCAGTGGCCTCTGAGCCAGGGCTCCAGTATGAATAGCTACTTGCCTAGTAGATAGCATAAGCCCCCCCCCGCCCCGCCCAGGTAGGAAGGGCAGTGGGTACAAAGACCCTGAGGTGTGGCTCCCCTGGTGGCTCCAGTACTCTGTGAGCATTGGGTGCCCAAGAATGCGGGGAGGGACCATTCCAGACGAGCCTTGAATGCCACATTCAGGCCTTGGGCTGTACCTGCAGGGCCCAGGGCAGGGGGCACTGAGTGCAGTGAGGAGGTACCTATGCGATCAGAGGTCAGGCGAGCATGGAGGAGAGAGAAGGGTGCAGCAGAGATCTAGCGGGTAGAGATTGGTGGGGCTTCAGGATCTGTAGGATCTGGAGGGCCAGGGAGAGTCAGGATGAATTTCACCAGATAACTACCAGGCTGCTCCTTTGAGCCAGGTGAGAGCACACAGTCATAGACGGCACAGGGCCCTGCGCGCCGAGGTTTATAGATAGCCGTGGGAACCAATCAATCAAACGAGTCACGGATAAACATGTAGGTGCACACTGACAAGTGTTGTAAACGCTGTGACCTCTTGTGACCTGAAGGAAGGATCCACGTAGACAGGAGTGGGGGGTGAGGGTGGGGACCAAGCAGAAGAAAGGACATGTGCAAAGGCCCTGTGGTGAGGGCAGCTTCCCCAGTGGGGCCAGGTGCAGGTAACACAGGTACCCAGTTCAGTGAGGCAGGCGCTGGCTCACAGGCACCTGGAAGCACAGGGTGAGAAAGCCAGTTGGACTTGGTTATGTTTGGGGGTGCGAGAGACCATCAGAGGGTGTCCCCTAGTTTCCAGCCTGGAGGCAGAGGGTTCAAGAACATGGGAAGGGAGGCAGAGTGTGTGGAAGGTAACCCAGTGACAGCCTGGAGAGGTGACCGGTGGCAGGCCTGGGGCTCCAGGGAGGCTGCGGCTGGGAGCCCAGGATCTGGCGCTCAAGATGGGAATTGAGGCTCTGGAGCGGATGGGGTCCGATGGGGTGGCCAGTCCCTGTGCTCCAGGCCTGCCTTCAAAGGGAAAGGACTGGCGCCCTGCTTCTGACCGGGCCCCTTCTGTTCCTCGAGGAGAGCAGGAGGGGCTCAGTGGGAGAGGGAAGGAGGGGAGGGGTCTTAGGGCCTCTGGACAGCAGCGCTCTTCTTCCGTCCCCCACGCAGCATCCACAACGGGGTGATCGCCGTCTTCCAGCGCAAGGGGCTGCCCGACCAGGAGCTTTTCAGCCTCAACGAGGGCGTCCGGTGAGTGGTCGTTTGTCCCATCCAGGCCTGGGTCTGTAAGTGGTGGGAGGGCTGTGCCAGGTGGGAGGCCTGCCCCCGCCACCCTGTGGGTCCACCAGCCTCAGGTTCTGCCTTTAGAGCCCAGGTGGGCGGTGACCACCACGTGGACCTTGACCCCAGGCCCTGTCCTGTGGCCTTCACCCCCCACCCTCCTGAAGACTCCTTTTCAGGGGAAACAGGGAGGGACTGGGACAGTGGCTCGAAGATAACGCCCACATGCCCCGCTGGTGTTAAGCATCACAAAGGGTATTTGTTCTGTTAAACGAGGAAGGACTGGAACTTCCCTGGTGGCGCAGTGGTTAAGAATCCACCTGCCAACGCAGGGAACATGGGTCCGAGCCCTGGTCCGGGGAAGATCCCACGTGCCACGGAGCAACTAAGGCCGTGCGCCACAACTACTGAGCCTGCGCTCTAGAGCCCGCGAGCCACAACTACTGAGTCCGTGAGCCACGACTACTGAAGCCCGCGCACCTAGAGCCCGTGCTCCTCAACAAGAGAAGCCACCGCAATGAGAAGCCCGTGCACCGCATCAAAGAGTAGCCCCCACTTGTCAACTAGAGAAAGCCTACGCGCAGCAACGAAGACCCAACGCAGCCAAAATCAAATAAATAAAGTTAAAAAAAAAAAAAAAAGAGGAAGGACCCACCTGCCTAACGATGGGAGTGTTGTTCCCAGAAAAGCAATCACAGCCCCGCCGAGTACCCCTCATTTCCTGTGAATAGCTGAGAATTGAGCGCTTGTGAAGGGGCCCAGGATGGACCAGCTTTGAGGGAATCTGCGAAGCCGAGGCATTAGTCCTGCATTTTAGTGGAGGAGGCTGAAGCTCAGAGAGGTCGAGAGACTTGCCCGGGGTCACAGCTGCCGCAAGGAGGCATTTCCTACCTCTGTGCTCTTTCCCTCACGCCCTGGCCTGTGCCACCCTGTCCCTACAGCAAAAGAATATCTGGGACAAACAGGCAGCAAACCTTCTCATCCGCTTGGGGCAGGAGTAAAAGGGTAATTGGGGCAGGGTCCCCCCACTCCAACCCTAAGTGGCCCTTACAGGCAGATAAACTGAGGCCCAGGGAGGGAAAGGGGCTGCCTGCGGTCACAGCAGGGGCTTGTTGCCTCTCCCAGGCCTGATGTGTGTGACCGTTGCAGGGGGTCCTGCTTTTTTTGGGCTCATGTGGCCACTCAGGGGTGGGGCCCCAGGAACCCCTTTTTCCTAATATGCCTCTGCATCCCTCGGCTTTGCCCAGCCATGAGAAGGGCCGGGGATGGTGCAGGGGTACAAAGCTCTGATGTCTGGCCGTCATTCTTGTGTTCTGCCATTTTATACACGCGCGCGCGCGCGCGTGTGTGTGTGTGTGTGAGTGTGTGTGTGTGGTTTTGTGTATTCACGAAGTTGTGCAACTGTCTTTAATTCCAGGGCTTTTTCATCACCCCAAAAGGATACCCCATATTTATAGACAGGTAGTCCCCATTCTCCTCTCCCCCCAGCCCCAGGCCACCACCAAATAGATATAGACATAGATTTTGTTTTTTTAAGATGCAGTTTATCCTTTTACAATGTACAGTTCAGTGGTTTTTAGTACATTCACAAGCTTGTATAACTATTACTCTTTAATTCCAGAACATTTTCATCGCCCGCCCCAAAAAAGGCCTGTACTCCTTAACGGTCACTCCCGGTTACCCGTCCTCCCCCAGCAGCCTCTGGCCGACACCAGTCAACTTTGTCTCCGTGGATTTGCATATCCTGGACATTTCATATAAATGGAGTCGTACTACATACGTGTGGCCTTTTGCATCTAGCTTCTTTCACAGCGTGATGGTCCTCCATACTCGGGGGTCATCCAGGCTGGGGCAGGTGTCAGCGCTTCGTTTCTTTTTATGGCCAGAGAAATACCCCATTGTGTGAAAAACACCACTGTGTTTATCCAGTCTCATCTGTTGATGGACATTTGGGTTGTTTCCACCTTTTGGCTGTTGTGAACAGTGCCGCTGGGAGCATCTGTGTAGGAGACCTTGTGTGGATCTGCGTTTCCACTGCTCTCGGGTCTGCACCTAGGGGCGGAATGACTGGGTCATATATCGGCTCTACCTTTATTTAACCTTTTGAGGAACCGCCCAGCTGTTGTGCACAGAGACTGCACCATTTTACGTTCCCACTAGCCGTGCGTGAGGGTTCAATTTCCCCACATTCTCACCGACACTTGTTACTGCCCGGCTTTTTTCTTTTCTGCCTGGGGTTTTGACTCTAACAGCACTAGTGGAGGTGAAGTGCCATCTCGGGGTTTGGGTTTGTGTCCCCCTGGTTACTCATGATGGGGCATCTTCCCACGCGCTTATTGGCCATTTGTGTATCTTTGGAGAAATATGTAGTCACGTCCTCACGTCACTGGGCTAAGGGGGTGGGTCTCCCGCTGCAGGCGGCCCCCAGCCCTCGCTGGCCCCGTGGGGTCTCTGACTCCTGCCCCCCCGCCCACAGGCAGCTGCTGAAGACGGAGCTGGGGTCCTTCTTCACGGAGTACCTACAGGTGGGTGCTCTGTGCTCTCCTGAGGGGTTGCTTCCTGAGCTGGCCAGAAAGGGCGGGGGTGGGGGCCGCTGGCTCCCGGTGGGTACGTGGAGCTCTGGGTTCAAGGTCTCCGCCTGGCCATGACTCAGTTTCCCCCGTCTAGCCAGTGTGGGTTGTTGGGTAGGTTATACGATGAGATGCAGGTGAGGACTCACCACTCTGCCTGGCACGTGGCGCGGCTCGAGGTCAGTTTTGTGATTAGTCGTCCACCTCCTCCTGGAGCATCGGTGTGGGTCCCCAGAGCCCACGGGTGGGTCATCTACAAACCCCAGGGCCCTGAGCCGCGTGGTGATGATATTAGCGTGGCACCAGCGTCGCCGAGGCTGAGCTCTCCCAGGCTCTGCGGCCACAGGCTTGCAAAGTGGATGAACGCATGGAACCCTGGGGCTCGGGGAGGGGAGAGGACCCCCGAGGTCGCACAGGCAGGAAGGCGGAGGTGCTGCAGGCAGGGGCATCCTCACGCAGTCTCGGAGCATGGGGCCCCCCCTCCCGGGAGAGGGGGAAGTGAGGACCAGCCTGCGGCTCCTCCCGTCCTGTGGGTTTAGGGTTGGTTGGTTTTAATTTAACAGCCTTGTTGAGGTGTAATTCACCTAACCATACTGCACACCCACGGGAAGTGTGCAGTTCAGCGCTGTGTAGTGTACTCACGGAGTTGGGCAACCGTCACTGCTCATTCCAGGGCTTTTTCATCACCCCAAAAGGAAAGCGCGTGTTTATAGATAGGTGACCCCCCTTGCCCTCTCCCCCAGCCCTAGGTCACCACTAGTCCATTTTCTGTCTCTCTGGATTCACCTGTGTGGACATTTCACGTCAGTGGGATCTCACAGCGCGTTGCTTTTTGTGTCTGGCTTCTCTCGCTGAGCACAGGGTTTTCGAGGTTCATCCATGTTGTGCCTGTATCAGAACCTCATCCCTTTTTACGGCCAAATAGTATTCCACAGTGCGGCGAGACCACGTCTTGCTTATCCGTCCGTCCGTCTGTGGTCCCCGGGTTGTTTCTACTCTCTGGCTGCTCTGACCGCTGCTGGGACCACGTGGTGTCACTCAGCCACGCCCAGGGTGAGAGTGCAGGGGGGCTGCCGTTTGAGCCTCATGGCAGTGGGTGATGGCAGCGCTCAAGCCAGGCCTTTGGTCCCGGGGCCCCTCTTGCCCGAAAGTTCCTCCTTCCTTGTGGGATGCGGGGGCAGCTGCCTGCCCGCCTGCTGAGCCTGAAGCAGGAGGCCCAGGCCTGGCCTGTCTCTCGGGGGCGGTGAGGGTGGGGTCCCCACACCACCTCCTATCTGGGACAGCCTGATTGGGTCAGTTGCCCGCGTGCGCCCAGGGAGCTGAGGTTCCAGCTCTGCAACAACTGGACTGGGATGTCGGTGAGTCCTTCCCCCTCTGGGCCTCGGCTGCCTGTTGGTGGAGCCTTGGGGGCCCTGGGTACCCCTGGGGCGGTGACAGCATCTCCACGTGTGCCTTGCAGAACCAGCTGCTGACAAAAGGCATGGTGATCCTGCGAGACAAGATCCGCTTCTACGAAGGTGAGTCTGGTGGCCCACTGCCGGGACCGGGTGCCAGGCCACGCTGCTCGCGGGTGTGGCCGCTGGGAACCGTGGCCTTACGTGGGCTCCACCTGGGGCTCTGGGTGGGTGGTGTGGCCCTTCTGGTCGAGAGAGTCCAGAGGGGCAGAAGCAATGCCTCGAGGGCAGCAGGGCTGAGATCTGACCCCGGGAGGGGACCCTGCTGGGAAGAGCATCTGCCCCCCATCTTGCTGGGGCCCAGGAGGGCTGAGGGATGTCTGGGAGAAGGCCCCTGCTTCACCTCACTGCCCACGAGGGCTTCTGGCCCCCGTGAACCCCGTCCCAGCAGCCTGGGAGGACCCCCATCAGGATCTTTGAGGACCGGAGGGGAACTGGCCTAGACCCGGGGGAAGAGGTAGAGCTGGAAGCTGCCGCCTGGAGGACCAGCGGATGTGGGCTCCCTGCCAGGGTTTTTTAATGCTCATACCTACCCTGTGAGGCCTTTGGGTCACTGTACCCATTTCACAGATGGGGAACAACGCAGCGATGGCCCTCAACTTGTCCATAGCCACAGTGCACGTAAGGGGTGGAGGTGGGATTCGAACCCAGGGCATCCCGACTCCAGAGTACACCCCCTTTGCCCTTATAGGGGCAGGCCCACAAGTCACAGCTGGCCTCGCTGCCCAGCTCGGGCCCCAGCAAGGAGAGAGAGGGTCCTGGCCGGCCGCTGTCTCCTTCTGCCAGGCCCAGAGCCCTGGCAGGATGTGCCTGGTCCTGGAACCCTTGGGCTCCCTGTGCCCATGGGCTGGGGGTGACAAGTACTGTGTGTACACTTCCCGGCAGGAGTGAGTTGGTGTAGAGAGAAATCAAATTATGGGGGGAACGCAGCTCACACCGGCACATCTTGCTACGGGCCCACTGTGGTATCAGGCCCTGTGCAGGTCACGACCCTCCCTCTGTGTACCAGGCACCAGTCGCCGCACGTCCTCACCCTGTGCTGGGCTTGTCCCGAGAGTTTCCATTGCCTGACTCGTAGATCACCCCACAACCCTGTGAAGAAGCTTCCATTGTTGTAGCCACTGAACACTTGGGAAAACTGAGGCACAGAGGGGCTGAGTAACTCGCCTGAGCCCCACAACCCTACCGGGCAGCCTGGCTCCCGAGCCTGCACTCCTCTCTGTGCTGCTCCGGGTTCCTCCTCGAGTTCTCAGTGACCCCGGAAAGCACGGGTCTTAGCCCATTTCACAGAGGCAGAGACCGAGGCCTGGGGTGCTCAGCATAACTCGAGCCACGTGTCCTGTGTTCCTCCTGCACCGCCTCTGCGTGTGTCGGGGGGAAGCAGCCAAGGCAGGAGCCTGAGAAGGGCTGTGAGGACCACAGACGTGGGGGCAGGAGGCACAGGCCGTTGGGGTTCCGGGCGGGCTTCCTGGAGGGGCAGCACCAAGCCAGCAGGCTCAGCACATTCCGGCAGTGCCTGCCCTCCCACCAGCTCCAGCCCAGGGGAGCTGGGACCTTAGCAGAAGAGGCGCTTTGTGTGGCTTGGTGGAGTCCTGCCCGCAGTGGCCGTGTCCGCCAGGCCACCCAGGAGGGAGCACCGACCCCATCCAACCGCCCTTGGCCTCAGGGACAGGCACAGAGCCCCAGGCTAGGGGCCAGGGGGCCCGGCCTCCAGTTCCCATCCAGCCACAAACTGTCATTTCCCTCTGTCCCCACCTTAGCACAGGGGGTTAGACAGGCTCCACCCATGTGCTCACTACAGGTCAGGCCCCAGGTAGCCTTTGGGGACCTGGAGATGGACCTAGGCCCTGCCTGGCAGGGGCTCACAGCCCAGCTGGGGACACAGACATGGACCAGACAGTGAGAGTCCACTGTGATGAATGTCAAAGTGAAGGGAAGCCCTGGGGAAGGAAGGGCTAGTTCCACCTTGGCAGTCAGGGAGGGCTGCGTGGAAGCGGCAGCCTTTGAGTCAGGCCTCGAAACATCAAGAGGATATCTGCCCCCCTTCAGCCAATGCAGTGGGGACAGTGGCTGACATCACACCCCGAGGGGCTGCCTTGGGAGCCTCCCCGTTCTGCCTACTACCGGGTCCCAGGGAGAGCTCTCCCTTAAGACTACTCCCTGCGGCCAGCCATGTCCTCAGCCCATGCCTCTGCTGGAGGTGGTGGGTAGCCCCACGAGGGGCAGCCCAGGACATGGCCACCTGCCCCCCTCCAGCTTCCAGCAAGGCCTTGAACCTGAGCACAGTGATTCCTGGAAGTGGGAGGCCTGGAGGGGCCTTGAGGTGGAGGCCTCCCTCCCTGGGGCCACATTCAAGGTGGTGGTTCGGTGAGCTCAGCTGCAGTGGGCGTAGCTTCTCAGCAGCCGGACGCTCTGGGACTCCGAGGGGGAGCCCGGGGTTTCTGCAGGCTCCGGGCCCTGGGCTCTGCCTGCCCTGCGGGAATCCCAGCCTGTTAAGGTCAGGCCACCAAACTGCGCTGCGACGGCTCTCACACGCTCGCCTCCGAGCCTGGCCACCCTCCTCCAAGCCCCTGCTGTGGCCTTTCCAACTGCCCTGTGGTCACCACTGAGATCTGAGCTGAGATCAGCCTGGTGCATTCCCGTCTCCAGGGCCTGCACAGTCGGACTGAAGAAAGGAAGACAGACAGGCTGACCCACGCCCCATCCTGGGAGATCCAGCTCAAGGGCACGGCCGCTGGGTGGCGTGGGTCCTCCTGAGCGTCGGCGAGGCCTCAGACCACGCGGGCCCGCTAGTCAGCGCCAGGCTAACAGCTGAGCACTTGCTTCAGGGCAGCTTTTGGCCTTTGAGTGTGGACACGTTGATCACGCCCATTTTACAGAGGACCACACTGAGGCTCGGGCTGAGGGACCCCTTGGGGCCCCAGGGCGGGGCTTCGACGCCGTGTGCTTGACTCACCCCTGCCGACCCTGGTGTCCCCAGACCGCAGTTCCCGGGCAGCAGAGAGCCCAGCCAGGGCACGGAGCCGAGCTTCCTGGCCCCTTGGTCGGCGTGTGGCTCTGGCGGGGCCTGGACTGTACGACATCCCCTTTCCGCCCCGCGGGCTGGAGAGCAGCCTGCGCTCCGCAGACGCCGCCTGGCCCGCGCCCAGAGCCGCCCCACGGCCGCCCGGGGAACTGAGCCGCCTTTCTTCTCCCCGGTGACGGCGGGGACCTCAAGGGACCTTTGTATGCAGGCAGAGCTCCTCGGGTGGCAGGCACCCACCGTCCTGGGTTCCATAGAGCCCGCTGTGGGGTGTGGGCCCCCGGTCGGACCAGGAGCTGGCCTCCAGCCAGGGTGCTCCAGTGCCGGCAGACGGGCTGCATGGAAAGGTGGACCCGCCCTCTCCACGGTCACCCCCACCAGGCTCCCCTCCCAGAGCCCGGCACCCACACAGACCCCGGGGGCTTTATGGGGGCGAGGGGGGTGGGGGGCTCAGAGCCCAGGAAAAGGGAGCACAAGAGGCAAGGGCCCTTGACCAACCTCCTGGTTCCCATGGAAACCTTGAGGAGTCAGGCATGGGCGGTGCGCTCTGGGAGGCTGGCCAGCCCGTGGCCCCGGCCCCTCCACTCCTGGGGATGCCCACCACCACGGCCGTGTTTCTCCAGCCAACCGCTAGTCTGGCTTCCAGGTGGGGTCCCGCCAAGCAGCAGAGGCCTCGGCGACATGTCCCGGAGGCCTGCTTATCCTGACCCAGCAGCCTTTCATCCCAGCTCTCCGCTCCTTCCAGGCAGAGAGGCTGAGGGTTCAGCACTTGGCGTTTCCTAGGGGAGCGCAGAGCCGGCTGGGGGGCACCTCAGCTGTCCCCACCCCCAGGGTCTGTCCACCTTGTGACTGGCGCTGCTGCTTCCCCAGAGCCGGCAGAAAGGCCCACAGAGCTTGTCCAAATGCCTTCTTTCCACACGTGTACTTCCATGGTACGTGTGCCAAGGGTTTCAGTCCACCAGGCAAAACGGTCCTCCTGAATTAGCTTGGATACCACCTCCTCCAGGAAGCTCTCCCTGCGTGACCCCCTCGTACCTGGGCCAATTGCTGCTGTTGGATGCGGTTTCCCTGGCTCCCCAGATCCCACCCCCGGCAGCCTGGGTGGTGGGGACCCAGGCCCTTGAGGCAGAGACCCGCACCTCTCTGAGGCCCAGGCACTTCGTCTGCCCGGTGGGGGTCACTCCTCCCTCGCCAGGGTGGCTGTCCACTGTCCTGCTGCCCTGTCGCGTGGTGGGACTGGGGTAGTTTTCGGCTCAGCTGGGTCCCCAGTGCCAGGCCTGGCACAGCATAGCTGCTGCGTGAATGTCTGTCGGGTGGACAGAGGGACAGACCGATGGGTGGGCGGAAGGAGCGGGAGGGCGGATGAGACAAGGGTGTGAGTGGAGCGCCTGTCAGGCTGTGCCTGTAGGGCTTGTGTGCAGAGGAAACAGACCCACCGGTACCTCTCTGCCCCAGGCCCTGCTTCATCTCCTTTCCTCCTGTCGGCTCTGAGGGGTTCGCCCTGCTACAGCCCCGTTTTATTAGTGGGGCAGCTGAGGCTCAGGGGGGTGAAGCTGGGCATCCGGGCCCATCACCCTGGCAGGTGGGGGGGCCCTCCAGGGCCCGGCCCTCAGCTCCCGCGTCCTCCTGCTGCCAGGAGAGGTGACTCGTGACCTGGGAAGGCGGGAAGCGTCTGCTGGCGCCCCTTAGGGTAATGGTGACGGTCCCTGTGCCCACAGGACAGAAGCTGCTGGACTCGCTGGCAGAGACCTGGGATTTCTTCTTCAGCGACGTGCTGCCCACGCTGCAGGCCGTCTTCTACCCGGTGCAGGTGAGCGGCTCCTGGGCCACAGGGACAGCTGATCCCAGCCTGGGGGTGGGCGCACCTCTGCCCTTGTTGCCACGTGTGGGCCATCTGCGCCTGCGCTCGCCCCCGGACCTCCCAGAACCTGCTCCCCACCCCCAAGACGGGCATAAGGCCAGCTCCATGCTCAGAGCCTCGGGAAGCCCTTAGCAGTACACAGTAGGCCGTGCCCGGCATGCAGTAGGGCTCTGTGTGTGACAGCCACCCTTCCCTTGCCTGAGGGAGCCACGTGGGGCCCTCTCTCCGCAGAACAAGGGTCATCTGGGGAGGAGGACGGGGTGGAAGGGGCCCTGAGGGTCAGTGGTCCGTCCCCGTATCTGGCCCCAGAACTGGTGGGGGCAGGGGAGCAAGGGTCTCACGTGATAGCGGCGGCCCCCACGTCCACAGGGCAAGGAGCCGTCGGTGCGCCAGCTGGCTCTGCTGCACTTCCGGAACATCATCACCCTCAGTGTGAAGCTGGAGGACGCGCTGGCCCGCGCCCGCGCCCGCGTGCCCCCCGCCGTCGTGCAAATGCTGCTGGTGCTGCAGGTGTGCGGGGCCCGTGGGGGCTGCGCTCAGCCCGGTGACGGGCACAGGCGGCACGTCCCAGGCTCCCCGGAGACAGCGCCTGAGATGTGGGTGTGGGGCCACGTGACTTCTCAACGGTGGGGGAGGGCGGGGGTGGGGAGGGACTCCCAGGAGAAACCTGGGAGGGAGAAGGAAGCAGCGGGGGCTGAGAAGGAGCTGGACGAAGGTGTGGGTTCATTCACAAGAAGGCCGGCCCGGGAGCCCACAGGGAGCCCAGGAGTGTGGACAGAGTATCCCTCGAGGGCTGCGGGGCCAGGCCTTTACTCCCCCATCGGTCAGTCACTGGGGTTGGGGGCCACCGCCTCCCACTCCCCACAGCGGTTCCAGACATTTCTGAAGGACCTTTCTGCAAACTGCTGCGCCCCAAGCCCTGTGGCAGGCACGGCACCCTACAGTTTGCCAGCCTGTCTCACTGTCACAGCCCCAGGATGAGCACCATCAACCACCCCATTTTACAGGTGGGGAAGTAGAGTCCTCGCTTGCCCGGAGCTGTGATGGCTGGGAGCCTGGCCTTCCCTGAGGCTGACAGGCTCCCAACCCTGTTCATTGTCCTGAACCCACCCATGCACGTGGAAGTCCTTCTAAATTTATGTCTGTGAGGTTGGTCCTGGGGCCCAGGGCAGCTGGTTGAAGATTCCAGAGCAAAGAAGGGGCTGATGAATGTGGACGTTAGCAGGGTCGAGGGGCTACACTCGGTGGGAGCCGGTGGTCGTCCTGGCGGCCACGCAGGGCAGCGACTGGCGGGACATTGCATCCCTCAGCCTATTTCCTCAAAGGATAACGAAGAGAAATCGACACAAAGTCCTCCATGGTGCACTTCCTCTTGGGGGCGGGAAGTGATGAGGCTGGGATTTCAAGCCAAGGAATAAGGTCTCATCTTGATCCCATGAACAGCACCCGGGTGGCGGCCAGGCCGGGGTGGTGCTGCCCCCTGGTGGTCGCTGTGCCTCATGCAGCTTCTGGGCTTGGCCCCATTTTCCCCCAGAGTGTCCTTCTACCCCTCCTGGGTGCGACCCCTACCCCCAACCACAACCCTTTGCTCTCGCCTTGGCCTCCACTTTGAATGGCCTTGTCCCAGCCCTGCGGTGAACCTGTCCCCACTGTTTTCAAGTCCCAGATGGATCTGAGGTCACAGCTACTGGTCAGCATATCTTTTGAGGGCCTACTATGTGCCCCATGCTTCACGTGCAGAATCAAAGCTCCTTCTCACCGGGGTCCCAGAAGCTGAGTATCAGCCCTGCATCTGAGCGTGGTACACAAATAATGCAGCCCCGGGGCCCGCATTTCCTCACTGGGCAATGGGGAGCAGAGACCAGACACCAGAAACAAATTCTGGGAATGAAGGGACACAAAGTTTGTGAAACGCCCAGCACAGCTCAGCAGTAATGTCACCCTCATCCATGGCGCTGTTGCTGGGGGCGGGGGCGGCTCCTCCAGGTTCATCTGGATGACTTCCGGGCGCACCCCCTCCTTGTCCAAACACAGCTGGATCCGTGGAGACTGTAGTGATGTCCCCGCTTTCGTTTCTCATGTTAGTCGTTTGGGTCTTCTCTCTCTTGTCCGTAGCTGGTCTGGCTAGAGGCTTGTGGATTTTATTGATCTTTTCAAAGCTTTTGGTCTTGTTGATTTTCTCCATCCATTTTTCTGTTTTCAATTCTGTTGATTTCTGCTGATTCTTATTTTTTTTCTTCTGCTCACTTTGGACTTGATTTGCTCCTCTTTGTCTAGTTTCCTAAGGTGGAAGTTTACAAGACTGCTTGTAGACTTTTTATATTCTAATGTATCCATTCAGTGCTATAAATTTCCCTCTAAGCACTGCTTCGATGCATCCTGATAATTTGGATGTTGGCGTTTTCATTTTCATTTAATTCAAATTATTTAAAAATTCTTCTTTGACCCCTGTGTCATTTAGAAGGGAGTTGTTTAATCTCCATGTGTTTGGGGGTTTTCAGTTATCATTGTGTTACGGATTCCTGGTTTAATTTCTTTGTGGTCTGAGGGCAGACATTGTACGATCTCTGTTCTTTTAAATGTGTCGAGGTGTGTTTTATGGCCCAGAATGTGGCCTGTCTTGGAGGATGTCCCACGTGAGCTTGAGAAGAATATGGATTCTGCCATTGGACAAGTTGTCTATAGATGTCAGTTATATCCAGTTGATTGATGGTGGTGTTGGGTTCATCTGTGTCCTTCCTGATTTTCTGCCTGCTGGATCTGTTTCTGAGAGGGGTGTTGAAGCCTCCAGCTAGGAGGATGGATTTCTCTGTCCTCGCAGCCCCGTCAGTTTTTGCCTCCGTAGTTTCCTGCTCTGTGTTAGGTCCGTACACATTAGGGATTGTTATGTCACCTCGGAGAAGTGATCTCTTTACCGTTAGGTAATGACCTTCCTTATCCCTGATAAATTGCTTTGGTCTGAAGTCTGTCCTGTCTGAAATTGACATGGCTGCTCGTGCTGTGATCCGTGTCATCACATACAATCCTGCACTCCCTTCTCGTCTGTGTGTGTCTTTAATAGTTTAAGTGGGTTTCTTGTAGGCAGTGCAGAGTTGGGTTCTCGCTGTCTTGAATCGTCGTTCAGCGTTAACCTGGGTGTATCTTGCTTCTTAACTGCTGGCAGCCCCTTGGGGATGATTCATGCGTTCAGAGACATCATTCGTTCAGCAAGCACTCACTAAAAACCTGCTGTGTGCCCGGCCCTCTGCCGGTGTCGCTGGGGACCCAGAGCTTGCCTCCTGGTCAGCTCACAGCTGAGTGGGCAAGGCCACGGCTGTCCCGTGGGCAGCCTCATTTTCCAGGCTTTGGCTCCAGTGAAATGGGAGGGGTGGAAAACCCTTCAAAGCTATGAATGAGGGGAGGTGTTGGGAGGGTCTGGACGGTGCCTGGCCGGGGAAGCAGTGTGGGAGGGGGAGGGGCGGCTCTATCAGATGGACGGGCCTTGACCGCTCAGCTTGGATACAGGCCTGGACCTGGGCCTGGCCCAGGGGGGCAGCCTGTCCTGCCTACAGTGCTCCTTGGGGCGAGGGAGTAAGGGTGCGGGTCCAGGTGAATGAGCTTGGCCCCCCAGGACTGCCCAGAGCCTCTGGGAAGCCAGCTCACGGAAGTGGACACACAACTGTCCCGAGGGGGAGGTGCAGGGTGCCCAGCCTAATTTGGCCACAGACCCCTTTCCCGCAGGCATCATGGTCTCCCAGCCACGCCGGCTCCTGTGTGCAGCGGGCAGCCACGAGGACGTTAAAGCAGGAGGGTGGCTCAGAGGCCCCAACCCGAGAGACAGCTGGGAAGGGAGGGGTGCGGGGCCACCACCACGGGGGCCAGGACCCCGGGGGAGGGGGAGGGCGCCGTTCGTGGTGGCCTTTGAGCTAAGCACGGCTGGCCTAGGGAGGCAGGGAACAGGCCGACCGGCGGACCCCCGCACCCCTCCCTCTTGCAGGGGGTGCACGAGTCCCGGGGGGTGACCAAGGACTACCTGCGCCTGGAGACGCTGATCCAGAAGGTGGTGTCGCCCTACCTGGGCACCTACGGCCTCTACTCCAGCGAGGGTGCCTTCACACACTCCTGCATCCTGGGTAGGTGTCGCCTGGGTGTGGGTGGGAGCAGGGTGACCCCTGGCCCCATCCACCTGTGCCCGGTCGGGGGCCCAGGCCTCCCAGGGGAGTCATGCAGAACCAGATGTGCAGCCACGGCAAACCTGTCCTGAGCATCCACCGGCCGTGCTGTGTGCGGGGCACCGGGCAAAGGGTGGGTCACGTGGGGTCCCTCCTTCAAGGGCTGACGTCACAAGTGGTGCTGCAGTGACTCCCCTGAGAGCCCGGCAGAGACCCCCGCACCCGCCACGGAGGTCACATCCGAGCTCAGTCCTGAAAGTCAGGAGTTGACGAGGGAGAGGACCCAGCACGTGCAAAGGCCCGGAGCCGAAGAAGTCCTGGCTTATTTGGGGACTCACGGGGGGTGTGGAGGGGTTGTGAAGTGGGCATGGCTGGGCGTCCTGGGGCTGCCTGGCCCCGTCGGTTCGTTCAGCACTGTAAACTGAACGCCTCCTGTGCGCCAGCCCCTGTTCTTGGTCCTGAGGGTTCAGGAGAGACCAAGCCCCACCCTCATTTGCTCTTGTCCACCAGGGGAGGCAGACCGATGAGTAAACCATCCCCAGATGAGTGCCCAAGGGGACCAGTGCCCAGGTGACGTGAGGGCCATGGGCGGGGAGCTCAGGGAAGGCCAGACTGGGAGCTGAAGGGCAGGGAGGATCCAGGCCTGGGAAGAAATGCATGAAGAGAACCGAGGGGACAGCGGTACGAGAGCTCATCAGGAGTGTCCCCTCGTCCAGAGGGCCCACCCACCTGCAGTTATAAAACCTGCCCAGCTAGCATGTCCCGGCTCCGGCGGGGCTCCAGCAGCTGGAGGAACTTTGAGGTCTGTGTGGCCCTGGACACCGAGACCCCTGCCAGGCAAAGAGGGAGCCTGTGTCCGGGACAGCCTCTGGTTCATCCCTCTCAGCCCTGCCACCTGGTGGTCAACTCTGGAACTGCAGGGTCCTGAGTGGGAGCCTGAGACCTGCCCCTATATCCGTCCTCTCCCACCCCCGGGGTCACCCCCCACACTCAGAATAAACCCCAGCCCTGACCTCATGTGCTGCCCCATCCGGGCACTTGCCACCGCCCGACCTGTGGCCCACCCAGAGGAGTTTCTAGTCCCACACACACACAGTAGGACTCCAGCTCTGAGGACAGGGGCTGTGTCTGCCTTAGCAAGTGCTTGGGTTTGTTGACTTTCCGCAGGTGAGGAAACTGAGGCACGTGCACAGGTCACTGGCAAGGTGCATGTTTGAACCCAGGCGGTTGACTTGAGGCCCCCTGCCCCCATTCCAGGCTGAGAGGCCAGACCGAGGAGAGAAGGAGGTCACGTAGGGATGGACCTAGTATCAGCTGGGGAGGAAACCCCAACTCCCCTCCAGGCTGCCCCAGCAGGATCTACACCGGTCGGGCTTTTCCCTGTAGCGGTCCCTTCCTGCAGAGCTGGGCGCAAAGTAGGTGCTTGCAGTGGGTGTTCCCTAGCATCTGGCCAGCCCCACCCTGGCCCCCTGCCTGATGCCCTGTCTGTCTGTCTGTATGCAGAGAAGCACTTCCTGCGCCGCTCCCGATCGGGGGACATCCTGGCCAAGAACCCGGTGGTGCGGTCCAAGAGCTACAACACGCCACTGCTGAACCCCGTGGCGGAGCACGAGGCCGAGGGTGCGGTGGCCGGCGCCACAGGCATCCGCAGGCACTCGGTCTCCGAGATGACGTCCTGCCCCGAGCCCCAGGGCTTTGCTGACACACCCGGCCAGGACCCTGCTGGGACCTTCGGACCCTCCCCTGCGCCCCCGTCGGGGCCCTGCCCCAGCAGACTGTACCCCCCAGCGCAGCCCCGTGAGCCTGGCCCAGGCCCGGCCCGCAGCTCACCAGCCTCCTCCAGCCCCGAGAACCTGGTGGACCAGATCCTGGAGTCGGTCGACTCGGGTTCGGAAGGGATCTTCATTGACTTTGGGCGGGGCAGTGGCTGTGGCACGTCTGAGTCTGAGGGGGCAGGGGGCCGGCAGAGCGTCGTGTGACCCAGGCCTTGTGTTTTTACTGACCCCGCGTGTACGCCTGTGCGGTGCGTGAGTGTGAGAGTTTTCTACTCTGTCCCGTCCAGTCCCCTGTCGGCCTCAGCCACTTTGGCATTCCTGAGTCTTTGTCGAAAAGACCGTCGCCGCCCGAGACCCCGGCACCTTTGTTCTGGGGCGTCAGGGGCTCAGCAGGTGCAGGGCAGCCTCCTGTGCGTGGAGCAGACCTGGCCGTTCCCTGCGCCCCAGCCTGCTCAGCCCCCCAGTGTCCACACCATGCAGACTGTGAACCCCTCAGCTCGGCCAGGACCCCAGAGAGACCCCCAGGGTCAGTGGCAGAACTGCCTCCCCGCCCCCCACTCGCCTCGGGCCGCAGCGTGACCTCCTGTGTGCACCTCTGTCCCAGACCCTCCACGCAGCCCGTCCTCGCTCGGCCTGGCGTGGCCGTGGGCGGGAAGCGGGTGGAATAAAACTTGTCTGCCCGGCTCTCGAGCTGTGTCTGCGATGCCAGGCCCTGAGGACGTTCTTCCAGGGTCCTCACCCTCGGGCTGCACCCGGCCTCACTGGGGTCTCCCCTTCCCGCTCCCAGAGGGCTTAGGTTCCCAGGGCCGGCTCTGAGCCTCTGGAGGGGGCCTTCCGGGCTAGGCGGGGAGACCCCCGACCCCGTTCCCAGGACTCCCCTCTCGCGGAGTTAACCTTTGGTTGGAGGTGGGATGTGGGTGCCCTACGAGCAGATAACAGGACAGACCCAGGGTGCGTGAGCCGGTGATTGGGGGTTGCTGGGAGTCGGGTGGTCAGGGAAGGGAGGTGGGCGCCTGGTGAGAAGTGTCAGCCCACGGGGGTCTGTGGGGGGGACACCAGGGGGGACAAGTTTCTCCTGTCGAGTGGGAAAAGCGAGCCAGGAGCCCCTGCTCCAGCCCAGGGAGGGGTGCGCAGGGGATGGCAGGGTAGGAGCGAAGCTTCGTGGTCTGATCTGGGGACGTACTGACTGCACGGGGCCTCGTGGCTCCTCAGCACTGGGAAGGTGCCCAGGGGCCGTGGCCGGGAGAGCGGAAGTGAGCCAGCCTCAGAGGAGCCAGGTGTGGGGGATGGGGCCAGAAGCCCATCCCCGGTCTGAGGACCAACGAGAATGTGGCCACTCAGCTCCGCTGATGGGGCTGAGATCCCTGAACCGCCCTGCTTGGCTCCCAGCTCCCTTACAGAACCCAGGATAGGCCTGGGACCGGCTGAGCCTGGGGTGGGGTGGGGAGTATTATGGGCAGGCTCCCCTCGAGACGGAAGGACCAGGCAAAGGGCAGAGGCTGAAGCAGGGGGCTGTCTGCCTGGGCTCTATTCCCTCCCCACCGCCCCGGCACTGGGCCCTGTCCTGCCCTCACCTCCCAAGTGTCGGGGGCTCTATCGTGGAGGTCTGAGCACTGCCACCTCATGGGCTGCTGGGCCTGCTCTGATACCTGGGGACTCTGCTGGCACAGGGCCCCACGCCCAGGCATGACCTTTGTCTGTGGGGGGCCCTGAGCTCTTTGACCAATCCCTCCACCCCAGGCGGAAGGGGAGCCCCAGACACCGGCCAGCCGTGCCTTCCCAGCAGTGCGGAGACAGAACCCGGGGAGGGGGTGGCTGCTGAGCCTGGGTCCCGCAGCAGCTCCAGACACCCAGGCGGGGCCTCCAGCTGGGGCTGCCCCCGCTCCCCCCATAAAGGGGTATCCCATCAAGGTGGGCTTTGAGTGTGTCCATGTGTTGAACCCACTTGTTCGAAAAATGTTTGAGGTACTCTACATCAAAACATCTTGCTATAAATTGGTAACTTATAAATGAAAAATTAGGACCAGGGAACACATAAATTCAGATAGAAAACCAGCTATTGCTGTTCCCCCCAAATCCACAGAACCTTCACGTACAGACGTATGGGCCTTGGTTTAAGATGAAACCCAGGTGTCCCATCCAAGAACCAAACCTTACAATGAAGGTCACATCACCGACCGTGTCTCACTTTGGCCACCAGGGAGCTCAGGCCAAGCCCCAAGCTAGCTGTGGCCAAGGCCGGCCTATGGCCCTGTGTCCGCCCCACCGACCTACCCACCTCCCACCCCCGAGTCCTCTCCCCACCTCCTGTTTCCCCACCCATTCACGGCACTTGTCACTCTGTAATTAAGGGTGGAAACAGGGACTGTGCGGTCGGAAGCTTATGTGGTGCGGTTTTCTTTCACAGCAGAGTGGAAAGAGACAGTGGATAAACTACCTCTGCCTTGGAGGGACCAGAGCCCAAGAGAGGCTCGGAGGTTTTAGCTCATGGGAGACCCCTCTGGAAGAAATGAATTTGTTATTAGCTTTTCTCCCCACTAGAAGGCAGCCCCATGTGGCCAGGAGGCCCCCCTGCCCTGTTCCCACAGAGCCCTCAGCCCCAGGTCAGTGCCCAGCACATGCTGGTTGCTCAGTTAATTGAAGGTTGATCTGGCCTCAGCATGAGCAGGGGAGCCTTCTTCAGAGGATGGTCCGTCTGCATCTCCAGGGCTGGGGTGCAAGAGACCAGCTCACTGTTTTTGTCTTTTTCTGGTTTATTTGTTATAGGTCTTCCAGGGGACCCTGATGACCACGCTCGCCTTGCCTTTACCTCTCAGATGCAGAGTCTCAGGCCAGTCCACACCTGCTGATGCTGGATCTGCATTTCGGCCAGATGCTGGGGGTCCGCGTGCTGTGAGCTATGCGGCTGCGCTCGGGGTCTGAGGTGGGTGTTCCGAAGGCATCTGGAATGGAAGGTCCCACTAAATAATGAAAGTCAACAGCACTTCAGGCGGAACAGCCAAAAAGCAGATGGCGGAACATCCCTTGTAGTCAGAGTAGGACGTCTGTCCCCTCGTGTCCAGCAACCTGCAGCAGGGGTGCTCGCTGTGGAGAGGATGTGCTCACGGTGAAGGGGGTACGAGGGGCCACGGAGAGCTGCACGTCCAGGAGATCTGGGGGAAGTGAAAAAGATGTTATTTAAAAAACACACTTGGGGACTCTCCATCAGCACTGAGTGGGGGCCATTCTCCACCTCGGGGGGGTCTTGACCTGCCCTGTGTACCTCCTTCGGGCGTCCCGGGAAGCCCAGGGACACTGTCTTAGAATAGTGTTTTCACAATAAAATGCATAGGATGACGAGGAAACCAGCTATGCTGACGTACAACCTTGAAGGTCTCTTTAAAATGTGTGACTGGTGGTGCCTTATTAACTCTTCAGTAGACAGATCTCCTGCAGGTCACCTGCTGACCGGGGTTGGGGTGGCGATGAGTGGAACCAGCAACCGCTGGGTGTGACGTCAGCACAGTCCCCACCTCTGCTGGTGACAAGCCGATCTGTCGCAGAGAGGCTGCCCGCCACTCCGAGGTCAGTTAGCCAGCACAGAGCCGTCGCTTTTGCCAAGTTTTGTCCCCAGGCAGCGGGGAGTCTGAGAGCTGCACTCCAGACCCTGCCGCCCACCTCCACACTCCCCTCTGCTGGGGCCTTGTAAGCCCTCCAGTGTCTGCTGGCCTCCTCTCCCCACCAGAGGAGCTGGACTCAGACCTTCAGGGAGTAAAGGGCACACAGGATACAGGCTCCCTGCCCACCACCCTAGAGGCCCACAGTCTCAAGGGATAGCTGGTTCCAGGAACATTGCTGGTAGAGTCCGGAACTCCTGCCGGGTTGGGGGGGAGGGAGGAAGGGAAATTGGCTGTTGGTGTGTGTGTGTGTGTGTGTGTGTGTGTGTGTGTGTGTGTCCCCAGGACCTATATTCTTGGGAACACAGTCCTTGATGTGATGGGACAGCAGTGAAAACTATGTACAGCTGCGGGAGGGGAGGGTGTCCATCAGTGGACGGCGGATAAGCAAAACGTGGTCCCTCCATTCAATGAAATATGACTCAGCCTTCAAAAGGAAGGACATTCTGACATGTGCTACACCGGGGATGAGCCTTTCTAAGTGAAACAAGCTAGTCACAAGGACAAATATTGTAGGATTCCACTTATATGAGGCACCTAGAGGAGGCAAGTTCATCAAGACAGAAAGTAGATGGTGGGGACCAGGGGCAGGGGGAGGGGATGTGGAGTCAGTGTTTATGGGGACAGAGTTTCAGTTTCCTTTTTTTAAAACTTTTTTTGGCGGGGGGTGCGGGGGTACACCACACGGCATGTGGGACCCTAGTTCCCTGACCAGGGATCGGACCCGCATCCCCCGCATTGGAAGCGCGGAGCCTCAACCACTGAGTCCCGAGTTTCGGTTTTGCAACGTCAGTGTGCTTAACAACGCTCACTGTAGACTTAGATGTGGTTACGACAGTAAATGTTATGTTACGTGTGTTTTACCACATTAAAACACGCACGCGTGCACACACACAAGAATGAAAGGAAGAAGGGGGGAGGGGGGATGAAGAATTCCCTTTCTCCTAGCAGTTCCGCAGCGCTTGCCTTGGGGAGTGTGGGCGGCCCGTGTGGAGGGGAGCAGCCTTCCAGCAGGGAATCGTGTTGCCAAAGCTCAGGCATGTCCAGCAGTGAAGTGGGCAGTACTCTTGGGGAGGCTGGGAGAAGTGGGGAGGCTGCTGGACAGAGGAGCATGTGCCAGGGATGCAACGGGCACAGACTCAAGATAAGTCCCTAAAATCACGATGGTCTCCTGCTCCCTGCTTCCCGAGCACACAGAAGGCCCACACTTCCTGGTCCCCTTGGGGCTGGGTGGGGTGCTGTGACCACCTCTGGCTAGCGACTCCTGAGCAGAGGGCCCCTTTGGCTCTGGATCTTTTCATTGCCAGGCAGAGACCCTCCAGAGCTCTCCTTTTCTCTGTGTGGTGATTGGCACTCTCCAGATGGGGCTGCTCCGGCAGGCCGGGTCTCAGGGGGCTGTGGATGGGTAGCGTGCATGAGAAGTAGACCTAATTTGATGTAAGCCCATGAGACTGGGGATATTTGTTGCTGCAGCATAACCTGGCATGACTAACTGATACACTCCTCTTTCCCAAACACTCTAGAGGAAGGTCATCTGTGGATGGGGAGAAGGCTGATGCTGGCATATGGCATTTTATTTATTTATGTGTGCTGCATACCCCTCGTGGGCAGAGCCAGGACCCGGGGTTCTGGTCCTGAATTGGTCACTACCTTGCTGTGTAATATTGGGCCAGTCACACATTCTCAGATTCCTCATCCATAGTGAGGATCTTTCCAGATGTAATATTCTGTGACCGAGGATATTTCTCTGCTAGTCTGTACACTATGGACGCGCGCAGAGCAGGAGCTGTAAGATCACAAACCCCGAGATACCAAGCGTCCTTGATTAAGAAGCTCTGCAGGGCCTCCCTGGTGGCGCAGTGGTTGGGAGTCCACCTGCCGGTGCAGGGGACGCGGGTTCGTGCCCCGGTCCGGGAGGACCCCACGTGCCGCGGAGCGGCTGCACCCGTGAGGCGTGGCCGCTGAGCCTGCGCGTCCGGAGCCCGTGCTCCGCAACGGGAGAGGCCGCAGCAGTGAGAGGCCCGCGTACCGCA
Source organism: Monodon monoceros (assembly GCF_005190385.1). Classification (NCBI taxonomy): domain Eukaryota; kingdom Metazoa; phylum Chordata; class Mammalia; order Artiodactyla; family Monodontidae; genus Monodon; species Monodon monoceros. The sequence goes on from NW_021703783.1 coordinate 96,071,205, forward strand.
AAAAAAAAAAGAAAGAAAGAAAGAAACTCTGTGCAGATGACAATGTATGGGGCCCGACAAGCACTTAATGGATTTTGACCTGAAGGTGATAATGACTTAATAAACTGATGGTTTCACCCAAGAACCCTTCTCCTCATTGACAGACATGTTTGCAGAAAACTCAGAACTGCTTTAACAGACTGTAAAAAGCTATAAAAATGTAAAGCATCATCGACATCATCACGAGAAGAATTTCTCATGTTGGCATTTCTCTTTTCACTGTGGGGATTTATGTCAGCCTGTGTTCGGCAGGGGAGGAGGGACAGGGTAGCACGAAATAGGAGGGTGCAGAGGATAAGGCAGGGCTCTTATCTGCAAGCAATGGCAGTAGATTCTGCTGATTACCCAGAGAAGGAGTTTATTGAAGGAGGTTGGGAGTTCCTAGAGCTGTCAGGAGGTGGGAGAGCCAAGCTCGAGGCTTACCTTCCAAATGCCTCAAACCGTCGCATATGACAGGCCTGGTGGGAAAACTGCCACTACTGCACCACTGCACAGGGATACTCACACCCCACAGAGATACTCCCATTGCCCGGAGAGGCTGCTATGGCACAGAGATGCTCCCACCACTCAGAGATGCTTCTACCACACAGGGATGCGCTTACCACATAGAGATGCTCCCACCCCACAAGGATGCTCCAGTTGTACTGGACCAAACCCACAACGGTCACCAGCACCAACAGCAATCACGTCCCAGGTATTTAAACTTGTACCCACTGCAGCGTCAACCCCCACCCCCAGCTGAACATCCGAGGCTGCCCTTTCCCATAATAAATTGCAGGGCCACCTCCTCTCTTACGGTGTAGTTTGCAATGGTGGAGCCTAGTCAATGTCTGGGTCCTGGCTGCAAAGGACTCTGGGTAAACCCGTGGTCTGGCCACCTCGGGTGGAGAGACTGGTAGGACAGGGAATCCCAATACAGCAAGGGCATTTGAAAGGTGCACGGTGTCAGGGGACACAACCAGCGTTCCAGCCTGATGTCAAAAAAGCATCAAGAATGTCACGTGCTCAGTTTCAAATCAAAAGAGTTTCAACAATTAGGTCCAAGCAATCACAGAAGACATCGTGGAGTGAGCATATGGGTTGTACTCAGTTTGCAGAGAAGTGGTTTGCAGTTTGCAGTCGACGCTAACAACCAAAGGCATTTGCTCTAAAACTTGGACCAGGGCACATGATAGGAGGGCAGGGAGTCGGGAAACCTGGCTGGGGTTCCTGGCTTGGCTACACAGCAGCAGAGAAAACCCCTTACCTCGCTGGTCTGCGCCCTTAAGGGGGAGGGTTGGAACACGATCTCCCAGATGCCTTTTGGCTCAGCCTATTTTGGTTTCATGGTTTTAATAAGGTTCAAAGCAGACCACGTCTTGGCTCAAGCAGCTGGCAGGGAGAGTTAATTTGGGAAAAAACAAATGAGAAGTCCAAGACCAGGGGTCTTTCTTTCCTCCTTCCTTCAAGTTCCCATCCCCCACTGCTTATTGATGTGGAATTTGCTGCTTGGGGGAAAAGCAGCTCTCCGACTTCATAAACATTTGTACCGAGAGCAAATTTAATAAAGCTGAGAATAATACCATTCAGATGTAATTCCTTCATTTTGCATTATTATTCTTTCTTTTCTATCGCAAAGCATTTGAAATGCAAGGAGTTATTGTTATAGCTACAAAAGGAAATGACTAACCGGTGGGTTATTGATTAGATGTGCTTGGGGAAAAACAGAAGAACCAAAAAGGGAGCTGGCCTGGGTCTCACAGTTTCTTTCTACTTCTTTTTCCTTTTATTATGAAAGGCAGGATACACCTGCATTCTTTTCCTGACAATCATTCCGTATGATTGCTTTATTGTATATATTTAAATATCACTAAGCTATGGTAGTGGAATTTGTATGAGATTTTCACAAAACACAAATGCGAGGAGGGTGGCATTCCCCCTGACATGTCTTAATACCACGGAATTACTCTGCCAGCCGTAGACCATCCGGGGGGTGTTTTCTCTTACTTCTGTCCAAAGTCGCTTTTTGAACCAGAAAACCTGCAAATTGTCCGGCTTTCATGAGACCCATCTGACACTGATAATAAAAGGTGTTTACATTCCACAAAAGGAAAAGAGAAACCAGTGCAAAGCACTAGACGAAACCCATCAAGTGTGAGTCCCTGGCCTTAGGCATCCTCTTGATTTCCTTGTCAAGTTTTGAGAGGGAAGAAGAGTTTCGACCCAGAAATAGGCCCCCTTCCTGATCCATCGAGGGGCTCAGGTATGCATGAGACTCAGAGGTCAGGCAGTACCATAGATGCTTCTGCTTTCTCACCACCAAAGTCCACTGGGAGCAAGGAAGGTACAAATAACATGCAAGTGTGCCGTGTGAGGTGAACAGGCCCACGTGCTAGGATGGTTACAAATTCTTTGCACAGAAACAGGCAGCTGCTTGAGTGACGGTAGAGAGAAACAGTGGTCATTCATTCATTCATACTGACTGGCGATAGTGGCTACCATGTGCCGGACCCAGGGCTAGACAGTGGAGATACTGCAGCGAGCAAACAGCCTCATGGTTCATGGCTACCATTAGCACGACTGGCTTGAAGCTGACTGTCTTGACTTTGGGGAGGATAAGGTTTTGGTCTGTCTAACTCCCTTCCTATCCCTGGAATGATCATGTGTCTTGGGCTCAGCCATCCTGGGCTTCCCTGGGTTTTTTTTTTCTGCTAATGCTGTCAGGAGAGAAACTCTTTGCAATTTGGCTAAAAGGTATAAAGATATTTTATCAGAGGGCATTTTGGTTGTAAGAAATAGAAAATTCAAACTAGTTCAAACAGTAAGAGAATTTATTGGTGCATTTAATGAGAAAGTCTGGAGGAAGTGTGGGCCCCCCGGGTGGGTTTGATCCAGGGGCTCTGCAAGGTCACCAAGGACCCAGTTCCTTGCCATCTCTGTTTTATCCTAAGCCTAGATCCCATTGTGGTCACAGGATGGCTTCTTGCTATTCCCAGTGCACTAAGCTTCTCATCTAAGTTGGGGGAGAGAAAAGGACAGAGCAGGATTTGTTCTTCCCCAAACTTCCAGGCAAAGGCCAGCTCCTCCCACCAACTGGAGTGTCCTGAACTGCTCACTGTGGCCCAGCGAAGGCCTGCGTCACTGGCTCGGGCCCAGTGACTTCCGGAACCGGAACCAGTCACTGTCACAGCGTGTGATATTATGCCAGCTGGCCTCTGCAATCAGATCCCCCCTCTAGAAATGGGGAGGGGTCAACACACCTGATTGTCTTGGCTGCCGTACACAGGCCACTGGGGACCACAGAGCCCACCACACGTCACCCCAGAGCTGCCAGCAGCCGTGCCACCTTCCACGCAAGGCAGTCTGGGATTGTGCAGCCGCTAGCGCCGGCCCCCTCACGCAAGGCAGTCTGGGATTGTGCAGCCGCTAGCGCCGGCCCCCTCCCCCAAGAGCAGGAAGGGGGAGGGACATGAGCAGGGGCACGGCAGGATCGCATGGAAGGATGCCCCTGGCTGCTGTGCTAACACAGATGGAAAGGGGCAAAGGGCAGAAGCCACGAGATGCATTAGGAGGCTACTGCAGTGAGTCACGTGGAGATGCTGGAGGCCTGGACCACGTGGGCCAGTGTGGGTGGACAGAAGTGGTGGCACTGTGACATGTTTTGAAGGAAAAGCTATCGGGACTCATCCAGGGACCACGCATGGGGTGTGAGGGAATGAGGGGAGCCAAGGATGCCCCGACGGGTTTGGAAGGGGCTGGTGGAGAACCGAATGGGAAGCCCAGGAGAGGAGCCCACGTGGACGTGTGGGGATGTCAGGTGGGCAGTCAGAGGCAGGAGGCTGGAGTCGGGGGACAACAGTTGGGGATCATCTGGTATAGGCTATATTGAAAGCAGGAGGCTGGGGAGTAAATGAAAACAGGTGCAGCCCCAGTCCCGGGCGCCGATCTTCAGAAACCAGGGAGACGGGGAGGAGGCAGCGGAGACAGAGCTGCAGCCAGAAGGGGGCGCCAGACACCGGGCCTGATAGAAATCCACGCTTAGAAGTCACCTCCTGACCGGCTCTCCGGGTGGGAATGCGATCCTATCGGAGGACCAGTCACCCTCTTGCCTGGGGCCCCGGAACGTCAGTGGCACCTCTAGGGGTATCTGGGCCCCAGCCTGGTCTTTCCTGAGTACATGACCCCCGCCTCAGGGCCGGAACAGTGACTTTGCCCATGCGCAGAAATGCAGGCATAGCCCGCAATGACTCTGGGCCACTCAGGTCCTGTGCTCCGGGGAAACACCGCTGGCTGGGTAGCGCGAGGGGCGGGGCCTGCACGGAAGCCATGTCCGGGGCGGGGCCAGGTGAGTCGCGGGCTGAGCCGAGCCCAGGTGAGGCACCGGCGGAGCTGTAGTCAGGTAAGGGCCATTGTCCGCGGGAAGGAACCCGCCTGGGCCCAGGTGGGGACGCAGCGCGGGTTCTGGGGCTGGGCCCATTGCTCAGGCGGGCAAGCCGAGGCGGGGAGGGGGGCGGGGCCACCTGACGCGGCGCGGAGACGGGCGGGGACCCCGGAGCCCGCCCTCGCCGCCGCGGGTTCCCGGCCCCTCCCACACCCCAGCCCCTACCTTACCCCACCCCCGTTTTGCAGGAGCGCGCGCTCCTCTCCCACTCCTCCAGTCCTGTTCCCCCGCACCCTCCCTGCACCCTCGCTTCTCCCACGGCTGGGCCGTCTCAGCCCAAACTTTCACCGTTCCCCCATTTTCCTCCCCAAATTCAGGGTCTCCGATCCTGCCGGGTGCACATCATTTCCCTCAGCTCCAACTTGGGAGGCAGGAAGCATCGCTCCGCTTCACAGATGAGAAAACTGAGGCTGCGCAGTTGTTGCGCTGATTCAGACTCAGAGGCCCCGGCTGGGGGTGCGGGCCCGCTCATCACAGGGGATGGACCCCCAAGACTTAATATGCCCAAAACTTAAATCAGCCTCCAAAATCGACAGTTAGGGGAGAGGCCCTGGACGCTTTCACTTTTCCCAAACCTTGGCCCGGTGCCACTGTCAACCGCACTGGCTTGGGGGTTCCCCAGGTCCTGGCAGGTGTGTGAAGAGTGGAGGCTAAGGCTCCAGGAGAAGGAAGCAGGGTGGGAGGGGAGGAGTTCCTCAGTCCTTGTCGGCGGGGTGGGGACCTGGCCTTGGCTGTCTGGAGGCCACAGACTTTGAGGTTTTGTGACGGAGGCTGTGTGGATTCCAGAGCACGCGGTGCTTATTGCCGGCGAAATGCAGTGTTGACGTTTGTCCTGGTGAGAGCTCAAAATCTAAGACTCAACAGTAAATATCCTTTGGTCTCTCTCTGTTGGTGGTTTTAGGGTCTTGTTTGCGAGTTTCTCCTTTAATGCAGTGATGTTAAACCATTTCTCAAACCAACAGCACGGCAGGGGCCGAGGGGTGAAGACGGACACAGTGCACTGGCCTGAGCCGGGCTAGTCCTTGTGGACAGCCACCTCCCCAGTCCCCTGTCCCTGGAGGACTCAAAGTCTAGCCTCTGTGTGACAGAGGGAAGCCAGGGGCTTGTGGGAAGTCAGGGAGGGCTTCCTGGAGGAAGTGACCGTTGAGTTGGAAGATGGGTGAGAGATAGGCAGGGAAGGGTGTGGCACACTGAGGTTACACAGAGGCTGGGGGACTGTAGTTGGCTGGGGATAAGTCACATGTGAGGTGGGGGTAGAAATACATGCGGAGAACCTGACAGGTGGTCAGGTAGAGCCGGTAGGAATTTACTTGGTTGATGCCATTGAGTTGCTGAAGTGCAACCTCAGTGAGATGTTTTGTTTGTTTGTTGTATTCATTTGTTTAATTTTTAGGTTGCGCATATAAGTGAAAAAGTATTTGTCTTTCTCTGACTTACTTCACAAAGCATAATACCTTCCAGGTCCATCTGTATTTTTGCAAATGGCAATATTTGATGCTTTTCTTTTTATGGCTGAGTAATATTCCACTGTGTATATATGCTACATCTTTATCCACTCATCTGTTGATGGGCGCTGCAGCGAGATGTTTTAAGGTCTGGAAACTTGACTAAACATCCCATGGATCTTGGCATCTCCCTAACAAGCCAGTTCCAGCTGAGTCGGTTGTGGGCACGCCATGGATGGTGGCTTCCAGCAAGAGCTCAGCCACCTTGGAAGTGCCTGACGTGCATACCCATTCCCTGATTTTATCCTCTTTTACTGATGGCGAAACCAAGGCACAGAGGCAGCAGGAGGGGGAGAATGAACCACAGAGGGAGTCAGAGACCTAGTTTTGGAGCAGGTCACTTTCCCTCTTGGGGACTCAGCCTCCTGACCTATAAAGTGGCCGCCCTTGGCCATCCTTCCCCAAAAGCATCACGGGCACCTTTGCTAATGGCTCTCAGGCCCTAACTGTCCACTTGATTGGATCACTCCTCACTCACACCAGCCTCATGAGGCAGGGGCTGTTACTGTCCCCTTTTACAGATGAGGAAACTGAGGCAGGGATGTTTAGATGACTTTCTGAGGTCACATGGCCAGTGAATGGAGAGCCAGGCCCCCTGTGCTGTGGCTGCAGCATTCATGCCCTCCCCACCGGGCCAGCCGCCTCCCAGGGCCCTGAGGTCTGTCTCCTGGGTGGAGACATTCCAAGCCTGCCAGTGACTGCCCTTCAAATCTAAGTGAGAATAGCTTTGGGATATGAAAATGATGCTTTCAGTTTCTTTTCAGATAAGTTACTTTTCCCTCAATCCTTTGATTAAAATTGATGCTCAAGGAAGATGTGCCACATGTATCCAGAAGCTTCCCGGGCCGCCCAGGGTACATCTGAGGGTCCCCTTCTGGGCCCGGCACTGAGGGAGGGGAATGACCTCAGAGATGTCCGTGTGGGGCTCCGCTGCAGGGTCCCGTCCCAGCCATCTGCCTGGAGGCTCCCAGAGCTGCTGGCAGCTGGATCTGGCCACTGTCCCGGTTTCTGTGTCCCTGAAAGGCAGGAGACCAGGCTGAGTTGGGTCCTCGTTTTCTCACCTCTCAAATGGGCGTCAAGCAGCAGGGCGTCCTGAAGCTCAGACGGAATAACATGGGTGCCCAGTACCGGTAGAGAGTGCACTGGTTAACAGCTGGTGCTGGAGCCTGACGCCCCGACCCCCGTCCCGGCCATGTGACCGTGAGAGGAGCTGGCCACTCCGAGCCTTGGCTTCCCCATCTGTAAAATATGGACAGTGTTATCACCTCCTCCTAGGGTTCCCGGGAGAAAGAAACAAATGGGTTAATGTGTGCAAAGTGCCTAAAACAGGGCAGGGCACCTGTATAGGTGTTTACACTTAGCAGTACTCATTGTCTCGCCTCCCCCCAACCCTGCGCCCAACCAGGGAAGACGTGTGGGGACGGAGCTTGTGCGGAACCTCTTCCTGCCCCGGGGCGGGGTGGGGGAGGGGGGCAAACGGTTCTTTCTTCAGTGACCCTGGACAGAGGAGGGCATGAGAAGTTTGTTTCAGTCGGAGCCTGTGACTGTTCCATTGAAGCCACTGATTTGGCAGGTCAGGAGTCCAGAAGCTTCTGGGGAGCTGCCCCTTCCCTCCCCCGACCTGGTCATAAAATTAAAACAAAGGAAACCGGTGGCCAGGAGGCTGTCTGGGCTGGGGCGTTCGTCATCCACAGAAAAATGGCCTGTTGGGATGTGGACCAGCAGGGCATGTGTGGGACTTCTGGAAAGCACCTCCTCTCTGGGCCACGATCTCCATCAAGTTCTGGGGACCTCTGAGGCCCCTGCAGCTGTGAGGGTCTCTGCTCCCACCCGTGTCCCTAAAGCTCCCAGGTCTGTGCTGTTGTAACACCTTGCATATTAGGTAGGAGGGCTGATGGATTTGTTTAAGTTTTTCCCGTGATGGAGAATTTGATGTTCAAAAGGAAGCAGACATCCTAGCATCAGCCACTACCACGCTGCAGCAGCGCCACCTGCTCTCCCCTCCCCACTCCCCCCACCCTGCTCACCCCCCCCCACTTACCCCCTGCTCCCGTGTTATTTTAATACTCATGCTCCATAGATACTGCAAGGTGCCTCCACTTTTATAACATGACCGCAATATTATTATCACACTTAAAACAATGAACAATAATTCCTTAATATCCAATACCCAGTTAGTATTCAGAATCCCCATTGCCTCAAATATAAACATTTCTTTTATTTTCTGTCAGGATCCAAATAAGGTTAATCTATCTTCTGACCATTGCCTGGCCTCTTTAGGAGTGGTCTGTACGTGGCTTCCACAGCCCTGGTGACCGTTACCATGCATTTGCCTCCAGGGTGCCCGACCTTTCAGCGTGATGTCACACCTGCCCTTTATTTGATCCTCATTGTGGCACTGGTGGGGCAGGGCTTGTGCCCATTTCACAGATGGGGGAGTGGGGTCTGAGAAGAGCGGACCAGCCTCACTGAAGAGGCACCCTGAGGAGGGGAGTACATGGGCTGGAGCCCATTCCTCTGACTCTTCGTCTGTGCTGTGTGCTCACAGCGCTGGCACAGGCGCTGGGGGCCAACGCTGCAGAGGTACAGAGGGGTCTGTGGATCGGGTACACAGGGGATCAAAACCAGATCCCTGGCTCTGCAAAGTACAAGTGGCCTGACCTTCCCCGGGGACTTGGGGTGTTTTTCTCTCTGGCTTCATCGGGGGCAAGTCTTTATTTGACCCGGCTAAACTGTAACCAGATCTTTCTATACAGAAGCATCTGAAGGTGGAGTGTTGGTTTATGGGGGCCCCGTGGATACCACTTCGCTTTCCAAGGAGGCCAGTGAGGAGGTACATTTGGATTCAGACTCAATTATTGAATTGGACTTGAGCCAATGGTAGTAATAGAAACCACAGGGATCATTTACTCCCTGCAGGAGCTGTGTGTTCCAGCTAGAGGGGACCGCATGTGCAAAGGCCCTGAGGCAGGAACAGCTTGGCATGTTTGAGGAGCAACCCTGAGGCTTTTGTGGCTGGAGCAGAGACAATGTGGGTGGCGTGGAGTGGTATGAGATGAGTTCCTGAGGGCGGCGGGGCCAGGCCACAAGAGTCTTTCAGGTGGTTGTAGGGGTTTGAATTTTATTCCAAGAACTACAGGACGCTGTTGGCACTCAGAGGGTGTCATGGGAGGTGTGGAGTAAGTAGTTGGGATATTCGAGTTGAGAGCTGGGGGAGAGGTCTGGGCCTGAGATCTGGGTTTGGGGGTGGAGAGCCTGGGATTTAATATGCCTTAGGGAGGAGAGGAGAGGACCCAGGGTCCCCCCACCCGACAGGTCTGAGTATGGATGATGGAGATTATGGCAGAGCCCCCAGCTGTGTCCTCTTCCGGGACAGAGCAGCCTGGGATGGCAGACAGTGGAGCGAGCAAGGTGGGCAGTGGGAGTGACCTGGGGCAGGGGGAGGTGTTGGTGAGATGGGCCAGGAAGGCTTTGAATGCTAGGCTCTGCTGTGTACACTTTGCCTGCTCTCTTGTTCAACAGACACCCCAAGTTCCTTTCATGTCCTGGGTTGGATGAGTGCTGGGGCTCAAGCGTGAGTCAGAAATGGCCCCGGCTGTGAGGGAACACACGGTGATGGGTCAAGAAGGACACGTGGACACCTGGTGAAGGCTGATGAGGGCTGCCAGAGTTTGGAGGAAGCCCCTCTCCCAGCCTGTGGTAGGTGTGGGGTCTGGGAGCATCCTAACGCTTTTGACTGTAACAGACAGAAAACCCAGCTCTAAACCAGCCCAAAAGTCCAAGCGGCCATGTTGGCCCATGTAGCTGAAATGGTCTGGGGATGCTATGGAGATCAGGTATGGCTTGATCAAGGCTGAGCAATTTCCTGCCCTTTTTCGTGGGCTGCTGGATCTTCGGGGTGGCAGCAGATTGGCTCCAGCCATTCCAGGCCTCATCTTTATACACAGCTGTGTGGAGAGAAACTGCTCCAGTGGCCCTCTCAGGACAGCAAGTGATCTTCTTTCCCAGAAGCACCTGGAAAGCTTTTCCTGATACCTCACGGGCCTGAATGAACCTATATCTGTGGCCAGGAAAGTTGCCGTGTGCTGACTGGCTCAACTTGGCTTCCTCAACAAACCTTTGAGAGGGGAGATGGGCTTCCTCTTAGGTAATCAGGCAGGCTGGGAGGTGGGGTGGGTCAGCTCCTTGCAGCTGGAGGGCTCTGCAGGTGAGGGGTGCACACCTGAGCGAGCACCTGGGTTCCGTGGGCAGGGCCACAGGGATGCTGGGGAGGGGAACGGCCCCAAGTCTCAAGGCTGGTGTCTAAAAGAACCACAGGTCTCTCTGCAGACCCCCCCTTGTCTTTTCAGAGTGCCCACTGTCCCTGGGACTTGTGGGCAGGCCTCTGACGAAGTCCTGTAGCAGGTCACAGCTCATTTGGACCTTGCTGCTGCCACCTTTGGGTATCACGCCCAGGTTCCAGTGGCTTCTGGCCCCGCTACCTGCACAAATGATCTACATCTGTCTTCTCACCAGTGTCGGGGACCCAATGGTGTTTGTGATAAAGAGTGGGTAGTGGGGTCTGTATAAATAAATTTGTGACATAGCTGAGACAAAAGGGTGAAAATGACTCTTCATGGGGTGCAACCTGGAGACTCTGGAATCCCAACTCAGGCAGCCCCCTTCTCAGCCCCTGCCCCTCATGGCTTGACTTTGCCCCCCCCACCCAGGTGGGACCCTGTGCCAGCCCCCTTCTCTCTGGGTCTCCGTGACCTCCCTGTAAATACAGGGTTAGGCCTGGATGGCCCTGAGCCCGCCTCTCTTCCCCGCAGAGGCCTGTATCAGACGCCCCGTCCTGAGCCTAAAGCCGAGAGCCAGGTCCTACAGATACGGCCGAGGGCTCTTGCTCTGTGCGCCCCGCACATCGTCCGCGCCACTCAAATTAAATTTGGTGCTAATTTGCCCGAGGTAAGTAGGTGATAATTTGTAGCTACAGCATTAAGATAATTGCTGTGAGGGTCTATTTGTGTAATGTGCAAATATATTTTCATAGCAACAAACCATTTTGCTATGAATTATACATAGAACTGTTGGGTGATTTGAAGCCTCTTTTGCGTGCCGGCCGTGTTGTGCCTGCCCTGGTCCGTGGCTTTAGCCGGCGCGGGCTCGCGATGCTGGTGGCTCCTCGGTGCCCACGTCCCCCATCCTTGGGCCACGGAGCCTGGCTCAGAGGGAAAGGGCTTAGCAGCAAGAGGTTCAGGAAGGAGTTGAGGCGTGTGTGGACTCAGGTGGAGAGCAAGGCAGGTCGGGGGTGATGGAGCTGCTGCTCTGAAGCCCGCTGCCGAGGAAGAAGGGTCCATTTGTAATGTCTGGTTGATTCTCATTTGATTTCAGCATTTACAGAGGCCCGTATATGCCGGGCCTGGTGCTCAGGGATCCCGTTTGATCGAGTCCAAGCCCCACCTTGTGGGGGTGGTGAGGGAGCCCCCCAGTCATGTTAACTAAAGGATCACAGAACCATGTATCCACTCGTACCTGGTGGAGAGGTGCAAATGACGGGTACCAGAGGGTTGAATGATGGGTACCAGAGGGGTGAATGATGGGTACCAGAGCTGTGAATGATGGGTACCAGAGGGGTGAATGATGGGTACCAGAGCTGTGAATGATGGGTACCAGAGG
>NW_021703783.1:96082836-96115220 GCF_005190385.1 Monodon monoceros
GGGTACCAGAGCTGTGAATGATGGGTACCAGAGGGGTGAATGATGGGTACCAGAGGGGTGAGTGATGGGTACCAGAGAGGTCGGGACTGAGTGCAGGGCAGGGCTGATGTCCATTGGTGCCGTCATAGCTCTGTTCTAAGCCAGATCTCCCCCAAAGAGTTTTCAGAAATGAAGTTCATTTCCTTGTGCCACAACCAAAAAGAAAAACAGTGTGGCCTTGATTGTTTCATTCTCTTAAAGTAGAGAATACTGAGGAAGATTTCATTGTGTTTCAATACCACTGATCTTTCAAAGAAAAAAAATCAGTACTCGTTTTGTTACAAGTGACAGGTCATGTATAACCCAAACTGGCTTAAGCAGAAAAGAGGGTTTATTGGATCTTTGCACTCAAGTACAGCTGGATCCAGGTGCACAGTGTTTTAGGGACATTTTCTCCACCCCTTGCATTGTCTTCCGCCATGGGCTTCATTTTCCTCCAGTTCCATGTGGTGACCTTGGGTAACTCCAGGCTCACATCCTCTCAAGTTTGGGTCCAGTAGAAGAAATTTTAAAAGTATCTCTTCTGGGCTTCCCTGGTAGCACAGTGGTTAAGAATCCACCTGCCAATGCAGGGGACATGCGGTCAAGCCCTGGTCCAGGAAGATCCCACATGCTGCGGAGCAACTAAGCCCGTGCACCACAACTACTGAGCCTGCGCTCTAGAGCCCGCGAGCCACAACTACTGAGCCCACACGCCTAGAGCCCGTGCTCCGCAACAAGAGAAGCCACCGCAATGAGAAGCCCGCACACCGCAACGAAGAGTAACCCCCGCTCGCCGCAACTAGACAAAGCCTGCACGCAGCAACGAAGATCCAACGCAGCCAAAAATAAATTAATTAATTAAAAAGATAGTGTTGATTTAAATATTTTAGGGAATTCCCTGGCGGTCCAGTGGTTAGGACTGTGTGCTCTAGCTGCCGAGGGCCTGGGTTCAACCCCTGGTCAGGGAACTGAAATCCTGCAAGCCATGCGGCACAGCCAAAAAATAAAATAAAAAATATTTTAAAGAGTGGTGGTCACCTTCTGAAGCTCCAGTCTGGGTCTGGGGCTGTGAGCTGAGAGGCACATTAGATGTTGGAAAGCAGGGTGGGCAGAGGGAAAGTTCCGCCCCAGGATCAGAGGCGGTGGGAGGTATAATCTTAGGGGCGAGTGGCAAAGAAGAGAGAACAGAGGGACATGCCGGCCTTGGTCCTGCTGGGTGACTAACAAGTCACCACCTTCACAGCCAGAGCTTCCCTCACAACCATGCAGACCCCAGCTGGGATTTCCTGCAGGACACAGACAAAACGAGTCTTCAAATCCCCTTTCACTCATGCAAAAAACAGTTAGCAACCTTAAAATAAAAACCTAAACAAACTCCCACATTAGTCCCAGTGAGATCGCTGGTGCCTTTATTACGCAATTTTTTTTTTTTTTTTTTTTTTTTGCGGTACGCGGGCCTCTCACTGTTGTGGCCTCTCCCGTTGCGGAGCACAGGCTCCGGATGCGCAGGCTCCGGATGCGCAGGCTCAGCGGCCATGGCTCACGGGCCCAGCCGCTCCGCGGCATGTGGGATCCTCCCGGACCGGGGCACGAACCTGTGTCCCCTGCATCGGCAGGCGGACTCTCCACCGCTGCGCCACCAGGGAAGCCCCTTTATTATGTGTTTTAATCGTCCTTCACTCTCTGGAGCCGGTGATGGATGGTGGTGGGCGTGTCATGGGTCTCAGCTCAGGGAATCATTCCTTTATGCATAAACAGGGCTTCTCCTGTCTCGGAGACAGTGAACAATGTCGTGTCGTAAACAGCGAGGGGAGAAGAAGGGGTCGTCAGTTAAACCGATGCCTTTTAGAATTTGCATTTTATTGATAGTTTTCATTTCCTCCCATGTATCATCATCTTGAAGCCCGTTTCGATACACTGGCCTGTGTTGCCAGCGAGCAGCAAGGGTGTCTACTCATCCTGACTGATGTTAATCCAGATGCCCAGCGACTGTTCAGTGAGCGGAAGGGCTGGGGGTCCTGGGGCTCCTCACGGCTGCGGAGGAGGCCTCAACGCAGGAGCTGCGGGAGCGCGAAGGCCTCCCCACCCGGAACATGGGGTCCCAGGGGCAGAGGGGGCCGTGGAGGCCGGGCTGGGGGTGCTGCCCTTGAAGCCAGCTGGTGGCTCACTTGGCTTCTCTGGGCCTCGATTTCCTCACCCGCAAATGAAACAGCACACCTGGAAGCACCCACCATCCTGCCGGACACGTGGTAACGGGTCAAATTTGTTGAGCATTTGCTGTGTGCCACCTCTGCATGGCTTAATTCAAGCTGTGGATTTAGTCCTTCCTGCTCCCCGTGAAGTCAGTTCTCTTATCCCCACGTTGTAGATGAGCAGAGAGGCTGGCCCAGGACTGCCTGGCTGGTGCGCGGGGCAGGGGTTCTGTCCCGACGGGCAGAGCGCCCAGCCTTGACTCTTCCTCTCTCCCTCCCTCCTTTTTCATTTTTTTTAATGGAAATTTTCAAATGCATCAGAGGTAGAGAGAACAGCATAAGGAACCCAATGTACCCACCGTGGCACTTGTTCTAAGCTGCATAAAAGTTTGTCGAATCTGAATAATGCTGTGATATTAGTTTGGCAGGACATTTAGAAATCTGTTGATGTGGAAGGAAAGTGTTGTGAGTTGCCCTTTCAGTTTGGGGGGGAGGTAATGCCTTCAAGAGTAGCTGACCTTCATAGCTCAGCCTCGTGCAAGTGGATAGACCTTGCAAACAGTACGTGTTCAATAAGTGTTTATCGAATGAAATCAGTGTTTTTTGTAAACAGGATGCTCATAGGGGAAAGGAACCAGGCCCGACGTGGGCGCTGGCCTTGCATCCTATACGTCCCTGCCTCAGTGCCTTTGCACATGCTGTGCTCTGCCCAGGGACCCTCCCTACTTTCGTTTGCAGATGGCAGGGCAGGAGGGGCTCACAGCCTGGCCAGAGCCCCTCCTACCCCATTGCTGGCTGAACTGAGTCCAGACTCCTCGGGGGTGGGGGTGGGGGGGGGAATTCATCATTCTGACCCTTACCTGCCTGTTTTGCCCTTGTTTCCACACCCCATCCATTCTCTGGGCAGGAGCACGTCCCCTCACCTGGCCAGCACAGGGCCCCCTCATCAGCAGTGGCCTCTCCCTCCGCCACTGGAAAACTGAGAAACTGTGGGTGGGAGGAAAGTGGGGCCCGAGTGTATGGGGAGGGCACTGACCTCTGCTGGAGACCTACTATGTCCTGGCGTTACCCAGAGGGATCTCATTCTTGGACACCGGGTCCCCCGGGTTTTCTGAGAGACTGACGTGCGACTTCTTGTTGGGAATTTCCTGCTGATCGCCCTTGGCCCGGGGGTGGCCGTGCTGCCCCTCACTGGTGAAGGCATCACGTCCCCATGCCCGTCCCCCCATCTCTTTGAAGCTGTCCACGCCTCCCTGGGTCCTCCGTGTCCCTGGAGCGCTGGGCTGCTCTGTTCCCGACGTC
The DNA here is from genome assembly GCF_005190385.1 of Monodon monoceros. NCBI lineage: Eukaryota > Metazoa > Chordata > Mammalia > Artiodactyla > Monodontidae > Monodon > Monodon monoceros. The sequence goes on from NW_021703783.1 coordinate 96,086,352, forward strand.
TCTCACTGCCACGGGGTGTGGGCGTTCAGCTGCCCGCCTCTTCTCAGGTGCCCGCCTGAGGGCAGGGGCACTCGACCGTGGCCAGCAGGACACTGAGAGGACGGAGGGTGGGGGGTTTTGGTCAGTGAACCTCACTCTTCCCTGCGACCCACCGCACTGGGCAGCTGCTCCCCAGGCCCACCGGCCTCCCGGTCCCTCGTCCACCGCCAGGCCACCATCACTTCCCTGAGGGGTCCTCAGTGGAGCCCCAGCCCGTGTCCACAGCCCCACCAGGGCCCCCCCCCGCCTCCTGCTGTGTTCCCTCCCCAGTGAGCGGCCCGGCCACCCACGCTCTCCGTGGGGGCCTTCTGGCTCCCCGCCTCCCATCGCTGGCCTGCAGGTCTCTGTCTGCCTCCCCCCACTTCCTTCCACCGGGCAGTCTCCACTCGGAACACCCTGCCGTTGGCCGTCCTCCAGCTGGCACCGGGGCGGGCCTTCCAGTGACCCCTGATCGTGCCCCTACCCTCCTTGCGGGCTCCCCAGGGTCACTCGCCCTCCGCGTCACAGTACCACCACCGTCTCTCGTTTGGGCCCCGAAGCTGGGAGTGGTGTGTCGTGTCAGTGGTGTGCCACATCCGAGGCCCTCGTAGCTGCTGCTTCTCTCCCTGCATCTCCAGCCTGGGGTGTGGAGGCCCCTCTGGCACAGCGGACAGTGGGCTGGGGTGCAGGGTCATGGGACACTGCAGTAAAGAATGTGTCTGGCCTTTGTCCCGGTTGCCAGGAGGTAGCCTCTCAATCCTTGGAATTTCCAAGTGATAGGAGTATCTTAGTGATTCGTGATAGTTTATGTTAGGGGGTGACTCGTGCAGGACCCCTAGATAGTTATGCTCACGAGACGACTCCGGGTGGGGCTTCTGTGCGGGAGAGACCCCCCCCATGTGACTAGAGGGTTTGGGCTTTGTGGCCTCGGGGGCACTGGAGACCAAGCTCAGTAAAGCAGCTCGATGATTTAATCAGCAGTACCCATGGATGGATGGACGGATGGACGTGTGGATAGATGGATGGATGGACGTGTGGATGGATGGATGGATGGATGGATGGACAGACGGATGGATGGATGGATGGACATGTGGATAGATGGATGGATGGACGTGTGGATGGATGGATGGACGTGTGGATGGATGGATGGACGTGTGGATGGATGGTTGGATGGATGGATGGATGGATGGATGGATGGACGGATGGATGGATGGATGGATGGACGGATGGATGGATGGACATGTGGATAGATGGCTGGCTGGCTGGCTGGCTGGCTGGGCGTGTGGATGCATGGGTGGATGCATGGGTGGATGCATGGGTGGATGCATATTGATTGGACCGTGATTCGTCCAGTCATGGCTATGTAATGAAACCCCAACAGTTGCGCTGGACACGGCGGCTCAGTGGAGCTGTTTGGTGGTGATGGTGTGTGGTCGATGTCCCGACTGCATGGGGAGAGGGCACACAGGTTCCATGGCCAGGACCCCCAACCCCCCACCCGACTCCCTGTGCATCTCCCTTCTTGCCGGGTCCTGATTTGTATTCTTTATAAGAAAACTAATTGTAAGTATAACGCTTTCCCGAATTCTGTGAGCCAATGAATTATCGGTTGAGAGGGGGTTAGTGAGAAGCTCCGAGTCTGTAGGCAGCTGGTCAGAAGCGGGGTGGCCTGGGGACCCCCGACACATAGCTGGTGTCTGAAGTGAGGGCCGGCCTGGTGCGGACGGCAGCCCCCACCTGTGAAGTCCCTGCAGATGTGGACGTGGCTGATAGAGCCCTGGCTGGTTCTCAGAGAGGGGCTCGCAGAGCTGGGCAGACACTCCCCGCATGCCGTCCCTGTCCTCTCCCCTGGACCGTGGGGCCAGGCAGGGGCCATACCTGGTCTTTTCGCTCCAGAGCTGGGCTTCCGTTCACCAAACCACTTAGCACGTCCCCGAGACTCTCCACTTGGTCTGATTCCAGTGCTAAAAATGCTCCTCATTATTTTGTTTTTGACATTTCGACGTGGATGCTGACTTCCCTTTCGCCCCAGGGTCATTCAATTCCATGTTCCTTTAGTAGCTGCACAAACAATTCATATCTTCAGAAGCAAAGTCGTCCTTTTCCTTCCCTCTCGCAGACGAGCACAGGCGCAGGTGAGCCGTGGAACCCTGGCCTCCAAGTTGGTAGAAACACTGTTTGGAAAACACTTTGTACTTCCCAGGCCTAGCCGTCGAAGGTTTTTGTGCCCGAAAATGCCCATCTGGCAAGGGAAGCAGATAAATGTGTGGGTTCAACAGGATCTTTCTAAACAAACAGAAACCATGACCAGAATTCTCAAGGAACCTGTGAAAAGGCCGCCGTCTTTGGAAACCGAAACGACTGGCAAATTCTGAACGTGCCAGTGGCTTGCAGGCTCCCGGGAGAAGCCGACGTGGCATAAATAACAAACAGCTGTCCTGGCCGGGCAGCAGGCGGGACTCCGAGAGCACGTGTGAGTGTGTGCGCGTGTGTGTGACCTTGACTCGCCCTTTAGAGCCGGCCGGTGATGAGGATGCTCTGCTGTCTCTCTCCTCATTTTAAGTGAATGTCTGAGAACAGTTGTAAATACTTGTTCCCTGTGAGTTAAAGTGAGTTCAGAATCGCGTACGTTTCTGGAGGGGCACCCTTCTATTTTCTGCAGGTTCTGACACTCTTCCTATAACCAGTCCGCCCGTCAATCAGTAAATGATTGCTGGACGCCGTCCGAGCCACAGGCACGGGCAGCAAGCGTGTGCTCTGGGGATGCCCGTGGTGGTGAAGGTGACCTTGGCTAAGGTACCCAGAGCGTCAGGTAGTCGGTGCCCGTCCGGCAGGCGCTGCCACCACCTCAGCGCAGCCTCCCGTGCCTCTTGGCTCAGGTGGGCTGGTCCAGAGGCTGCTGTTTTTGGGATCGCCCCCAGCTGTGGCAAGAGACAGCAGCCTTGGGTGTCGGTGCCGGGGCCAGGCTGTCTGCCCCGCAGGGGAGGACCACCCCAGAAGCCGAGTCATCATGCTCTGTGGCTGCCGGATGCGCCCCCGCTTCGCGAGCTCAACCACAGGCGGCTGCTGGGCTCAGTCTGCCCTGTGCCGCCTCCACGCCCCCCCTTGCACACCCCCCTCCGTAGGCCGCCCTCCCCACCCCACTCCCGTGTGTGTCCCCCTCCCTGTGCAGGTGCCTCTCCGTCACTCTCAGTGCAGAGCGGATGTGCCAGGTCAAAGGCTAACGGACAGACTGACAGGTCCTCAGGTGGATGTCACGTCAGTGCCAGGTCACCAATCCCACCCGCAGGACTGATGTCTTCCCCCCGCCTCGGGTGGCTTTAGGTCCACAGACTTGAACTCTGGACTCAGGACCCTTTTATTTTTTGATTAATTTATTTATTTGGTCTTGCCATGAGGCTTGCGGGATCTCAGTTCCCCAGCGAGGGATTGAATCCCTGGCCACGGCAGTGAAAGCCTGGCACCTTAACGACTAGGCCGCCAGGGAGCTCCCTCAGGGCCCTTTGAGGTCTCCCCCCTCCCTCCCTCCCGGCCTCCCTCTTAAAGCCACGCAGGCCGCCCTCTGCACTCGCCTCATTTCCTGCCACTCAGAAGGCAGCGCCCCCCACTCACCTGCCGTGGCCTCAGCTGCCCTCAACCCTCCCCCATCCTGCCCCTCTCTGCTGGGGCTGCGCGCTCTGTGCGGCCACGCTGCTCCCGGGGCCTCCTTCCTGGCCGGGTCCCTCGGGTGTCCTGAGAGCTGCCAAAGTCCCGACTGCAGCCCAGAGTCAGCCGGGTGAGCAGGCAGCCTCAGGTCTGGTGACAAGCTTGGCCCGGGAAGGAGGGCAGCTCCTGGTCCAGCGCCACCGAGGCTGCTTGAAACCAAGCGAAGTGCCCTCCTGCCCAGCAGCTCTTGCTGGGGGTCAAGTCCTCTCTCAGGCTACCTGCAGAGGCCAGGCGCCCGTGTGACTTGCGTCCCACGTTTGGGACATTCTTGCGCCCGTGGGGCTCGTGTGGGTGCTCCGGGCCTCGGACTGTGGTCCCTGACAACGTGCCGATTGCATTTCACTCAAGCAGCCTAACCCCGGCCCATGTCTGGGCATCCCTGGAAATGTTTGCGTCCCCTTGTGGGGGACAGAGAGGAGGAAAGGCTGGCCGGGGGCAGACTCGCCTGCTGCTGGGCCGGCTCGGGGGCCACAGCGCCGGGGGCTCTGCCAGGGCTGCTTCCAGACCCGCTTCCCTCTCGACCGTGGAAGCCCCGTTTGTCCACCCACAGCGTGGTGCCCAGCGGCCGTGGCCTGGGGCCCGCGGCTCAAAGTGAACAAAGACACAGTTGGATCATAGGAACATCTGGAAGCCTTTGGGCTGCTTGTTTCATGAGAATACCCCTGACCCAGCCATCCAACCTAGTTCGTTAAAGAATCTTCCAAGAGATGCTGAAGATAGAATGGCGACAGCAAGAGCCTTGCCGGTAGCGGATGCCTAGAGGGTCTTTAGCCACTACTGCTGCCGCGTGATGGGCTTGGCCGCGGAATTCGCGAGGCGAGCCAGAATCCCAGGCAGCCCGTTACCCCGGCCGGTGAGCTGCCCTCCCAGGAGGCGCTCCCCACCCCGTCCTCCTGAGCAGCTGACACTGCTCTCAGCCCACTGTGTGTTTACGGAGCACACAGGACAGAGGATGCCCGATCCCGGAGAATTCGTCTCCTGCGGTCCTCTGAGATTGGGCACGTTCCATTGCCAGATTATTCCTTTTGCGACATCAAATAATCCATGACCTGTGGGTCAACTCTCACCAAGGGTACCGCTGCTGGGCCAGGGATGAGTTGAGGATTTGTTTTCTTGTAAAGACAGAAGTACCCCCGACAGACAGAAAGCAGGTGGGGTTCCTGGCAGTGGCGGGGCAGGGAAGGAGGAATGATTGTCTAATGGGTATGGGCTTTCTTCGGAGCAGTGAGAAGGTTTTGGAACTGGATGGAGGCCATGATCTCACAATGTTGTGAATGTACTAAATGTCACTGAATTGTTCGCTTTAAGACGGTTAATGTTAAGAATTTCACCTGAATCCAAAAAAAAGTACCTCTGACAACAACTGATACAGTGTGCTCTTTCCAGGCACCTGCCTCAGAAACCTTCACCACCAGATGGAAGTGGTAAGCATGGCCGCCGTGAACAGTTGTGTAGGTTGTTCACTGCCCAAGGGCATTGACATGAAGGGCTACTATCAAGCGGGTCTCTTCTCACCTAGTGCTGGAAGGCATCTGCCTGGAGGAAGGAGCTCCTGTTTCTACTTGACTCAGAGGTGCTCTATGGGCTTCTCGGCCATGATAGGATGAGCCCTAATGCTTAGTCTTTTTCATGGCCTTTCAGGGAAAAAGTGACACCATGGACATCATCCTCCCTCGCCCCATCCAAGCGGGTGGCTGTCCTGTGGCCAGATGTGCGCTCCTACTTCTGAGATGGGTAAAGAAATCAGTCCTTGTCCTTGAAGCTCAACCAGTGATTTGGTTCATGACTTCCTACACTGAGCACGCACGCAGACATGTCGAGATCCCAAGAAGAACTCGGCACGTTGTGGGCAGAACCCGGGGGCAGGAGAGAGGTGCCTGCTTTTACCACAAGTGTCCAGTGTGGATCAGGGAGCCGGGCAACGACATCTTCCTGTTTCTCCTTTCTTGAAAAAGTTGAGAAATGCAAGAGCGGCCATCCTTTCAGGAATGAGGAGGCATTCTCAACGGCTCAAGGACTCTCTGTGTGAAGTCAGAGATCTCCATCTGGGTTCCGTCTGGGGAAGGATGGGCTCAGTGAATTGTCCCTGAGGGCTTGGTCCCAAGGACCTGTGCCCGGGTGAGTCTGGGCGTTGAAGTTGCTTCCACATTGCTGAACACAAACCACGTACTGCGTGAGGTCAGCTTCGCATCATTCTTACATCGAAGCTGATGATCGCTGGGGGTACGTGGCTTTCTGAGGGCGGGACAGTGCGGGTCAGAGGGTGAACTCCGGAGCCAGGCTCTGCCCCTTACTGGTTCTCCTCTGCCAGCCTCAGCTGACTCCTCTGTAAAATGGGCATGTTAGTACCTGTCTCATGGGCTTGTTGTGAGGATTAAATAAATGGGTAAATACGTGCGAGGGCCTGCAGGTCACATAGTCAGTGCTTTGGGTGGAGGGTACTCTGAGGTTGTTTAGAAATCAAACCAGCTAAGGAGACGCTAACTTCCTTTTGAGCAAAGCAAAAGGTCCCACTGTGTCGTCCCGGCCGTGCAGGCGGCCGAATGCTGGCAGGCGGCGGGGGCTGCTGGGGTCTTCTCCTCGAGCAGTTCTGGGGGTGCTCGTCCACCCGAGCGCCTAGATGGGCTGCGAAGAGGCCCTTCTCTGGGTGTGAGAGGCAGGAAGGCAGCCCCGCCTGCATCTGCAGAACCTGGTGTCCAACAGATGCCTGGTCGGTTTGGGGTCGGAGGGGGAACAGGCAGAAACGCAGAGAGAAAGCTGAAGGGGGCTCCTGTGTGGGCGGGAGTTTGCACGAGGGGCTTCCCTGCAGCTCTAAAGCCGACACCTCTGTCCCCGCAGCCGGCTCATGCCAGGCCCCCTCTGTCAGGGCTGGGAGCTAGGGGCCCGGGCACCTGGTCTGACTCCCCCTCCTGCACTAGGGGGAGCCGGTGCCCGTGGTTCGGCCCCCCGTGGGCTCTGGGCTCCAGCGGGTCTGAGATAAGACAGCTGTTTTGGTTATGCAAGGTGAGGAGGTTCTAGAGAATCTGCAGGACAGCAGAGAGCCTGGGCTGACGATGAGTCACACACTTGAGGTGTCCTGGAGAGGGTGCATCTCGTGTCGTGTTCTTGTCACACACACACACACACACACACACACGCATGCACATACAGCATTGCACATGAAGGGGCACAAGGAAACCTTTAGAGGCTGTGGTTGCGCCTGTTACCTGGTTGTGGTGATGGTATCGCAGTGTACGCACATGTCCAAACTCATCGAATGGTGCACGTGACATATATCCAGCTGCGTGCGTGTCAGTGACATGTCAGTGAAGCTGTAAACGGCGGAGCAGTCAGGGGGCGGCCGTTTACGAGGCGCAGGCTGGGCCTGGCGTCGAACTTCTCACCCAGCTGAGCCTCCTGTTCTTCTCCCCACTTTTCAGCTGGGTAACCTGAGGCTCCTTACTAGTCATCGTGCCGGGTCGTGATGTCTACCAGGTGTCAGGCAGTGGACAAGTGTATGTAAATAGTCTCACTACTTGTGTAGGAGAACCCCTGCTTTCAAGGGGATGTGAGTGAATTCGGCCAGGACTTGCCCAGGGTGACCGTCCTGGAGAGAAATCAGAGGGTGTCTTGCTTGGTCCCCACAGTCAGGAAGATGTGACTCGCAGAGAGATGTTCAAAAGTGAAGCCACTGCCGACCCCAGAAACCGGGCCCCGCGATGCCCTGTGCGCGCCCTCCGGGAGCCGTGGGCACAGGGCTTCCTGGCTCTGCGCTCTCCTACATCTGTACGAATTCACGGCCATTCAGACTGGAGACAAATATTTATCTTTATGCAGATGAGATTCTCAAGCGTGTTTGATGCATCCGAGCTCTTATGAAAGCGGAACATCTGCAGACGTGCGCTGCTTCCATTACGTTCTGGGTTTAGGTTGTGTCAGCATTTATGTTTCCTTAATATGAGAAACGCCAGCACTGTTCTTCCAGGGCTCCTGCTGCCAGCCCCTCCCCCCGGGCCCCGTCATCTAATCATTTTCTTTATTCTCTTGCTTCTGTTGTTTTTAGTCACAAGTTTGGGGAGAAGGTCACCTATTTCAACTATCTGAGTGAGCTCCGTGAACACCTCAAATACGACCAGCTGACCGTCCCCCCGGAGGTTCTGCAGTGAGTGAGACCCTGTCCTGGGAGGCGTGGGCTACGCCCTCGAGCTTCCTTGGGCCTCCGTCCCATCCCGTTAACGCTGAAGGCTTAATTTTCAGACGTGTGCCCGGCCAGATCTGGTTCCGAAATCTGCGGCCTCAACAAAGATTCACAGTAAAAGATGCTGACTCAGAGCAGCGAGGCTGAGGATGGCTGTGTACACGGATGAGATGTGTTCCTCACCCACCACTGCAAAACTGCTTAACGAAAAAAGTCAGCCACGGTGGCAACTGCTGTTCGCTGCCTTGGTGTTTACCGTTCTTGCTTTGGAGCAGAGAACGGGGGCGATTTCTCGGGTGTGTGGATGACACCGTGGACAGCATGAAATGTTCCCAGGCCCACTGCAGGTGTTCTGGAGGACAGCCCACCTGGTGCTTCCGGCTAGAAGCCTAGTTAACGTGTCTGCTGCTTTGTTTTATACAGCAGTGGTCCCCCACTTGGACAGGGCGTCAGGTGGGCGGAGGGAGCCCAGGAAGGTGTGTGGTCGGTCCCCGACCCACCGTTAGCTCCGGGTGGAGCTCAGTCTCTGAGCCCTGCCTGAGCACCCTCTGCCCTTTGCATCACCCTCTCTGGGGGCTCAATGGAGCCCCCAGAGAGGGTGCAGGGTCCTCGCCAAGCTGCACGAAGGTGAGGCCGGCAGCCCCGCAGGGGGAGTGGAGATGTTGCGCTCCCTCTGGGTGCCAAGTCACAGGCGCTGGGGATATTAGAGCCGTGTAGGGAGTGTCTGCCCACAGGACACTCGCAGGGAGTGGGGCCACGAGTCGGTGAGAGTAGGAGCCGAAAGAAGGGCTGAACCCAGCTAGGGAGGGGACCGGTGAAGAGGGGATGTCAGGGAAGGCTTCCATGAGGAGGTGACTTCTGAAGTGAGTTTCAGAGGGACTGTTGGCTACATCGAGAGTCCAGGGAGAGGTGTTTCCTGCAGAGAGAAGCTCTTGTGTAGACACGTGGGTGAAGTATTGGCCAGGGGCTGGTAGGAGAGCCTGGACATTTGACAGAGGTCGGATGACCCTTGCTGGCTTGTGTGTGTTCCTGTGTGTGCATGTGCAAGACAGCCGTAAGGCACGTGGGCCCAGAAGATCGGAACGCTCAGGTGTCCTGCAGACCTTTGTGGGGCATCTGCCCCCAACAGCACCTGGAGCCAGCCCCTTGTGGCCCGAGGCTTCTCGCCTGCAGGGTGACAGCTGTGCTTCCTCTGTGTCCACAGATACGACGAGGAGCTTCGGAACCTGCACGCGGGCAGGCTGCCCCCTCCCACAAAGACGGCCCTGCCGCGGCGCCCTCTGCCCACCCAGCGGTTTGACGTCAGTCTGCGATAGTAAGTGAGCCTCCACGTGGTCTGCCCTTGTTTTCTGGGAGGGTGGGATGCTTCCGTGTGCCGGGAAGTTCTCTCCAGACCTTGGCCTCTGCATCCGAGCTTAACCCTGCAGGAAAACTGAAGTGTGAGCTTGACACTGAGGCCGGAGTGCCCGCCGCTGTGTGTGTCTGTGTGCAGAGGACCCAGCCGTGAGCAGGGAGGGGACCGGGGGCCTGGGGTCCTCGGCCCAGCTTTCGTCACCACTGCTCACTGGGCGGTTCTGGCCCCCGACCCACAGGCCACGCTGGGACACCTCCCACCACCTTCCACGAGAAGTGTGGCCACGTGCTTTGCTCTGGCCAAGGAGACAGGAGTGGCCACGGGGCGGGTCACCTCCTGGAGGGAGCTTCAGGGGCCAGTTCATAGTTCGCCTCTCGTGGTGACGGAAGCCGGGTGGAGATGGTGCCTCGCTGGCTGCGTCCCTGAGTGACCACAGAGTGCCTCCCACTGACACCCACGCTGCGGGAGGGCACAAGTGAGGGGTGAACTTCTGTGGGGTTCAGCTGCCAGTATTTAGGGACTCTTGTTACCACGGTGTGTCCTACCCTTCCTGCCTGATCTTACCCTTATTAGGCCACATGACCTTGAACTCACTCCCCCTCTCAGCTTGTTTCCTTATTTCTAAAATCAGCAAGTTGGATGATGTGATCTTTAATCTTCACTCCTTGGAAACGATTCTGGGCCAACTGTCCATGCCAACTTTGTCTCTTTTAAGACTCATCTCACCTCCTCCAGGAAGCCTTCCCTGATGCTCTAGACTGCATACAGGGCCCCCCTCTATCGCAACCCAGATCTGAGCAGGCTGCTGTGGGGAGTCCCGCCAGCTGCTTTCCCTGCTCAGCGACGAGCCCCTTGTCCTCCTCCTATTTTCTGCTTCTGGCACCAGGCCAGGTGCTGAGGGCACCTGAAATGATGGAAGATGAAGGGGTTGTTTTAACCGTACAACCACCGTTGGGCACTTGGGTCTGAGCTACACGATGTACAGGGCCTGGAGGGTGGTGGATCCCGGAGAGGCGTATGCTTAATTTCATTTGTTAGTAGTTTCTTGTTAGAAACTTGCATGTGATCTGTTTCTACATAAAAATCTGATGATCTTTAAGACCCATGTTGGATTTTTTTGGGTTACACTGGGTCTTTGATGCTATGCGGGGGCTTTCTCTAGTTGCGGCGAGCGGGGGCTGTTCTTCGTTGCGGTGCACAGGCTTCTCTTGTTGTGGAACATGGGCTCTAGGCACATGGGCTTCAGTAGTTGCAGCACATGGGCCCTAGAGCACAGGCTCAGCAGTTGTGGCGCACGGGCTTAGTTGCTCCGCAGCATGTGGAATCTTCCCGGACCAGGACTCGAACCCGTGTCCCCTGCATTGGCAGGTGGATTCTTAACCACTGTGTCACCAGGGAAGTCCCCGCGATTGCCTCTTTAAATTAATATTTTATGTTGTTTCATTGCAAATGACTATCATAAAATTGCAATAAACATATTAAATAAAGCACCAAATATGTAATTTGTTTGGACTATGAATGAATGAAAGTCATTAAAATTCATAAGCAAATCCTATTCACAAGTGTTAATTCGCTGAAGTTCAAAAGCACACAACAGAAAGCCATCACCTTAGAACAAGCTAATTAAGGCAAAATATTAAGGGGAAGTCAGAGATTCAAGAAGTCTTTGCCTGCCTGCCATCCCTGAAGTGGGACAATGGAAACGGACATGTGCATTTTGTGCAGCCCCATCTGGGCAGCTGTGGGGAAGTGGAAAGAGGGAGGGGCCCCCTTAGGGCAGAGGAGCGGAGGCAGCTCACATCCCAGCTCTAGCTCTTTCCAGCTCTGGGAAGGCAGTCTTGTGGCTTAACTTCTCACCCCAGTCTCTTCCTGTGTAACCGTAGGTATAACCCCGCCCTCCGCACCCTCCAGGGCCACGGGATCTTAATAGGGTGTGCAGACAACGCGAGGCAGTTCCTGCTGCCCAGTGCTTTTCCTGCTCTGTTCCTCCTTCTGATCCCCTCCTCCAGGAAGCCTTCCCTGATGGCTCCACACAGACGGGAATCATCTGTTGAAAAGACTATTCTTTCCCCCATTGAATTGCCCTGGGACCCTTGTAAAGAACTAACTGACCATACACCTAAGGGTTTATTTCTGGACTTTCAATTCTATTCCACTGATTTGTATGCTGGTGTCACACGATCTTTATTGCTACAGCTTTACGGTGAGTTTTGCAATTGGGAAGTGTGATTCTTCCAACTTTGTTCTTCTTTATCAAGATTGTTTCAGCTCTTCTGGGTCCCTTGAATTTCCGTATTTTAGAATCAGCTTGTCCATGTCTGCAAACAAAAAAGCAAAAAGCAGCTGGGATTTCAATAGGGATTGTGCTGTCTCTGTAGGCCAATTTGGGAAGTATCGCCATTTTAACAGTATTGCCTTCCAATTCAAGAGCATGGATAGCTTGCCAATTTTTTGAATGTTTTAAATTTCTTTCAATAATGTTTTATAGTTTTCAGTGTACCAGTTTTGCACTTTTTTGTTAAATTTATTAAGTATTTTATTCTTTGTGATGTATTGTAAATCAAATTGTTTTCTTAAATTTATTTTTTGATTGTTCATTGCTAGTGTATAGAAATACAATTGATTTTTGTATACTGATCTTATATCCTGCAACCTAGCTGAATTCATTTATTAGTTCTAATAGGTTTCTGTGAATTTTTTTTTTTAGTATTTTCTATATCTAAGAGCATGCCATCTGCAAATAGAGGTAGTTATTCTTTTCCAACCTGGATGCCTTTTATTTCCTTTTCTTGCCTGGTTGCACTGGCTGTACTGACTGGTACCATGTCGAATAGAAGTGATGAGAGTGGACATCCTTGTTTTGTTCCTGATCTTAGGGGGAAGCCTTCAGTCTTCTAACATTAAGTATGATGCTAGCTGTGGGTTTTTCATAGACACCCTTGATCAGGTTGAGGAAAATCCCTTCTGTTCCTACTTTGTTGAGTGTGGCTTTTTTCTTTCATGAAAGGGTGTTAGATTTTGTCAAATGCTTTTTTTGCTCTATTGAGCTGATCACGTGACTTTTGTCCCTTATTCTATTAATATGGTGTTACGCTGATAGATTTGCTTTTGTTGAACCAACCTTGTATTCTTGGGATAAATCACATATGTTCATGGTATGTAATCACACATGTTCATGGTATGTAATCACACATGTTCATGGTATGTAATCACACATGTTCATGGTATGTCATCTTTTTCTATGCTGCTGGATTTGCTTTGCTAATATTTCGTTGAGGATTTTGTTTCTATTCATAAGAAATACTGATCTGTAGTCATCTTGTCTTCTGGTGTCCTTTTCTGGTTTTGGTAATACTAGCCTCATAGAGTGAATTGGAAAATGTTCCCTCCTCTCCTATTTTTTGGAAGGGTTTGTGCAGGATTACAGTTAATCCTTCTTTTGACATTTGGTAAAAGTCACCAGTGAAGCCATCTGATCATGAGCTTTTCTTTGCAGGAAGTTTTTTTGACTACTAATTCAATCTGTTTACTTGTCAATCTATTCAGATCTTATATTTCTTCTTGAGTCAGTTTTGGTAGTTTGTGTTTTTCTAGGAGTTTGTCCATTTCATCTAGGTTATCTAATTGGTTGGTGTGCAGTTGTTCTTAGTACTGCTTTGTAATCCTTCATTTCTGTAACATCACTGGTAATGTGCCCCCTTTCATTCCTGATTGTCGTAATTTGAATCTCCTCCCTTTTTTTCTTACTCTCGCTGAAGCCTTATCCTCAGTGATCTTTTCAAGGAATCAACTTTTGGTTTGATTGATTTTTCTCTATTGTTTTTCTATTCCCTATTAATTTCCACTGTCATCTTTAATATTTCCTTCCTTCTGCTTGTTTTGGGTTTAATTTGATCTTCTGTTTCTAGTTTCTTAAGGTGGAAGTTTTGGTTATTGATTTGAGATCGTTTTTCTTTTCAATATAGGTGTTTAGAGCTATTAATTTCTCTGAGCCCTGCTTCAGATGCATCCCATCAGTGCTAGTATGTTGTCTTTCTATTTTAATTAATCTTAAGGTGTTTTCTAATTTCCCTTGTGATTTTTTTTCTTTGACCCATTGGCTTTTAGCAGTCTGTTGTTAAATTTTCACGTATTTGTTGTTGATTTCTCACTTCATTTCATTGTAGTTGGAGAACTTACTTTGTATGATTTAATTCCTTTTAAATGTATTGAGATCTGTATGATCCAACATATGGCCTATCCTAGGGAATGTTGCATGGGCCTTGAGAAGAATGTATACTCTGTTGTTGGGTGGAGTGGTCTGTAGATGTCCATTAGGTCTTATTGGTTTACAGTGTGGTTCAAATCCTCTGTTTCTTTGTTGATATTCTGACCAATTGTTCTATTCACTATTGGAAGTGGGGGAGTGAAGTCTCCAACTATTATTGTTAAATTATTTCTCCCTTCATTTCTGTCAGTTTTTGTTTCATATATTGATATTTTGGGGCTCTGTTGTGAGTTGCATAAATTTTTATAATTCTTATGTTTTCTTGATTGATTGACCCTTTTCGCCTTTATAAAATGGTATTCATTGTCACTAGAATACCATTTTCTAACGTTTAAAAATTGTCACGACAATTTTTGACCTCAAGTTTATTTTGTCTGATATTAGTATAGCCACTCCAGCTCTTTTTAGTTACTATTGGCATATTGTATCTTTTTCATCCTTTTACTTACAATCTATCTGTGGCTTTTAATGACAAGTGTGTTGCTTGTAGGCAACATAAAATTGGATCAGGTTTTTGCCCCATTTTGCCTTTTGATTAGAGTATTTAACCCGTTTACATCTAATGTGTTTGCTGGTAAGGTAGGTTTACATCTGCCATTTTACTACTTATCTCTATGTCTTGTCTTTTTTGTTCCTCTAGTTCCTCCATTACTACCTTTCTAGTGTGCCATTTTAATTCTCCTGTTTCTTTTGCTATATATTTTTTAGTATTCTTAGTGCTGCCCCAGTGATTAGAATTGACATCTTAATTTATAACAGTCTAGTTCTGATGAATAATAACTTCAGTAGGATACAAAAGAAATTGTGCTCCATTCCTTCTCCCCTCCTTTGTGCCATTATTGTCATACAAATTACATCTTTATTTTATGACCACTGGCACCAATATACAATTCTTGCTCTATGCAGTGGCCTTTTATATCAGGGGAGAAATAGAGTTGCAAACAATAATACATGTACACTGTCTTTTATGTTTACCTCTGGAGTTTCCTTTACCTGTGCTTTTTATTTCTTCATGCGGAGGTGAGAGGGTCGGGGGAGAAGAAAGAAATAGAAGGACTGTGGAATTTTCAAACACTTTGGAGAAGTGGGTGTGTGTCCCCCTCCCCGCACCTCCCCTGCTTCTTTCCTGTTTGGAGGAAACATCTGATGGTGACCGATTCAGGAATACTCTGGGCTGTTCATTAACGAGCAGTGCTGCACGGCTCTTTCTGCTTCTGTGTCTCTCCCAGAGCTGAAGTCTTCGGCTGGGCCAGGGCCCACTTTTGCAAAGAAGGAAAAGATGGGCATCTGACTTTCTGTTCTCTTTCCCTGCCAGCTCGAGATACACTCATCTGTGGTCTCCTGCATGGGTGTCTGTCTGTCCAGAGAGCATAAGCTCTTGGCACTTGTGAATGGCCTCAGGTAGGGAGCAGGCTTCCCGAGCCTCTGGTTCTAGGTCATGTGAGCCAGCCTGACTTGCCAGAACTCCCAATCCCATTAGCGTTTTGGGGACTGGTCTAGCTGATGATACAAAGCAGTTTCTTATTCTCCATTCACCCCCCAGAGAGGGCCAGCTGTGCAGAGGTGGGATTGCAGACTTCCTGGGCCTTGTCGCCACAGATGACCTCAGCACCCACATCTCACACCAAGCCCCCGACTCAGAAAGAAGGGCTGTGGTCTGCTCCAGGTACAACAAGGGCTTCGGAGTCAGATTTTGATTTGAGCCCTGGCTGTGTGACTTCAGATAAAATAATTTGCATCTGAGTTTCAGTTTTGTCCTCTATACAAACAGGGGCACAGTGATGAAGCCAGTGGGCTTAGGAGCGCGGCCAGCGCACAGTAGGTCCTCAGCACACGGTCTTCCTGTGATTGTCTATGTGAGCTGCTGGGAGGGGATGTGAGACGAATGACCATCTCAGAGGGCTGGGAAGAGCTGGGGTGGCCAGTGAGGCAAGCGTGGCCCACTCTCCCTGTTACCACTGAGATTTCAGGTTGTTGGTCCTCCCTCACTGTCCCTACTGTCTCTAAAAACCACAGTCCCTCCTTACTTGTATTCTTTGCATGCACAGCCAGAGAAGGAATTCATGCTGTGAATTACTGTAAGTGCATCTCGCAAGGTGGGGGATACAAACAAGAAGATGTGCCGAGAATCCCCAGTGCCCTCTGGGGGCGGCCGACTGGCTGAGAGCCAGCTGTGCTGACAGTGACTTGCGCTCCATCTCTGAGAGCACCCCTGCCCACTGCGTACTTCGGAACTTCAGTTCAGGGTCTGGCCCTGGGCCACACACGTGGAGATAGATGCACAGGAGGGATGTGGTGTGTTAGGATTCACCCCTGCCCTGGGCATCCCCACACAGCCAGGACGCACACCCTGTTTTTAATCCAGAGTTCCTGGGGTGATTGCCATTCTCTGCACTGACTCTGTCAGTCCATTGAACAAGCCCGTCTCTCAGCCAGCAAGCAGGGGCTGGGGAGGGGAGGAGAAACCCAAATTGAGGGTTTCTGCTCTATTGAAAGCAGTGATTTTATGCCAGGGCCCCCATTCTGCAGTGAGCTGGATGTCGGCTCCTTAAGTGCTTGGGCAGAGGAGAGCGTGCTCAGCTGCGAGCCCTGCGTCTGTGGGCACATCCCTCCCCTTCTGCGACCTCAGTCTGCCCCTGATCCTCCAGGCCCCTTCCTGCTCTGGAAGTCTGCTTTCAAAAACAAAACGTGGAGTAAGCTATAGGCAAAAAGGTCTTTCAGTAGCTCATGGGTGTGCCGCCTTTGGGAAGGTCTCAGTAGAGCCCCCTCCCCAGGTTAGTTATAGCAACTAACCTGGTCTTCAGAATCAATAGACCCAGGCTCTCTGGCTGTGTGACCTTGGGTAGGTCACTGCAGCACACTGGGCCCAATTCCCCTTCCATGAAATGGGCCACCTGTGTCTGGCCTGGGACGTCGCCCAGCCCTTAGCATTCCAGTGATTTTAGTTATTAGTGCCTTTGACTTACAGCTTAAAGCCTTTCCCATCGTTCACTGTTTATGACTTGCAGCTTCCTAGAGGAAGGTTGCCAGCATCTCCACTTTCCATGTGGGAACACTGAAGCTGGGGAGGCTCAGAGACAGGCTGAGAGTCACCCAGCTCCTAGGACAGGGCCAGGACTTGTGCAGTCTGTGTGGTTCCCAAGGAAACGGAGGAGAAGGAGAGACTGCAGCTTTGGAGCGTCCTGGGAGAAGAGGACCCGTCTGCCATGTCCCTTCCTCCCAGGGGTGCAGAGGGAGACCGCCTGGACACTGCTTGGGCCCCAGGCCACCTCCTCCCTCTCAGAGGGGACACACAGAAAGTCACGTTGGGGCAGGGGTAGGGAGGGTCCAGGTCACATTCCTGTGGTAGCATGGCCTCTTGAAGGCAGTGACGGTCCCCAGGGCCCCTTTGCCAAATGGACCGTAGTTTGGTGTCCTGGACGGGCAGCCTCAGTGAAATCACCAGGAGGGACTTCCCTGGCGGTCCAGTGGTTAGGACTTTTTTTTTTTTTCTGCAGACGTCAGTAGTTTATTGTTTGTTTAGTCCAAACACATTCAAGATGGAAACTCCAAGAATTCTTTCCACCTGAAACAATTAAACTAGATACTACTAGCATATAACGCTTAACACATTACAGCAATAAAGATGGTAATCCATTGTCTTCTATACCTACTAAAGCCAAGATGGTGAAGCCACTTTCTGCTGAAGGCTCGGGTTCAATCCCTGGTCGGGGAACTAAGATCCCGAAAGCCGCGCGTCCAAACAAACACAAAAAACAAACCATAAACCTAAATGTAAAATTCAGAACTATACAAATTCTAGAAGATAACATAGGAGAAGTCACCAGGAAACCCAGTTTTCCATGGAGATTGGGACATGCAAAGGCCTGTCACTACTGGTGATACAGTTTTAATTGTATTCATGTGGATCAGATTTGGGGCGCTCTGTAAATTTCGGAGTAAAATGGAAAACAGGACTGATATCACGTCCAGCCGATGAATCGCTACAGAAGGAGCATAGATCTGGGTCATGGCCGGCCTTGCCTCCAACTCTGCCACCTCCCAGCTGCGGGACCTCAAGCTGGTCGCCTGGACTTTCCCAGTGTCCATCTCCGATCCCTGATTTGGGCTAACAAAAGTACAGTGGAACTTAAATAGATAATATACAAGAATGAAGGTTCTAGACTCAGACGCGAGGGTCTGAGTCCTGGCTTTGTCCAGGCTCTGGACGCGCAGGCCCAGCAGCCATGGCTCACGGGCCCAGCCGCTCCGCGGCACGTGGGATCCTCCCGGACTGGGGCATGAACCCGTGTCCCCTGCATCGGCAGGTGGACCCCCAACCACTGCGCCACCAGGGAAGCCCAAACAACAACCATTTTGATATGTATCCTGATTTCTGTGGGATAAAGAGGGACATTTTGTAATAATAAAGAAGATGAAATAACCCTCAGAATTTATGGACCAGTAACAGCTTTAGAATACATGCAGCAAAATCTGGTAGAACCAAAGGAAAAACAGATACACGATCCTAGTGGGAAACCTCAGTACCCTTCTCTGTATAGCTGATGGAACAAGCAGACAGAAAACCAACACTCTAGAAACACAATCAATCAAATTAACCTAACTGACATTTAAAGAACACACCCTAAGAACAACGAAACAGGGCTTCCCTGGTGGCGCAGTGGTTAAGAATCCGCCTGCCACTTCAGGGGACACAGGTTCGAGCCCTGGTCTGGGAAGATCCCACATGCCGCGGAGCAACTAAGCCTGTGTGCCACAACTACTGAGCCTGTGCTCTAGAGCCCGTGCGCCACAACTACTGAGCCCACGTGCCGTAACTACTGAGCCCATGTGCCGTAACTACTGAAGCCCGTGCGCCTAGAGCCCGTGCTCCACAACTAGAGAAGCCACCACAATGAGAAGCCCATGCACCGCAATGAAGAGTAGCCCCTGCTCGCCGCGACTAGAGAAAGCCCGCGCGCAGCAATAAGACCCAGCGTAGCCAAAAATAAATTTTAAAAATTAAAAAAAAAAGAAATTGTACGCTCAGCACTACTATAAAATGATATTTCATTGTGTTCAAATCTATTAAAAAAAAAAAAAAAGAACAGCAAACCATATTCTGCTCAATTAAAAAGTGGCAGAGGGCTTCCCTGGTGGCGCAGTGGTTGAGAGTCCGCCTGCCGATGCAGGGGACGCGGGTTCGTGCCCCGGTCCGGGAAGATCCCACATGCCGCAGAGCGGCTGGGCCCGTGAGCCATGGCCGCTGAGCCTGCGCGTCCGGAGCCTCTGCTCCGCAACGGGAGAGGCCACAGCAGTGAGAGGCCCGCCAACCGCAAAAAAAAAAGAAGTGGCGGAGCAGGATCCCAGTCAGGTATGTCTGACTCCCAGCAGATGAGGAAAGAGAAACAGACGTGTTTGGTGGGAGCCCAGGGCTCCGCAGAATGGATCACTGTGGGCAGCTCTGGCTTCAGATCCTGACTCTGCCAGCTGGGGAGGGGTGTGGTGGGATGTGGCTGGGAGGGTCATTCTTTTATATTAGTACCCGTGTTTGAAAGTTTCCTTATGTGAATCTCTGTATCAAATGAGCACATAAGAGACTGTTAACAGCCTGTCTGAGGCAACATACTGGGTTTTCACGAAGCATCTTTTTTTCTTTGGCCACACCACACGGCTTGCAAGATCTTAGTTCCCCATCCAGGGACTGAACCCGGGCCACAGCAGTGAAAGTGCCAAGTCCTAACCACAGGACCCCCAGGAGTTCCCGAAGCATCTTTTTTGATTGATCAGGTCTCCTGGTTCTGCTCTCATGGCCAGATCTTCTCAGGCCCCTGGGCCTTCCTTTGTATGTTTCCTTCTGTCTGGAATGCCCTTCCCTCTTTTGTCCTCTGCCAACTCCTACTCATCCCTCAAAACCCAGCTCTGAAGTTGCCCCATGTGGAGCCCTTCCCAACTCCAGATCTCCCCCATAGCACATGCATCCTTCTGGTGGAACGCTCAGACGACGCACTATCATTTTTATTATTTCTGCCTCTCTTTTGGTCACCTACTTCCTTAGGGTCCAGGCTGTATCTCTCTCTCCCTGTATGGCATCTTGGTTCTGTGTTTTCACAAAGGTGTGGTGAGGACCAGAGCCTTGTGCTTGTCACGATCTCCCATCATACCCAGGTGAAAACCGTTGCTTTCTTTTCTCTCCCCTCAGCCTCAAAGACAAAAATCAAGGTGAACTCACCCCCCTGTGCTGAGGTACACAGTGACATACCTGAGACAGAAAGGTGAGTAAGAGCTGGCTCCAGCCAGGGGAGGTGAGGGCTGCCAGGTACACCTCCCCAGGAGGCCTCTCTGGGATCCTGAGCGCCCCACAGGCCAGGGAATTGGAGGAGCTGGAACCTGGGCAGGGAGGGTGATCGGGATGGGCAGGGCTCGGGCACAGTGGCTCCAGCCATGGGCTCTGACCCTACTGTCTGGGTTTGAATCCTGGCTCCACTGTGTGCTAGCTGTGTGGCCTCAGGTGAGTTACTTACCTTCTCTGGGCCTCTGTTTCCTCATCTGTCCAATGGGGTTAGTAACAGTATCTGGTGCACGGGGTTGTTGTGGGGCCTAAATGAGGTGAAGCGTGTGTGTTGCTTCTCACAGCACTAGTCTGCAAAAGGCCCACCATGAAAGGGACTCCTTTGGCATGAGAGATAAGCTTGGTTTGTAGATGCCATTGCCAGTGGGGTGGGTGCACTCAGTGACTTGGAGGTGAGAGTCTTGTGGCTCCTCCAAGACTCCTGAGGCCAGAGCTCGGATACACAGGGCAGGTGCGTGGAGGCTGCTTTTACCCTAACAGGAAGAAGATGACTGCCTCGGAGCAATGGGCTGCCAGGGAGGAGTGGCCCCCTGCAGGTGCAGGTGCAGGTGCGGGAGCTGCAGGGGGCGGTGCATCAGTCAGGAAGTGGGGTCTCTGGGGGTGGTTCCCAGTGTGCCCCAAGAAGTGTATGTTCAGGGCGTAAAAAGTTCTCTGAGACAAGGCTGTCGGGCTGTCGGGTCTGTGGTTGTCATTTGGAGCTGTCTCTCCTTTGACATTTGTTTCTACTTTTCATTTGTAGTACTGCCCGTTCTGTTATGTATTTCAGGAATGGAAAAAAAGCTAGTGTGTAAACAGTTTCACAGAAACTATGAAAGGGAGTCTTCCTTTTTTTTTTTTTAACATATTATTTCCTTTATTTATTAAAAAAAAATTAACAAAACAAAAAAACAACCCATAGTAGGAACTCACTATATATTTGTTGGATGAATATGTGAATTAAACACGTATTCATTGGGCACTCAGCTGTATCCAGCGCGGGTCTAGGCACTGGGGTTGCCATGGTGACCACAACACATAACCTCTGCCTTCCAGGGGCCTGTAACTGTGACAACCACAAACTCACAAGCACAGGGATGAGCTGGTCATAGACGTCAGGGGAACCTGAGCTCTGACGCCTGGGCTGGAGGTCCCTGTATTAGTTTCCTGTGCTGCGTAACAAATAGACACAAACTTAGGAGCTTAAAACAGCATGAATTTATTATTTCTAAAGTGTCTAGAGGTCAGAAGTCCGGGCGCACGGGGGTTGGATTTTCTGCTCAGGGTCTCACAGGGCTAAACTCAAGGTGTTGACCAGGCTGTGTTCCTTTCTGGAGGCTCTGGGCAAGAACCCACTTCCTTGCTCATTCAGATCGTTGGCCAAATTCAGTTCTTTGTGGTTGTAGTTTCAAGATGTAGTTCCTGTAGTTCCTTGCTGGCTGTCAGCCAGGGGCCTATTTCTGTTCCTAAAGGCCGCTTGCTTTCCTTGCCGTGTGACCCCTCCCTGGAGAAATTCCCACACCTGGAATCCCTGCCCCCATGCTGTGAATCTCTGTTGCCAGGAAGACCCCAGTCCCTTTAAAGAAGCTCACCTGACTAGGTCAGGCCCACCCGAGATAATCTCCATATCTTGAGGTCAACTGCATTGGAACTGAATTCCATCTGCAAAGTCCCTTCACTGTAGTATCTGGATTAGTGTTTGAGTGAATACCTGGGACCCCAGGGTCTGGGAATCTGGGGGCCGTCTCAGAATTCTGCCTACTACAGTCACTCAGCAAAAAAGAGAGGGACCAGCCCCTCCCCCGCCAGGCAGAGTGAATGGCACGTGCAAAGGCTGAAGGTAGGAAGGAGCATGGAGCCAACTAGAGGCTGGACGGAGGGGTTTGTCTGCCCAGTGTTTACAACAGCCGAGACTGGGAAACAACCTAAGTGTTTCTCGATGGATGAATGGACAAAGAAGATGTGATTATACATGCAATGGAATATTATTCAGACATAAAAAACGAGGAAACCCTACCATCTTTGACCACATGGATGGACTAGAGGATGTTACGCTAAGTGAAATAAATCAGGCAGAAAAAGACAAATACCATATGTTCTCATTTAATATGTGGAACAAAAACAAACAAAAAACACTAAACTCATAGAGAAAGAGATCAGATTTGTGGTTACCAGAGACAAGAGGTGGAGGGAATAGGAACTGGAAGACAGTGGTCAGAAGTTACAAACTTCAGTTATAAGATAAATAATACTAGGGATGTAACGCACAACACGAGGACTGTAGCTAACCCTGCTGCATGATACATAAGAAAGTTGCTGAGAAAGTAGATCCTAGGAGTTCTCATCACAAGGTTTTTTTCTTTTTATTCTGTCTATATGAGCTGATGGCTGCCGACTGAACCTATTACGATAGTCATTTCACAATACACGTAAATCAGACCATCATGCTGTATGCCTTAAACTTACACAGTGATGTATGTCAATTATTTCTCCATAAAATTGTGAAAAAAAGATTTGTCTGCTGCCACACTATATTTTGGGCATTTCCTGGTTGTTCTAGAACCATCTACATCTTTGGGTTAATTTTTTATTTATTTATTTTAATTAATTAATTATTTATTTTTGGCTGCCTTGGGTCTTCGTTGCCGCATGGGCTTTCTCTAGTTGTAGCGAGCAGGGGCTACTCTTCATTGCTGTGGCTTCTCTTGTTGCAGAGCACGGGCTCTAGGCGCACAGGCTTCAGTGGTTGTGGCTCGCGGGCTCAGCAGTTGTGGCTCACGGGCTGTAGAGCTCAGGCTCAGTAGTTGTGGTGTATGGGCTTAGCTGCTCCGTGGCGTGTGGGATCTTCCCAGACCAGGGCTCGAACCCGTGTCTCCTGCATTGGCAGGCGGATTCTTAACCACTGCGCCGCCAGGGGAGCCCCCACCTTTGGGTTTAAAATATGTCTTGGTTGCCCGGGTGGCTGTCCACACTCCTCCTTCCATGTGCCCCGCCCCCTCCACACCTCTTCAGCCCCATGTCCTGGGCATCTGGGGGGCGCCCAGGGTCTGCTGGTCTGAGTGGTATCGCCCGTCTCCTCCCAGCTCCCTCTCCCTCACCGGTCTCTCCGCAACCCCCTTCCTGGTTCTGGTTCTGCTCCCCTCCCCCTCCGTCCATCTTCTTTATCTGTCTTTGCTGTTCCTTCCAGCTCTTCCTCTCTCACCACTAAGCCGACCAGAACGATCCTCTTGTACAACTTGAAAAGTGATGATTGTTTCCTTTCTTTTCTATTCTGCTACAAAGCGTTTTTTTTTTTTTTTCCTCTTTCATTCTTTTTTCTTTTTTTAAAACACCCTCCAGCTCCAGCCAACCACAGCCAGGCCCTAGGGGCCCAGCCCCCAGCCCAGAGGGGTTCAGTTTGGAGCCCGAGGCAAACCCACCGCCTGTCCCCCCTGGCCCCAGCCTCTGGAAAACCTGCCTGGCATCTGCTCCCCTGCCCCCAGGAAGGTGTCTTGTTCTCATACAATTCAGAACAACCCTAAAACAGACTCAGAGTTCTGTTGCCAGGAAAAAAAAATCTGCAATAAAAATGACGGCTCCCCTAAGAGCACAGCACTGTGAACACCAGAATTAACGACGACATTAAATCAAATCTCATGCATTATGCAGAAAGGCCTACAGTGCGAAGCACATTTGTGAAATATATGTTTCAAATTTTCTAACTCCGAGAGGTGGCCCTGAGACGTTCTCCTGTGGCTGCTTTGATAACAGTCTCCCTTTCACAAAAGATAATTGTGGAATCCTAGCTCCAGCAGGCGTGGCCCTGTCACCCTTCCCTTGTATCAAAGCACAATTTCCACAGCCAAAGAAAGCGATTACGGTGACGATGTGTTGGAGACACATGCGGTGCGTATCAGCCTAAAACAATGAAACATGATGCAGAAATGAGGGCTCCAGGGTGTCTCTATTGACAGGACGTGTGAAAGAAATTGTCCAAACATTCACTTTTGCAGAAATGACGGAGATTTTAAGTGATTTGGGAGATTAGACTGGCTGCCCAGAACTTGTAGCTGACATCTACCAGGAATGAATGAATCCTGCCCAGAACAGAAACGTCTGTAGGCAAAGCAAGTGGCCAGTCTACCCTGAAGGGATCCAGCCTGCCGTCACTTGGGGAGCAGGCAGTGGGCTCCCCGCTTCCGGTACAGCTCAAACTCACAGCCGTGTGACCCTAGGCAAGTCATGTCACCTAGCACGGGGAGTTCAGAGTCGGAAGGCTCAGCTTGGGTTTCTGTCCTCCACGGTGGGAGTGAGGCCGGGGTAAGCTCTTGAGCTTTTTCTTGTTTGTGTAATGGAAGGGCAGCCTCCACTCTGCGGTTTCCTGTGTGCTTTTCAGCCTCTACTTTGTGGCAGGCGGTGCCAGTCTCACAATTATAGAAGTGAGGGGGATACACTTCCTGCCTTCAAGGGGCTTGCAGAATAGTTGGGAAGAAAAGCAAATAAACGCACAAACAACATCTTTTTAGAGCTACTGCAGTATGCACAGGACTCAGGCAGGTGCGGGGAGAAAGATGGGAGACAGAAGAGAGTCCCGGGCAGCTCCCAGGCTTGAGCTATGTGGGCCCCTGAGGGTGGGGTCCTCCCCTGGGGTGGATGGGATGGAAGAGGCAGGGCGAACCCTGCTGTTGGTTTGATAACAAAAAGCTTTACTGTTTTGTTATCAGAAAAATAATTGCTCAGGGAAAAAAATTCACTGACAGAAAGTGCAAACAAAGTGAGCATCCTTTAAAATTTTACCACCCAGCGAGAACCATTGTTAATATTTGGAGGCATGGGCACTTTCCTACACTGCTCGTAGAGATGTAAATTGGTACAATCACAACTTAGCAAGCTGTTGACGTTAAAGCTGATCCGGCAATTGTAAGTCGAGGGAAATAACCAAAAAACGTAGGTACAGAGCGTTACCGCAGCATTGTCATCAGAGCAGATAATTAGGTGCAGCCTGAGTGTCCATCAGTAGAAGGAATAGCAGAGGAATGAAAGTTACATCCACGTGATTGAATAGTGTCCTGCAGGTAAAACGGATAAACTGGATCTCTATGTTTCCACATGGCTAGATCTCCAAATATTATGCTGAGAGGGGAAAAAGTTGCAGAATGATAAATACAGGGCGCTATCACTTATGTAAACTTTTAAAACTCCCCAATCCTATATATAGTTTATGAATTGAAAATATTGCACTTTTGGAACAATATACAGAAGGAATTTTTAAAAAGTGAGTAGGAAGGAGACATACCAAATTCCTCATGGAGGAGAAGAACAAAAGGGTCTTTAACGGTTACTTCATTCTATCTAAGTTTTTCTAAGGATTCTTACTATATCTAAGTGTTCTGCTTCCAGTATGGCTGAGTAACTCTGTTGGGATTTGACTTTCCCACAGACAACATCTATAAACTCCAGACAAAATACAAAAGAACAAAAGTAAACAAAGAGAAAACCAACAGTGACTGAAAGGCACTGGAGAATGAACGAGGACAGATTCTGGAGGGAAGTCCACACTTGTAGAATGGCAGAGGCTAAGGTTACATTATGTGGCTTTTAACCCAAGCCAGGCCAAAACTGTCAATTCTGATAGAATGGCTATGTCAACAGGAGAAAATGACAGTCTTTTTGGCTTGAAGAACAGAGGACAGAATTTGGGACAACCAGAGTCCCTAGAAGGTGGATAGAGGATTCCAGACAGGAGAGAGGCAGACATGGAGAGCCTACACTTTGTGCATAAACTCTGCTCAAAGTTCTGCCTGATCCCAGAGCCACACAAGCAGGACAGACACCAGCTAATGATAAAAGAACTAAACTGAGGTTTGAGCTACCGACTGACAGAGCTTGCAGTTTGAGTTCATCCAAGTTCAATGCCTGCTAAAGCAAACAAAAACCAGCACTCTTCAGAGAAATATAACAGAACCCAGGGTCTCTACAATATAATTCACAACATCCAAGATACAATTAAAAAGTTTTCATCATACAAAGAAATAGGAAAATGCAACCCACTCTAAAGCACTCAATGGAGCTCAACCTTAAAATAATGCCAGTGTTAGAAACTGCAGTCAAGGATGTTAAAGTAGCTATTACACACATCCTCAAGTATATAAGAGAAAATATGATTAAGGTAAATGAAAAGATAGGAAATCTCAGTGAAAAATAAAAATAGAAATCATTAAAAACACAGGGAAATTCTATAAGAGCAAAATACAGTATCTAAAATTATTTTAAAAAGAAAAGAAAAAGAAACCCATTGCTTGTATACAATAGGAGAATGGAGTTTATAGTAAAGAGTTATCTGGAATCTAGACTAATAGAAATTACCCAGTCTGAATAACAAAAAGTAAAAGGATTGAAAGAATCTGATCAGAGCCTTAGGGACCTGTGTGACAATATCAGAATGTCTCACACACACACATAATTGGAGCTCCAGAGGCAGAGGAGGGAGAGAATAGGGCAGAAAAAAATTTTGAAAATTAATGGCCAAAAAAATCCACAATTTGGTGAAAGACATAAATTTTCAGATTCAATAATCTCAACAAACCCCAAGATAGATAAAAATTAAAGAACAATACACCTAAACACACTATATAGAGACTTCTGGGAATTATGCAGAGAACAAGGAGACATTGCATACAGAGGACCAAGGATGGAAGTCAGCTTACCTATCAGCAGACACTCTAAGGCCGAAAGACAGTAAAACAACATCTTGTTGCACAATAAAAGGCTAAAGGAGGGCTTCCCTGGTGGCGCAGTGGTTGAGTGTCCGCCTGCCGATGCAGGGGACACGGGGTTCGTGCCCCGGTCCGGGAAGATCCCACATGCCGCGGAGCGGCTGGGCCCGTGAGCCATGGCCGCTGAGCCTGCGCGTGCGGAGCCTCTGCTCCGCAACGGGAGAGGCCACAACAGTGAGAGGCCTGCGTACCAAAAAAAAAAAAAAAAAAAAACAATGAATGTTAAATAAAAACTCTTTTTAAGTAAAAGAAAACCAAGGAACTTCTTTCACTGGCAGATCTGCATCACAAACAAATGCCGAAGGAATTTCTTCAAGGTGATGGAAATGACAACACATTGAAACCTGGATGTTTAGGAGGTACTAAAGAATGTTGGAAACAATAAATGTCTGGGTTATAGAAAAGAGTACTTTTTTAAAAGAAGTAAACAGGATTGTTTGAAACAAATATATATAATATTGTCTGATAGGATTTATAATATATGTAGGCGTAAAACATATGACAGCTGTAGCACTGAGTACAGCAGCAAGGGACTTATTTCAAGGTTTCTACCTTTTACGTGAAGTGGTACAATGTTGATCCTAGGTAAAGTGGAAAGGTAAGGATGTAAATTACAATCCCGAGAACAGCTACTAAAAAGTAATGGGAAGAGATATAGCTTTAAAAATAGATAAGTTAAAAGTGACTTCTCAAAAATACTCAGAAAAGTTTAAATAAGGCAAGAAAGGATAAACAGGAGGAAAAAAACCAGAGGGGACAAAAGGAAAAAAATAATATAAACGGTAAACCTAAATCCATCTGTGTTGATAAAATTACCTCTAATGTTAATGTACTAGACTCTACAGTAAAGGGCCAGATATCGTCCAAATGGATAGAAAGAAAAAAAAAAAGGGCATAACTACATGCACTTTAAAGATGGGTCAAAAGTAAAGGGATGCAAAGATATATACCATGCACACAGTGAGCGTCAGAAGTCTGGGGTGTCTATATTAATAATAAATAGGCTTTAAGACAAAGAATATTACTAAACATGGGTGACCTTTTATAACGATAAAATGGTCAATTTATTTAGAAGACATAACTATCATAAATATGAATGTACCTGATAACATAACTTCAATACATAAAGCAAAAAGCCCACAACAGAGTTAAGGGATTTCCGTAATTGTAGTTGGAGATTTTAGTACTATATTGCATCAACTGAAAGATGAACTAGAAAAAAAGTTGGTAAAGTCATAGATAGTCTGAACAACACTACCACCACCTTGGCCTAATGGACCTTTATAGAGTGCTACACCCACCAACAGAAGAATATACAATCTTGTCAATTGCACGTGATATAATCACCAATATAGACCAGATTCTGGGACATGAAACAAGTCCCAATAAATTTAAAAGAACTGAAATCATGTGAAGACAACAATGAAATCAAATTAGTAATAAAAATCATATCTAGGAAAAACCTAAATGTGTGAAAAAAATTTTGGGAAGAAAAAGGAGCCACATTTCTAAAGAGTCCATGTGTCAAAGAAGAAATCATAATGGAAGAGAGAAAATAATTTGAACTGAGCAGTAATGCAAAATATCGACAATTGGGAAACAGAGATAAAGCAATACCTAGAGGGAAATCTAAATGCTTATTTTAGAAATAAATAAAAATAAAAAAGAACAGTCTAAAATCAATGACTAATGTTCTACCTTAAGAAACTATACATAGGGGCAGACTTCGGAAATATTGTAGGTTTGGTTCCAGACCACTGCAAAAAAGTGAATACTGCGATAAAGTGAGTCACATGAACTTTTTGGTTTCCCAGTGCATATTGTTTGCACTGTACTATAGTATGTTAAGCGTGCAATAGCATTATGGCTAATGAAACAATGTACATACCTTAATTTAAAAAATACTTCGTTGCTAAAAAGTGTTAACCATCATCTGAGCCTTCAGTGAGTCATAGTAGTAACATCAAAGATCACTGATCACAGATCACCGTAACAAATATAATAATAATGAAAAGTTTGAAATATTGTGAAAAGTATCAAATGTGACACAGAGACACGAAGTGAGCAAATGCTGTTGGAAAAATGGTGCTGATAGACTTGCTCGATGCAGGGTTGCCACAAACCTTCAATTTGTAAAAGAAAATGCAATATCTGTGAAGTGCAATAAAGCAAACTGCAATAAGGCAAGGTCTGCCTGTATATATATTTGATGCCACCCTTTGGACACAGCTGGTTATCCAGGAGTGGGGTCCTCAACCTACTGGGCCTATTTTACATATATATATA
>NW_021703783.1:96115620-96126928 GCF_005190385.1 Monodon monoceros
ATATATATGTGTATGTGTGTGTGTATACACACACACACACACATATATATATATACACACAAATCAGTAGAAGGAAGAAAATGATAAAGAATGAAATAATAACAAAAAATAGACAACTACAGAGAAAATTAACAAAACCAAACTTTACTTCTTTGAAAAGATAAATAAAATTCATGAACCCCTAGCCAGATATATTAAGATAAAATAAACCACAAATTAAGAATGAGAAAGCAATGATCACTTTAGAATCTACAGAAGGTAAAATGATAATTAAAATATTATGAGAAACTTTATGCCAAAAATTCAAAATATGTGAGATGAAAAATTCCTTGAATAATTCAACTTAACTGAAAATGACACAAAATGAAACATAAAATCTGAATAGTCTTGTATATTAAATACGTTGAAATTAAAAATAGTCTTCCCACAATGAAATTCCTGGCCCAGATGGCTTCACTGGTGAATTCTAACAAATATAAAGATGCTCTTTCAGAAAATAGAATACTTTCCACTTGTTTAATAACATAATTTGACAGACATTGCAAAGCAAAGAAATCTATAGTCAATATCCCTCACAAACATAAATACAAAAATACTTAACAAATATTAGTAAATCAAATAAAGCAATATAAAACAGATACTACATCATGACCACATAGAGTTTATCCCAAGAATTCAAGGTTGGTTAAACATTGAAAATTGATATAACTCACTGTATATAGAGAACAATGGAGAAAATCCACATGTTTTTAAATAAATGTAGTATAAGCACTTGACAAAATTTACTAACCATTCATGATTAAAAACAAAATCTAAGCAAACTAAGAATAGAAGAGAAATTCCTCTTTCTATTAAATAACATATGTAATGTTGAAACTTCTTCCCTAAAATCAGAAACAAGACAAGGATGCTTACGCCCACCACTTCCATTCAAATTATATTGGAGGTCCTAGCTATTGCAACAAGGCAAGAAAAATAATAGGCATAAAGATTGAAAAGAGAGAAGTAAAACTGTCTCTATTTGCAGGTGACATAATTGTTTATGTAGAAAGCCACGAGGGATCTACCAAACAGCCATGATAACTAATAAGTGATTTAACATGGTTTCAGGGTATAAGGTGTTCAACCAGGAAACAGAAACCACACAATAATTTTAAAAGGAAAAGTTTGGTATAAACAATCACTAAGTGTAACAGGGAAGTAACTATGAAGGTATAAAGTGACCCCTAAAGAACAGTGCAAGAGAGTACCCAAGGAAGGGACACCTGGAAGGAAAACACCCCTCCCCAAGGCTAGGATTCAGACCCCTTTGGAAAAGTGTGGTTGCAGCCCTCTGGAGGCTGAAGTTTGCTGTGTTGTCTGGGCAGAGCTGATCCACCGTCACTGGATATACTGGAAACACCCCAAGGGTTGCAGGTAAGCTGAAGCTGGTGGGTGCTCATACAGAGGGAATTGGGGCTTTAAATACTTCTGTAAGTTTAAAAAAATAAAAGAGATGGCTCCCAGGTACTCCAGCTTACATGGACCTCGAGTGCTAGATGCTTCTTTCCTGATGGTGTCAGTGAAATTCCTGGGGAGCTCTCTCCCTGCATGGCTTGGGTCGTGTGGCCCATCCTTTAACAAAACAGCATAGCTGGGGTGGCCCCGGCAATCTGAGTTTCAACCAGCCCCTCAGATGATTCTGATTCCCACTCAGGTTTGAGAACTGCTCCCCTAGAATTACATTAAAGGCATACCTTATCTCCAAGTTTTGGATAATTTTTCTTGATCCCCCAAAAAACTGGTCAAATTACATTTTGGTAGTATTTGGCCAAACTCATTCACATCAGTGCCGGAAAATGTGTTAATTAACACATATCAGCCTCCTTGTGAAACTGTTACAGTTTAGAGACATACGTTTTTGGTGAACTGCTAAGGCCAGAGAATTTCCTTCTGTCTGGAAATTTTGTGAGGAATCTAGGGTTGCATTTTCAAACCCATCAACTTTGGCTAATGCTGGACACAAGTTTACTTTGGACCCACCCTCCTCGACTTCTCTGTCATCTGCACACGTGTACACACGTGCATACAGAGAGCAGTCTGCTTCTAAATGTTTAACCACTGGCTCTCCAGGAGTGTAAAGCCCCGATTTGTGGCATTTGCAATTTCCATGGTGTAAATACTCCCACCATGGCCAATTATAAACTATCAACATGAAGTCATGGACTTCCCTGGTGGTCCAGTGGTTAGGACTCTGCCATTCCACTGCAGGGGCCACAGGTCGATCCCTGGTTGGGGAACTAGGATCCTGCCTACTACACAGTGAGGCCAAAAAAAGAAACAAAACAAAACCATGAAGTCAGTGAATGAGGATTTTGGAAGAGACGCACACAGTGATTCTCTGGGGCTGGCGCGAGCCTGCTCTGGCCCCAGTGCCGTACTTCCAGAGGTGGCCCGTCCCTGGCTGGGCCTCCCCTCCACTTCCGGTCAGTGCCTCCGCGGCACCAGAGCCCCAGCAGTGGAGGCCGTGGGGACAGCTTCTCCTGCTGAGCTAACTCCAGGTGTGGGAGAAACCGGGGGTAGAAGCACATCTGCACACACCCTCTGGAGCCAGCCTTCCTCAGCCTGGTTTTCTCACCCCGCAGGGACGTGCGGGGTGCTACTAGCACCAGTGGACCTCTGTCACCTGACAACAATAGGGACCCGTTCGGAGCTGCCCCGCCGGTAGGTGGGAGTCCTTCCGTTCTGTTTGGAAGCTAGGGATCCTTGGGGGTGGGTGCTGGGGCCTCGTCACGCAGAAGGTGGCCAGTGGATGTAGCTGCAGCTACGGTCCGCACCCAGCGCTCTGTGGGTCCTCCCAGGGGACGGAGCAGGCAGGACAGGGTGTGGACGGTGTGGCCCGGAAGGTGGTCTCACACCGCCCTCAGATGGCAGCCACCTACTCAGACTTCTCCCCAGGATGCCCTGGGAGTCCCTGGGGGAGCCCCCAGTCACAGTCAGAGCTGCCGCTCAGGGGAGGGCGGGACATCGAGCTGGGGACCGGAAACCACCCAGCGGCATCCCCAGAAACTGCAGGCACTGTGCTCAGGGAGCCATGGGGGAGTCTGAGAGATGGGTTGGGGGCAGAGCAGAGTTTAGTTAAGAAGCCCTGCCCACCCCTCCCATCCCCCCACCCCCACCCCCACCCCCTCCCATCCCCCCACCCCCACCCCCACCCCCCCCCCACCCCCCCACCCCCCCCCACCGATCATTAAGGTGGATCCTTATCCGACTTGTTCTTATGAAGAAGGGGAATTTGAACACAGACATGTACACAGGGGGAAGGCCATGTCAGGTGGAGCAGAGACGGGGTGATGAGTCTACAGAAGCCAGAAACAGATTCTGTCCCACAGCCTCATGAGGAACCAGCCCTGCTGCTACCCCTTGATCTCGGACGTCCAGTCTCCAAACTCCCTG
Source organism: Monodon monoceros (assembly GCF_005190385.1). Lineage (NCBI taxonomy): Eukaryota > Metazoa > Chordata > Mammalia > Artiodactyla > Monodontidae > Monodon > Monodon monoceros. The sequence goes on from NW_021703783.1 coordinate 96,119,056, forward strand.
CCTTCATGAAGTGGCCAAAACCATACGAAGGTGACTCGTAGGTTATGAAAGTCTCAGGAATCAGAGCAGGGAAGGAGAGAAAACGCCAGGTCTTGTTGAGGGAGCCTGGGGACAGCTGCACTGGGAGGGGGCTGTGGTCATGTCCCCAAGCAAGTGAGGGAGACAGCTGGGGAGGAGCAGGCGGGTGAGGACACAGCACGTGCAAAGGCCCTGTGGTGGGAGCAGACCCAGTGGGTTCCAAGTAGCACCCGGAGGCCACGTGGCTGGAACAGAGCCATGAAAGTGGAGCAGAGCAGGAAGGGAAGCTGAAGGGGAGGCAGGTCCTGTGGCCTTGGGCACTTCAGCTCCTGCTGAGCAAGGAGGGGTAGCAGGGGTTTAACAGAGGCCGTCTGCCGTCACACTGGCTGCCGGGGGAAGGGGAAGGTGACCATGCGGTAATCCAGGGGAGAGGATGGCTGAGACCCAGGTGGTGGTGTGGGTGGTGAGACATGGGCACATCCTGCTAATATTCTGAGGGCACAGCTCACAGATGGCCAGTGGCCAGGGGTGGAGGTCCAACCCACATCTTAGGAAGGCTGAATCCCCCCAGGATGGGGTAGGTGAGGGAGGGGCTGGCCTGGTGGAGACCGAGCCATGTGAGATGTCTGCTGACATCAGTGGGGCTGGCCGTGGGCAGCTCGAGTCCACGGCAGAGGTCAGGGCTGGAGATGAAGACCTGCGAGCCACCGGCACAGAGACAGAAAGCCAGGAGGCTGGACAAGGCCAGTGAGAATTCAGGACTGGAGGGAGCACAGACCCGGGGTCCACAGCGTTCAGTGATCAGGTAGAAAGGCTGGAGCAGTCCGACTCTGTTACCTGGGCCGGGGGGGGACAGGACCCCCACTGGGGGCTCCAGGGGGCAGTCACTTTGTATCCAGTCCCATTCTCTGGCCACAGCTGGTCCAGCGGTGGGCTCCTCTCCCCGCTGGGCCGACCCGAGGCGTCCGCACAATGTCTGGAGCAAGGATGCAGGGGGTCCGGCTTCCCAGTTGGGCTGTTCCCAGTTTGACTAAGCCCCAGGGCGGTTGTGGGAGCTTGGTACTGCCCGGGAGGCAGAGAAAGCGGTCACATTGATGCTGAGAGGGGGCAGTGTGGACACGGCCCCTGGGCTCCACACAATACCTGGCCTGGGTTCTGGTACTCGCAACCATCAATCCTGGCCCTAACAGGTGCGCCTGCACCTCCCGGGGCTGGGGGATCTGTGCGTGGAGGGCGCCCCAGAGCTCTCTCCTCTCTCCCTCCCTCCCTCCCTTGGGGTGGGGACCTGATCAGGAGGCAGGACCCTGATTTTCAACCTCTCCAACTCCCACCTCCCTGCCCCATGTGCTCCCAGAGGCCTCTCTGTTGAAGGCAGGGAAACAAACCACAGGGCTTTGAAATCATCCATCGAGTTTAATGCATCGTACAGAAGGAAAACTACATCGGCATATTTAAGACAAACACTTTTTCTCTAGTCCCACTATCCATCGGACGGTCCTCCTTGGTCCAAAAAACTAAGTCTCAAGACACACTGGCAGCTACCCCTCCCGGGTCCAACCTTTCATATCTTCCCGTTACATTTTTTAAAAAATTTAATTCAATCCATCCAAGAAGAAAAACCAACCAACAAAAAAAGGAACCTGAAGACATTTACATCGCAAGCCACGCGGTAATGCGTAATTGGCATCTAGAGTAACCAATATATAAGACGTGTGTCTCACAGTTCACTTTGTTCATCAATAAAAGAATATAAAAATCTTGTTCAACCCAGTGTTAAGTGTATTAAAATAGATCTGTATCGTACAGCACAGTTTCTCCCGGAGTCGTGAAAATGACAGGAGGGACCATGGCAGTCTGTGGGATTCCGGCCAGCCTCCTCCTTGCTCTGCACCTGGCAGCGTGCGTGCATGCGTGTCTGGGGCCACGTGTGCACACGCACACGTCTGTTCAATGCAATTCGGCACCGTGTGATGTGCTGGGGGTGGGAGTCCTGTGGCTCCCGGATGCTCATCCTGTTGTGCTAAGTCCCTCGGGACTGGAGAAGCCAGTGGGCGTGACAAGCCCGCATGGCCCATCCCGGATGCAGGGCGGCGGGCACCCTTCGCTCTCACGGAGGCAGCAAGAGGGACCCTTCAGTCTCCCGAGGCCACTGCCCTCTCTTCCTCCCCCTCCCCCCACTTCTTAAAAAACCCCTCTGGGTCCCTCCAGTTTGGCGGCTCCCCCGCCCGAGGGGTTTTCCGTTCATCCTGGCAGCAGAGACCCCTGTGAACAGGAACAGAAGTCACCAGGTGTCCCCTTCACATTAAATATCTCACAATAAAAACGCCATACAAAAATGTAAAGTTATTTTTTGGCATAGTGTCTGTACTGGCAAGAAAAGAGGAATGGAATACTATATCGGCTCTTCAAAAGGAGGAAAGAAAAGGCTTCAGTCGTTAAGTTGAACGATTCAACCCAAAATAGAAAACCTGCCAAACGCCTCCCTGGCGTGGCTGCAGCTCCATCTCTCGCCCAGAAACTCCATGAGAAAAAGACATCGAGGGCAAGATGAGTCCAAAAAGTCAGCGGAGGAGGGAGGCGCACGGCGAGGGCGCCCCCAAGCCTGGGGGGCAGACGGAGGCCTGGCTGGGCCACAGCAGCGTCCCCTGGGGAGCTTCCTTCAAGTTAAACAGCTGCGATTCTGAACGCTAACAACACTGACAACAGGGATGGGCGTTCTGGAAGGCCTGGCGTGAGCCCGATGGCCCCGTGAGGGCGGGCGGCTGAGTCTACCTAGATTTGCTACCCGCCTCTCGCCCCAACTAGCTCTACTACTTGGCTACGTCGTGTCCTCAGCTCCCCTCCCACAGGGCACCTCGGCCCTTCTCTCTCCCGCGGGGGTGGCACGAGGCCCAGGAGACACCTGTGTCCAGAAGCCGGAGGCCCGGGCAGCCCCCCAACAGCAGGGAGTTGACTCTGTGCCCCAACCTGGCTTCCGGGCATCCCATCTGACCGGGAGGGCGCAGGACTCCATCCCCACCCATCCTGGCTCTAGGACTCTCACTCAGCTTCTTCTCCCTTCTTTCTTGTCTCTGTCTGGTTTTATTTTTGTCTGAAATTCATAGTGTGTATGAATTAAGGCTGACAGAACCCTCAGGTCTTGCGAACAAGGTCCCAGTGACTTTCCGTGGGTGTGAAGACGGGTCCCTTGGGGTCAGTTGTGCCCCGGCGGGTGCTGGAGGGCAGAGTGCATGGCCGCTGCTGAGGGCTTGGTCCAGGGCCCGGCCAGCAGCGGGGCGGGGCTGGTGGTCGTCATGGTGACCTGGAGCATCTGCTCGCCCTGTATCAGTCTCAGGAGGGCCCTCAGGCGGTCCAGGGACGACTGGGTGCCCCTCTGCTGGGCCAGCAGGCTCGTCTTAAGCTCCAGGCATTTCTGTCAGGGGGGAGGGTGTCAGAGAGAAGGGTCTCAGAATTCAGTGACACAAGCCACCTGGGGCAGCCACCCCTCAGCGCTTTCTCGGAAAGCCCCTCCCTTCCACCGCAGAGGCTGAAAGAAACCAGGAAGAGGGCCTCACGCACACCAGGCAGAAGCGAAAAATGGAATTAAACGGCAGCCAGGCCCACAGGAGAAGTCTGTTTTAAACATTCAGGGCTGGAAATGATGTGCTTGTGCAGGAATGTGGGAACATTCTGCCTCGTGGTTGTGAGGCTGCCTAGCTGACCACATCTACCTCTGCTGCTGGAGGAAGCTCCGAGCCTGTTTCGGCTCAAGTGCAGCCCTGTAGAAGACCTTCAGGCCGCTGGCCAGTTTTCTGCTCTTCCTCTTGCCTGCTGTATTCATGGGTTTCTCTAGCCTTTTATATATCATAGCGACACAGTGAAGTGGTTAAGGACAGACGCCTCGAGTTAGAGTTTTAATTATTTGCTGCCCGGGCAAATAAACTCCTTGAGTCTGAGTCCCAAACTCTAAGAATAATCACAGAGCCTCTTCATAGAGTTATGGACAGGATTAAATGGGATACTACATTTAAAGGGTTTTACCAGTTGCTGTTACCAACATCACCACCACCATCAGCACCACCACCACCATCAGCACCACCACCTCCATCATCACCATCACCTCCATCACCACCACCATTATCACCTTGTTTATCACCACTCTACAGAGAAGAAATCACTGTGTTCACTTTACACAAGAAGAAACTGAGGTTCAGAGATGGTCAGGGCCTTGCTGAGGTCACAGAGCTGAGAAGGAACAGAGCCAGATGCTCAGCTGCTCGACAACCATTTGTGGAATGAGTCACACAGCTGCCTTCTCCACCTGCTGACTCGCTAAGTGATGGCGGTGAGTCTGTCTTCTCCTGGGGCCTCAGTAAGCAGACAGCGACGCTTTGGCTCTGCACCCTCTGGTTCTAAGGGCAGACGCCGCACCCCCGCCCCGCGCACCTTCACTGCCGAGGCCAGGAGCCGGTCCCGCTCCTCCAGCTGCCGGCGCTCGCTCTGTAGCTCGCTGCCCCTCTGCAGCAGCTTCCGCTTCTCCTCTTCTTTGACTGTGAAAGAGAAGACCAGGCCCCACAGGGAACTGCAGGCAAGCAGGGGCTGGGCCGTGGCTGAGCAGGAGAGGTAGAAAGAATCCTAGGCCCGTGCCTATAGGTCATCCTGGCCACATCCTCCTGCAGGGGCCAGTGGCTCCCGCTGGATGCACGGGGACCGGAATTCCATCCCCGCAGTAACTGCCCTGCACACAGGACTAGTCCCAGGGGTCTTTGGCCCAGAACAGCCTCTGCCGGGCCCAAAGTGAATCCAGCGGTCTAGGGGCGGGGTTGGACAAAAGGGAGCCGGTGCCCTTTCCCAGCTCCCGAGGGTGTCTTTCTTACCTGTCTTGTGGGTGACGTAGGAGTGCACAATAGCCAGCATCCCGGTCCAGGGCACACCTTCGTCTTTCTTTAAGGCCTGGAGGGCAGAAGGGGAACTGAGCCAGCGGACAGCCCGGGCTGGCGGGAGGGGCCGGGGTGGGGGAAGAGCTCTCTGGGCTGTCATAGCCACCCTCTCCCTAGGTCCCCACAAAACCCAGAGTGACAGGCAATCACGAGAGTTATGTTTGATTTTTGTTTTTTCTTTGTTTTTTTTTTTGCGGTACGCGGGCCCCTCACTGTTGTGGCCTCTCCCGTTGCAGAGCACAGGCTCCGGACGCGCAGGCTCAGCGGCCATGGCTCACGGGCCCAGCGGCTCCGCGGCATGCGGGATCCTCCCGGACCGGGGCACGACCCCGCGTCCCCTGCATCGGCAGGCGGACTCTCAACCACTGCGCCACCAGGGAAGCCCCGAGAGTTATGTTTTTTGGAAAAAAGATGACTCCGCAATGATTTTACAAGTAATACATTCTGTAGAAAAGCCTACTTTTAAAAACACTGATAACTTCCCCGCCACCCGGCCAAACACAGGTATGTTCTCCCAGGTTTCTGTTGCTCCGCACACTGTTCTCAGACAACTGATGATCAAACTATACGGCAGCTGTAAAACCTGTTTTTTATTTTTATTTATTTCTTTTGGCCGCACCACATGGCACGTGGGATCTTTCCCAACGAGGGATCGAACCCGCGCTCCCCCCCTGCAGTGGAAGCGTGAAGTCTTAACCACTGGACCACCAGGGAAGTCCTATTTTTATTTTTTTAAAACGTAATCCCACATAGTGAACAAATCCCAAAGAACCGCAAAATCCTTGCAAAAAATCATTTTCAGTGACCACATCTCACTGAGTAAAGCGCTGGAATCTACTCCACCAACTCCGGTGGGGAAGCCAGGCTGTTCCCTTCTTTTCCCTTTTATAAAGAAAGGCTGAGGGACTTCTTTTTGCACAGAACTTTACCTGTATAGAACTATTTCCTTAGACTCTATTCCCCAAAGCAAGACGCCCGGTTTAAAAAGTGTACACGTCTTTAAGGCAACACGTAAGAGTGCCCGCTTCACCGCACCATCACCAGAAGGGAGTGCTGTCGTTTTTGCTAATTTGATAGCTTTTCATTTGCATGTTGTCATCAGTGAGATCAAACGTGCTAACTGGCCGTGTTTTTTTGTGGTTTGTGTTGTTAGTTTGGTTCTTCCCTGGGAAATCTGGAGTCACCAAGTCAGACAGCTGCAGAGGGAACCTCTGCTCACTCTACACCGTGGTCCTCGACGGGCAGTGTCTGAGATGGCCGTGATGGGGGCCGCTGTTGGCATCTGGGGGTGGAGGCCAGGGGCACTGCTGAACACCCTGCAGTGCACAGAATGGCCCCCAAAATGGATTATCCTGGGCCAGACGCCAAGTGTGCCCAAGTTGCAAAAGCCTGCTCTTCACCCAGCTCCTTTCCTCAGCCCTCCACGGCCCTCCCCGTCTCTGCTCACAGCAGGGACGACCCAGGAAGCTGGGACGGTCTGAGTGGCCTCAGACACTGTGCCGGGTGAAGGAGGGCCCTGCGGTTCCGGGAGATGCTGAGGGTGAGGGTGCGGCCGCTCCCCAGGAGCACGGCTTCCTGTACCTTCTGCTGGCACTTGGGGCATACCCACACGCCCTTGGGTGCTGTCTTGAGGGGCGGGTCCAGGCAGCTGAGGTGGTAGGCCCCTGGGCAGGTACCGCAGGGCTGCAGGTTGGCCCCTCGCTTGCAGGCGGTACAGTGCTCATCGTGGGTGATCTCGTTCTGGAAGAGACGGGAGGGTGGGAGGCGGGTCAGCCGGGCTGGGATTTGGGGGGTGGGGTGCAGGACCTGCCTGGGGCCCAGCTCTTCCGCCAGGTTCTCAGCAGCTCGGGAGGGGAGGAGAAGGGGTGATGACCAAGGGGACACAGGCCTGGAAACCAGCAGCATCCGGGTCTCCTGCCTCAAAGCCAGCACCCCTGCAGGTGTGTGGGCTCCGCGCGGCAGGCCTCGGGCTCAAGGCACCTGCTGTCCCCACGCCCGGGCCGGCCTACAGCTACAGGGAGGCTGCAGACAAAGCCTGCCCGCCACGGCTCCGATCTGCGACACTGCAGGGTTATGGCTGCAAACAACGCGGCCTGAAGGGAGTTTCATCACGTGGTGCTTTTCAGTGGTTTGACTGTTACAGGCGTGTAGGGACTGGAAATGTCTTTTACAATTAGATGTGAAACTTAGTAAAGAAAGACACTGAAAATAAACTCTGAAGCCGCGCCCACAAATGAGGTCACGACCAGCCAGCATCCCGGGAAGCAGGGACGTGGTGCATGCGTGGTGGGTTGGGGTCTCACACGATCATTGAAATGTGGGCGTGTGGGGTGAGACCCTGAGACCCAAGTCCAGTCCCTTATGAGGTAGGGAATGAGGACCAGAGAGGACCAGCTCTGCCCAGGGTCACGCAGCAAGGCCAGACAGAACACACTGGCACCCAGCGTCAGCTGCCTCCATTCAGGCCTCCGTGGCTCCTGGTGTCCCTGCGTCTGGAGGCTCCTGCCTGGACCTGCGGGCTAAGCCCTGTGGTGATGTCCAACTCTGCCGGGCAGGCTGAAGGGTGGACTGGCGCACAAAGCCCTCAGCGCCGAGGACGGAGCCCGAGGCCCTCAGCTCCACTCCAGGGCAGCAGGATGCTGGGGTCCCGCGCCCCTTGCCAGGAGTGACCCTACCTGAACTGTGTGGAAAGCGTGCCCGCCACCCCCCCAACCAGGCGTGAAGACCAGGGGACACGTACCTTCCAGCAGGGGTCCTCATTGGCTAGCACAGGGAAGAAGGGTGGAGAGCATGTTAGAGGGCACGGGAGGGGCACCAGTCATGACTGGCGTCCACGAGGCCCAGTGTGAAAGGAGCCTGATGGGAGTATCATAGGCCCCAGTGACTCCTGGGTCCTCCCCCAGGGCCTGATGGGAGTGTCACAGGCCCCAGTGACT
>NW_021703783.1:96126938-96143827 GCF_005190385.1 Monodon monoceros
GGTCCTCACCCAGGGCCTGATGGGAGTGTCACAGGCCCCAGTGACTCCTGGGTCCTCCCCCAGGGCCTGATGGGAGTGTCACAGGCCCCAGTGACACCTGAGTTCTCACCCACGGCCTGATAGGAGTGTCACAGGCCCCAGTGACTCCTGGGTCCTCACCCAGGGCCTGATGGGAGTATCACAGGCCCCAGTGACACCTGGGTTCTCATCCAGGGCACCGTGGAAGTAAAGATCTCTGTCCCAGTCATGGCCAGGACCCACCCGGAGATAGGTTCATCGTGGCCCCTGAGCTCCCTGAGGCACATGGCAGCAGTGAGCTGTCCTGCGGAGGAAACGCTGCTCCAGGGATCCCTCAGAGTGACTTACTGTCAACTCGTCTTCAGCCATAAAGCACTTCCATTCTAGTGAGTGATGCCAAACCACATATTTTAATGATCACAAAAACTAGCTTTCTTTTTAATTTCTGGAAATCATACCATCCAGTGGCAAAAAGAGTTCCTGCGTGTACACAGCACTCGACGGTTTACAAAGTGCTGTCATGTTCACCCCTCCTGTCACTGTCCCAGCTGAGAGGCCGGGACTATTATGGGCCCGTTTTATATAGATCAGCAAACCAAGGCCCAGGGAGGTAACGTGGTGCGTGAGGACAAGCGTGGCCACGGCGCAGAGGGCCTGGTGAGCTGTGATGCGCTATCCACCGGTCGGCAGCTATGTGGCCGCTGCTGTGGACAGGGCAGGCTGGGTAGCCGGGCCGCTGCCAGTGGAGGGAGGTATGGCCCAGCCCAGCACACAGCTGCCCTGCGGGAGAAGCGCTTACCTCTTGCTGTGAGGAACAGGGGCGTGTTGAGATAGTTGGACGCCAGCCGCTTCCTCTGCAGGAGACAGAAAACCAAACCAAACCACCAGATCATGGGGAGCCCTCCTTGGCGACACTGACCCGCCCAGGGCTCACCCAGGACAGGCTCCCCATCCTGGGCTCCGGACTCCAGCCGGACACCCACGGCCAGAGGCAGAAACGGGTACAGACACAGGGGTGTGGGGAGGGGGAGAGACAGGTCGGCCAGGGCAAAAGACAGCAAAGGCTCTGCCCAACGGGTCCGTGCCTGCTCCCCGTGGGCACATCTGCCTCATTCAGGAAGGGCGGTTAGGGCTTTCCGACTGGGGCAAATCAGTAACAAAGTTGACACGTGGCTGTCCCTCTGTGTTCCTCCTGTATCTTCCTTCTCAGCTGGTTCTGGGGTCAGGTGGGGAAATGAGGTGTATTATGGACTGGCTCGCTAAACCCCACTTCTCGGCATGAGTTCCAGGAACCCTGACAACAAAGAGTGGCCCCCGGCGCCCAAAACATCACGGGTAGATGGACGCTCCTGGTGTATTCCAGAAGGTGGCTTTAGTCCTGGGCTTTAGCAACCACAGGCCACGTGGGTTCAGACTTTGGTGGTTCGACATTGCTTTGGCTGTGGCAAGAAGATGGTTCTAGACTTGGGTGATGGGCTGTAAACCCATCTCTCTCAACGTGATTGGGCTGTGTTCAGGGCCAAGGGAGGGACCCACGGAAGGGCTGCTCCTGGGCTACGTATGTGTCCAGGGCTCAAGGTCACAGGGCTTTGCGTCGGTTCTTGATTCGCTAATCAGGTCATCTCTGACTGTGGCCACAGGCTTCGGAGAAGAGGTCACGGCCATGCCCACAGAGCAGGGGATGCTTCCATCAGTGAGCACAGAGGACACACCGTCTCCTTGGGTGGAGATGCGGAAACGGCTCCGTGACTCTCACAAATGGGGCCCAGCACTTGGGGCCCTGTCTCAGGACATGGCTTGCTCAGAAAATTGGGGAGGAAGTGAGCGGGTATAAACACGTGTGTTCTCCGAGCAGGAGTCGGGGGACAGTACAAGCAAGGACAGGAAGGCGGGCCGGGGAGCCAGGCGACGCAGACACAGGTGGGCTCTCCCCCCAGGGCCACCCACGGGAGCCTCCCTCCCAGTGAGGGCCAGTTTGTGAGCCACAGATTTGGGACCACTGGCCCAGGCTGACGAACACCCCCGGGAAAGCGAGCACGGCATTTCGGTGACCCTCCTCTGGGCCCTGCAGTCTTGCTGGCCTCTGGAATGTGCCAGGCCCTGGCCTCTGCAGACATGGCTCCACATCAGGGGGCTGCCCGACTTCAGGGCCTTCAGGCAACGGCTTCCATCCTAGGGGAAGATTCCAGGGAGTTTTCCCCAGGAAAGCCCAGAGTGTCTGGGAAAGGCTGCTGGCAGCCTCTGCAGAGCCGGCTTCTGGGAGATGACATCTGGATTTTAGCCTAGAATTGTGGACTTTAATTTGCAAAGGCAAGAAGATCTCATTCTGGATTCAGTTCCTCCCTGGGAATGTGCTGATGGGAGGGGGCCAAGGCGCTCCCTGGAAGGCATCCTTAAGTCCTGACACTGCATCACTGCCTGGTGTTTGGTTACTCTCATCACCTCCTTACGGGGCCGCAGCGGGCCCCCGGGTGGGCAGTCTGGACGGGATTTGCATTGGGAGGGAATTCCCTGCCTTGGAGTTCACTTTAATGCCCTATTTTACTAGTTTCGGCTACCCGGGGAAAGTGCACGCTGCCCACCATGAGGAAGCAGTCTTGGAGCCGGGGTACCGCCGTGCGAAGGGGAGCTGGGCTCAGTGCGTCGGGAGGAGGGGAAGCCGGGCATGCCACTCCCTTCCCTCCTCCCCGGGGGAGACAAGGAACCACCCTCACTCAGCCCAGCCCCTTCCGGGCCTTTCTCTCTGTGGCCTCACATTCTCGGCTCTCCAAGTCATGAGCTCTACCGAGCCGGCCGGGCTCCAAAGTTGGGCCTGAGTGGTCCCGGGAGGCCCAGGCGGCCAGCACTGCCTGCGACCAGACCTCGTGCCGGATAATCTGCAACCGGCATCCCCACCACACCCCCCAGGGCAGCCTAGGTGAGGTGCCCCACTGACACCCGATCCTCTGCATCTGTCTCTCAATTGCCTCTGAGCCCAGGAGGTAAAGAAAGAATTATTGATGGCACTCCCTGAACTCTAATCCCTGGAGGGGCAGGTGAGGGAGGCCAGCCCAGGGGAGCCTCCCCATTCCCTGGTGTGGAGACGGCGGGTCCCTCACCTCTGTCTCCAGGAGGCCGCTGTAGGCGGGGTTCGCTGTGCTTCTTCTCTTCCGCTCCTGGCGCTTGCTCTGGATTTCTGGAAAGGCACAGACGCAGCAGTTACTGGCATCTTCCTGCCCCAGGACCCTGGATGCCTCCTCTGCAAACCCCGGGCGCCACCATCCCTTCCTGCCCTGCAGCCTTTCTGCCCAGCATCCGTGCCCCAGAGTGGCCCCGGGCGGGTGGGTGCCCCTGGAATCGCTCACTCTGAGGCAGGACAGACCTGCTGGCCCCAGGCTGAAGGACTGACTGGTGGGAGGGTGGGAGGTACCCAGAATCCAGGCACCTGCTCTCAGCAAGGCCCCGTGTGCCATCCTCCGGCCCGGGGATGTCTCTCATGGGACCCTGGGGACAGCAGATGCCCACTGGTCAGACGCTGGCCTGGCTGAGCTGCAGAGTGGGACTCCGGGCTCCTGGGAAGGGCAGGGGCAGCCTCTGTTTGGCAGCCTGACCCCCAGGACGCCAGGCACGAGTCCTCCTGATGGGGGCCGGTGTGGTGGGCCTCATGCAGCTCGAGAACTGGGTTTTCTCTCCCTCTTCTCATTTTCATTTTCTTCCTTTGCTTTGACTGCCAGGTGGGCCCTGTCTCTCTGTGTGTAGCTGTTTTGACATTATTTCCGAATCTCTGTCTCTTGGACCTGATTTATTCTTTGAAACTGTTTCAATATTATTTGTGTGTTTCCTGTAAGGCACCTCAGACCCTCTTTGGGAAAAGACAGGGTCCAAATAAATATTTAGGGTATCATGGGTGAGAGGGAGGAGAGTTTTCACAATGAGGATGATTTATAAAAATAATAACATTCCCAAATGTATTCGCAGAGTGTTTTTATCTCAGTTGCCACGACACCCCTGAAAAGTCTGAAGATGTGGTTTTCCTCACGTTGTAGATGAAGAGACTGAGGTTCAGAGTGGGGAAGGAGCCTGCCCAAGGTCACCCAGCTGTAAGCAGCACGGCCAGGACTTGAACACGGGACTACTGACATGGATGTGCAGGCCAGTCCCACTGCCCCAGGCTGCCTCTATGACCCCAAAGGCAGAGCATAAACACCTCTCAAAGGCTGCCAAGCACAGCTGGATTCCTTACACTCAAGTTCAAGCAGGAGTATTCAGACCTTCAGATGGAAAGCTCAGAGAACCCCTTCCAGCCCCGCACAGCAGAAGGAAGGGGGTCGCAAGCAGGGGCTGCTCAGATGAGACTTGCCCACTGGGGCCAGGTGAGTGGAGCCTGGGGGGCTGGGGGGCTGGGCCACACCCCTGTCCCTCTCCACCCAGATCTACACCCCAGCTGCTGCCAGAGAGCGAGTCAGACCCAGGGAATGCAAATGGAGGTGGCCGTGGAAAGGCCTGGACCCACCTCCTGGGCATGTTTGACTCAGTTGTGCACAGGAGGCCCGGGCGAGCTGTGTGGGCTCCCCAGGTCCCTTCCCTTCCCCAGGCTTCAGTTACTCACCTGCTGTGATGGAGAGAACCTCCACCTGAGATTAAAGCCTGTAAGTGCCTCGGGCACTGGGGGATTCAGTTCATTCCCTTCCTTTCCTCGATTTTAAGGAGGAAAAGCAAGTGAATTTTCCTTCCCAAATCCAGATTTACTTAGGGTGCAGGGATGTTTTCACTTTATAAAATATCTTTAGCGGTGAGGTCAGAATCGTGGAGAACACCCTGAGCTGGGAGTCAGGAGACCTGGATTCCAGCCTGGGCCTGATGCTGACTGGCTGTGGGACCTCGAGCAAGAGAATCAACTTCTCTGGCCTCAGCTTCCCCACAAGTGCAACCAGAAGGTTGGTTTCCATGCTTTCCAGGCCCTTAGATTCTATGACGATGCACAGAGCTCGTTTGTGATTGATCCCATCGGTAAAGTCAAACAGCACCTGTAGTGTTACACTGACCTGTCTGCTCAAATAATGTTCTGATTTCCACCGATGGGTTTGGGGGCAGACAGGACCCATGGACCAGTTCAACAGCAGGGGAGGTGGTGCTGGGCACTCCTCTTGGTTCTTTACAACAATCCCAGGAGGAAGGGTGGGTTATTATCCCATTACACAGACAGAGAAACTGAGGCCCAGAGGAGCTGGGGGACTTGCCCAAGCCTGAGTAGTTAGTAACGGCCGAGCTGGGCACCTTGCTCTTATCACTTCACTGTGCTGCCTCCAACTTGGGGGGCAGGGAATGCCCAAGGTCCCTTCAATAGACACAGTGGGTTTCGTGCACAGTCACAAGCTGGGAGAGCGGGCAGGCGCCCTGGTCTTCGTGATGACCACCTGGCACTTGGCACCAACCGCGCAGAAGGTGGGTCACACCCGGGCGCTACCATCTGACCGGGAATCCGAGACCCACTGCTTCTGTCTGACGCCAGTTCAGCAACACCCCGCCCCATCCCGCGGGCCAGGCCCAGCTCCGCCACAAGGGTCCTCACCTTCCAGATGCTCCGTCGTCACCAGGCCCAGAGCTACCATGAAGGCGATTTTCTGAGGGAAGGAAACAGAGAAGGGTTAACGCGGCTTTTCTGTTTTGGGTTTCCTTAGTTTTCATTTCATGCTCTTTCTCCGTCCCGGGACCCCACCCAGGACCCCATATGACGTCAGTCATCCTGTCTCCTCAGCTCCTCTGGGCTGTGACGGTTTCTCAGACTGCCTTCTTTTGGATGACCTTGGCCGTCTGAGGAGGACTGACCAGGAATTTTGTAGGCAGACCCTCGTCTGGGATCTGCCTGGTGTTTTTCTCAGGATTAGCCTGGGGTCCTGGGTTTTGCAGGGAGACCACAGAGGTGAAGGGCCCTCATCCCATCCCCTCGGCATGCTGCACGCGCTGCCAACATGGCCGATCACTGTGATGTTGACCTTGGTCACCTGGCTGAGGTGTGGTTGTCAGGCGTCTGCTCTGCAAAGTTCCTCTTTACCCCACCCGCCGTCCACACTGTCACCTTTGGGAGGAGGTCACTACGCATGGCCCACATCTAGGGAGGTGGGGATTAGGTTCCACTGGTGCTTTTTTTTTTTGGCCATATAGACCATTAAAAAATTGTACGTAGTAGAATTCATCAGTATTTTCTTTTGCAGTGTCTGGATTTTTGCATCTTAGCTAGAGACTCTGAGTTTAGAAAGCAAGTTGCTTATGTTTTATCTTAGTACCTAGAGTTTCACTTTTTCCATTTAAATTTTTGATCTATTTGGCATTCATCCTGTTGTATACGGTATATATGGATTCATTTTATTCCATGTGGCCACTCGTTTTTTCCAATACCATTGATTGAAAATTCCATCTCTCTGCTTTTCACTGATTTGAGGAGTGAATCATACACTAGATTATCACACACACACACGGCCCTCTATTCCGTTCCTTAAATCTTCCCATCTATTCATGAGCTACCACCTCACTTTTAGTTCTCAAGGCTTTACAGTAATCTGACAGCATTAGAATCCCGTCCCTGTTTTTTCCTGTTCTGAGCTTCCTCGGCTCTTCTTGTTTATTTTTTCATGTGAAATTTAGAAAGCATCTTCGGTAGTTCTGAGAACGAGGGAATCAGTTGGTATATTTCCTGGGATGACGCTAAAATTATAAATTAACTTAGGACATAATGACAACCTAATAATATTACATTTTCCTCTCCAAAACCACAAGGTGCTTCTGTTCTTTGTCTTCAGGAGTTTCAAACTTTTCCTCAAACAGGTATCGATTATCGTGTTTATTCCTTGGCATTTCATCCTTCTGCTGCAATCGCAAATGCAGTTCTCTAGAAAGCTTCTAACAGGTTGCTGTGTGTTTCTCTAAAGACTACTGACGTTTACAAGTTACCACACCGGCTGCCACGCTGAATTCTCTCATTGTCTGCAGCAGTTTTTCCAGTGAGAGTCTCCTGGGTTTTCTACAGCATCTCAAATAGCGACTGTTTACTCCTTCTTTCCAGTTACTTCAATGCTGTTGAAAATAGTTTGCCTCAATTTGTCACCTTTAAATCATATTCTTCGATCCACTGACAGTTCCAACTCTACAAACGCGACAATCTGAGAGCTTATTCCTCCTCTCTCCCTTCTCTCCCTCGCTCTCTGTTCACTTAGGTGAATCTTACACATTAATATTTGTGTCATCTCGTACATGTAATATTTACATTCTGTGCCAGCACCCTTATCCTGTTTGTTTTACTCCATAGTTAAATATGCACGACGACGCTCAACCAGCGTTGGTGCCAAGCTTTCCCAAGCGTCTCGTGGTCGATGGGGGTTGAGTTTCTAGTAGTTTCTCACGAATGGCTCATGGGAACAACATTTCCTGAGTTCTTGGCAGATTTAAAACCTTTAGTCTGTGGCCTTTCAACGTGAAGGACATCTTGGCTGCACCTAAGATCCTTGGGTCCCCTTCTCTCTTCCCGCTCTCCTGTGTTCTGGACTGAATGTTGCCGTGGAAAAGTTAGAAGCCGGCCCAGTTGTTCTCCCTCTAAAGCGACTTGATTGCTTTTGCCCGGATGCCTACGGATCCTCTCGTTTCCATTAAAAGTCAGTGACTGGGCTTCCCTGGTGGCACGGTGGTTGAGAGTCCGCCTGCCGATGCAGGGGACACGGGTTCGTGCCCCAGTCCAGGAGGATCCCGCATGCCGCGGAGCGGCTGGGCCCGTGAGCCATGGCCGCTGAGCCTGCGCATCCGGAGCCTGTGCTCCGCAACGGGAGAGGCCGCAACAGTGAGAGGCCCGCGTACCGCAAAAAAAAAAAAAAAAAAAAAAAAAGTCAGTGACTTTACTGGGCTGTGACCCAATGTTAACCCAGCACACACGTCAACTTCCCCTGGAACCTAGTGTGTCCTTGCAGTATAGAAATTAAAGTCTCCTTTTATTTCAATACATTTTCTTGAATTAGCTTTTTTTAATTAAAAAAATTTTAAATTATTATTATTATTTTTTGGGCTGCTTTGGGTTTTGATTGCTGCACGCAGGCTTTCTCTAGTTGTGGCGAGCAGGGGCTACTCTTCTTGCAGTGCACGGGCTTCTCATTGCGGTGGCTTCTCTTGTTGCGGAGCACGGACTCTAGGCGTGTGGGCTTCAGTAGTTGTGGCACGTGGGCTCAGTAGTTGTGGCGCATGGGCTTAGTTGCTCCGTGGCATGTGGGATCTTCCCAGACCAGGGCTCAAACCCACGTCCCCTGCATTGGCAGGCGGATTCTCAACCACTGCGCCACCAGGGAAGTCCCTTGAATTGCCTTTTAAAAACAGTAAAGCATCACCACACCGTGAAAACTCAGGCCCATCAGATTCAGTCCTGTAAGACGTGTGCTCACGTCAACACAAGACTACTAAAGATGCCTGAGGTGGCCGCAGACCTGCTCAAACAGGGGTTCTGAGGTCCAGCAAGTCTTCAGCCTGTCGATGCCAGCACAGGCTGCAGTTTGGTGCCACCTGGTTTCAGTGTCACTTCTTGTGACACTTCAGTGTCACTTTCAGTGTCCTGTGGCTGAATGGACAGTGGCCTCTAGGAATCTGCCAGTCCTGGCACCCCCTTCACTGGCCTGAACTGGGAAGGCTGGGCTGGGCCAATACTAGCGGAGCCCATGCTCTGCCTCCTGGTTCCCCACTCGGCCTTCCCTTCCCTCCAGCCCTTCCTCCGCAGAAGACAACTTCAGCCCACCATCACCGACATAACAGGAGCAAACTGCCTACCACGTTATAGCCCAATTCATATCGCAGGGAACCGTGGGAAAGTTTTACTGTAGCTCTCCTGCCCCGTCATCCCGGTTTTCTTCTTTAAAGCCTCCAATTATCCACCTGTTGTATCTTCTTTGCTTGTCTTCTCTAGGTACCACTTCCTAATATTTAAAAATCCATTCTTTCTTTTTTGTTTTGTATACTTCTCTCGCTCCTGCCTGCTAGGTCTTCCTCTGTCTTCTGCTGTGACTATGGTGCCCTGTGCTCCCCCAGTTATGTAGTTATGTGATGGTCTTCCTATTTTTTCCTGAAAATTTTCAGCTCACATTTCCCTCTCTCCAGTACTTCGGCCTAAATGGCCATCTCTTCCCTCAGCCCTTGTCTTTCAGCACTGCAGCTTCCTTCTTAGTAGTGATTACTGTACTGATTTCTTTCTTTTAATTCATAGTAGAATACTGGACTTTGGGGGTAGTGTTTTTTATTTATGGTAAAAATTGCTTCTCTTTCTCATATTTCTCCTTACGGTGGCTTTGTACTGACTTCACTCTTCAAATATGGTGCCTCAGTGGGATTCTGTTTTATCACGCCTCCTTGCTGCCCAACAAGGTCAAGGAGGGTCTGTGGCACCTTCTCTGCTCCTGGAGGCCTTACAGAGGTTCTCCTTCCATATCCCTTTGTGTGGTCCCAGCCCTGTCTACCCTAAGTGCGGCTCACAGACACCGCCTGTCCTTTTGCACTTGAATACAGACTTGTGATCCTCAGCATGGATGAGTCTTTCTGCAACCTGCAGCTCCCTGGCCGTCAGCAAGGCCCCACCCACACCACTCAGTTCTGCTGCTTCATATATATATGTGAATATATAATTTATACATATATAATTTTATATATAAAATTACATATATATAATTGTTTATGCTTCTTTGCATCTCTGTGCTATCTCTGTGGTGCCATATTCCAAAGCACTAATTACCTCTGTTCATCCTGTCTAGTAATTTTTTTTTATCTCAATCACCGTGTTTTTCATTAGCAGATGTTCAAATAATTTTTGTAACTGTCTGATGTTTTATTTTCATGATTTTTTGGCTTCATTATTCCTTATTTATTTCAAGGGGATGTTACTCCTTTATTTTTCACTTCGAGTATCCTAAACATATTTAAAAGTCACTGCTATGAATACGCCACAAAATTAGCTTCATCTTGAATAAATTCATGTTCCAAAAGTTGATTTTATTGATCGTCCTTCTTAGCATTAGATGGCATCATGTGTTTTACAATTCTGTCTGCAGACTCACCTTGGGCACCGCTTCTTTTCTTCTCTGTTTTATGTTTCATTTTCTCTCCCTACTGCTTACTTACACTCGCCTTATAGCAAATTTGCAGTCACCCTGGCCTTGCCCAGCCCAGGGGTGGCCCCAGGCACAGGCTGGCTCCTGGAGTAGCAGGGAAGCCTGGTTCTGCTCCCCTCTTGCCAGAAGAATTCAGGGGACCCACTGCCCCTTGGGAGCCGCCTGGTCACCCTCGTCTGATTCTGAACCTGGGGGCCACGGTCTGGAGCATCTGTCGTGCTCACTGCCTGTGTTTCTGGGACACAGTGATGCACAGTCACATCTTTACTACTGGCTCTTCCTGCATGCGGTCTGTTGTTGCTGAGGGTTTGCAGCAGAGAGGTATGGTCCAGGCGAGAACTCAAAGCCATACTAATGGGGGCTGTGCTCTGATGGGTTTCAAGAAAGGGGGTGACCAATACAAAATTGAGGAGACCCTGCTATTTTTGATGATGTGGATGAAACCTGAAGGCATTACGCTGAAAGAAATAAGGCAAACAGAGAAACACAAATGCTCTATGATTTCACTTATACATGGAATCTTAAAAAAAATGAACTCTTGGCAACAGAGAACAAATTGGTGGTTGCCAGTGACGGGGGTGGAGCTTGGGGGAAATGGGTGAAGCTACAGATTTCCAGCTATATGATAAATAAGTACCGTACAGCACTGGACTGAAGTTAACAACACTGTCTTGTAAATTTGAAAGTTGCTAGGAGAGTAGATTTTAAAAGTCCTCATCACACAAAAAATAAATAACCATGTGAGGTGATGGATGTGTTAACTACAATTACCCTGGTGATCATTTTGCAATATATACATATATCAAATCATTATGTTACACACCTTGAACTTATACCATGTAATATGCCAATTACATCTCAATAAATTCTAAATGGAAGAATTTTTTTAAAAAGAAGACGGGTGACTTGGTTATTTCTGAATTGCAGAAAGATCCTTCTAGCTGCAGGGAAGAACCCATCTAGGGGTTGGGAGCCTGGGCAGGGCCAGGGCAGGAACCGGGGCTGTGGCAGCAGGGATGGCGTGGAAGGAGGGAGCATCTGTGTGCACGGGTCTTGCCCAGAGAGGCGGCCAGGGCTGGCGTGTGGCAGGGCTGGAACAGGGCTGGAACGTGCTAATCTGAGGGTGACCAGCTTGGACAGATGCTGCCCGAGGCCAGAATAATGAGTAGCACAGAAAAGGCCAGGCTCTGTCCTAAAGAAGGCAGAGGACTTGGGACAGGAAGGAGACTATGGGGCCTGGGGCAGGAGCCTGGAGCCCCGGTTCTGTCTGGGTCGACTGGCGGACACGCTGGCCTCTCTCAGCCCGCCTCCTCGTTTGTACGATGAACACTGTAATTCCTGCCCCACCTGCTTCGCAGAGCTGCTGGAAGGATGCGGGAGAAAAGGGGAGGAAGCACAGTTAGCTATGAAGGCTCACTCGGCAGAGAGGTGGGCTCACTGCGCGGGTCCCTTCGATGTCTTGGGTGGGCACTGTCATCTCATCTCATCTCACAGGCGCCTGTGGGCTCAGAGGTGCTGTGCGTGTGGGGTGTATGGACACTGGGACCTCGACAGCCGCTACCCCAGAAGCCACCGTACAGCTGAGCCTTACAAACAACCGTCAGTGTCTCTTTACCCCAAATCCACGCCCCACCCCAGGACCCCTGAGCCCGTGCCTGACTCAGCTGGTGAAGTTTCTGGGGCAGCTGCTGCTCTGGCCTCAAGTGCTCCTGACTTAGATCCTTCACGAACAGGTTCAAAGGCCGCCACGAAACCCGCGTCTGTGCAGCACGACTGCTCCCAGCCCTCTTCTGAAAGCAACTTTAGTAAGGATTTTTACACCAGGACGTGTTGTAATTGCAAGTTCTATTTAAGTCATTACACGTATTTACACTAATTATGTAATTAGATGTAATTATACTAATTGTATAAATGCACAATAATTGACTAAGATATACTTTGAAAGAACAAAGAGAATGTACCCAGAAAACCTTCCCGAAAATTAAGGGTGCAGCAAATCCCATGGGAGGACAGAAGGGTGCTCATGGGAGCCTGAGCTGCGAGCTGGCCCCAAGCCTCACCCCGCACACGGTAGGAGCTCATACATTCCATTTGCCACCAAATGGAATGGGTTGTCTCTCTTGAGACAAAACTGGGCCTGAGGCCGCAGAGGAGACTGGCTCCATCTCAGCCTCGGTGAGTGGTCGACTCTATGAATTCCCAGCAGGCTTTCTAGACATGTCAAAGGACAATAGCCAAGTCACTCTCCTGCTCAAAGATATTCCATGGCTCCCCACTACCCAAGAAATCAAGTTCCACCTCAGCAGCATGCATTGGGTCTTCCAGGATTGGGCTCCGATGTCTATCTTTAACCCCATGTCTAGAAATTCTCAGGTGCACGTGCTACCCACGGTCCAAACGGACCAGCTGACTTTCCTGGGAGTGCTGAGTCCTTTCCCCTCTGCCCGGGCAGTGCCCTCCCCCTGCCTCTTGCTCTTTTACTGAAACCCTACCTGTTCCCCTGGTCCCTTCGATTGTGCCCCTCCCCTGCAAGGCCTTCTGCAGTCCTTCCAGATGGAAACACGGCTCTCTCCCTCTCCCTGGATCTCCCACAGCTCAGAATCTGTAACTCTCTGATGACACCTGACAATTTTTTAACCCAAGTTCAAGTCCTAGTGGCCGTGCCTGTGTCTGCCAGTAGGAGTGAGTTTCCCTAGAGCCGGGACGAACTACATCTGCCCCGTCTCAGTGTCCCCACCCTCAGCCCAGAGCCTGGCCTGCAGCAAAGGCTAAGACATGACTGACAAATAAATGAATGGATGAATGACTTCTTTGGATGACAGCACTTTGATAAGAAGAATCAGAAGGAACTGGAGGAGCCCAGAGGGATCTCTTCTGCCTGCTGGGGATGGGTGGTCAGGGAAGGCTGCCTGGAGGAGATGGTTTCTGAAGGGAATCTTGTAAGATAAATCAGTCAATAGGGAGAGAAATGGGGGCTAGGTAGGGGCAGTCACATGGAGAAAGGCCCAGGGGGTGGCGATCTGGGCCCAGGACGGCTGTGGATGCAAGCAGGAACACAAGGATGTCGCTTCTTGTGACCAAAAATCCCACAAAGAGCTGACGTTCAAGGCCTTCAGGGTCCTCCTGTGCCACCTTCAGACATTCAGTGAACACTGGGGTGGAGGGAGGAGCAGGGCTGCTTTAGGGCCACGTGTGCCAAGAGCGGCGCTGTCCCCTGGACGGAGGGTCCTGAGGACAGGGGGACGGGTGGGGACAGCGGGGGCTTGGGGTGGTGGGTAACAGCCAGCAGTGCCCAGGCACTGTTCTGGGGCCTCGGCAGACACGGACTCACGAGATCCTCCCAAAAACGCCGCCAGGAAGGCAGACTCATCCGTGCCGTCCTCACAGATGAGGAAACGGACGCGATCCGCTCCCCACCCCCGCGCACCCCGCCACACCTGCGCTGCGATGCAAATCCAGGCAGTCTGGTCTACGGCTGGTGCTAACCACTGCCCCACGCTGCCGCTCAGCCAGCAAATCCCGGACACACAACGGCTGAGACCTCAGCTCACTGGGCCAGTGCTGCCTGGAGCTCCCACGGCCCAGGGCGGCTGTGCTCAGGGCTTGTCGGGGTGAGGCCCTTCCCCACTCCCTGGGCAGCCGTGTCCTACAGCGGCCCCCAGACCACAGCCACCCACCTCGGGGTTCTCCTGGCTCGGGGGCCGGTCTTCCTTCTTCTTTTTGGTGGCCTGAGCTCCCTGAGATGGCTCCTCTGTGGGCGGCCGCGACTCCGCCGTGCTCTCGGGCTGCGTCTGCACTTGAGGCTGAATGATGATGACCTGGGGACGGGGCAGAGGGGTGAGGGGGGAACGGGAGGGCCCAGGGAGGGCAGGCCCACAGAGCCCAGGGCCAGGTGTGTCCGCCCCAGACGGGCACGGGGCCTCGAACGGCGGTGTCACAGAGGAACGAGGAGGCTTGCACCCACCTCTCCAGTCCACGGGGCGCCTGCACTCTAAGGAGAGTCTGCACGAGAGACGGTCCTGGTTTAGGAACCAGGAGGCCTGGGTCCAATCCTGTGCTACTGTCTCCCGGCTGTGTGGCCTCGGGGAGGTCACTTCACATCTCTGAGCCTCAGCTTCCTTATCAGTAACACCTTCGCAATACCTACTTCCAGGCAGGCTGTGAAGATTCAGGCGGCAAGAACACTCAAGGCAGGTTGGTTTCTTTCTCCCCAGTTCACACGCAGGGAAACTGAGGCTGAGAGGGCTCAGACCTGCTCCCTGCCTGAGGTCATCAGGTTAGGTAGCAGAGGGGCTGGGACCCTTCCCGGGTCTGTCTGGCTGCCTGCCCTGCCCGCCCTCCCCGCCCCAGGCCACTGTTTCCGAGGTGCTCAATCCTGGCCTGGGGGTTCGGGCAGGTGGGAGAAAGGAGGTCCCGTTTTGCTCACTCTGAGGGGCCCTGCCAATCCTGGGGGGATGGAGAGGGGGAGGGGAGTCTAGACCCCACTCAGCATCAGGCAGAGCGGCCCCGATCCAGCGGTCCTCACGGGGTTCAGGGCTCATTGGTTGGGGTGAGGTGCCTGGAGCTGAGAAGTCTGAGATCGACTTCTGCTGCCCGGCCTCTCCCTAGGCCACAATCGCCTTCACCTGTGAATCATCTAGCTTATTTATTTTTTTGGACATTGAATTGGGAAAGAATCGTTATCTTTTTCATGGATCTAGGTGAAAGAATTTACCAGGAGCAGCCCTGGGTCTGGCCTCAACCGGGAGTGACTCGAACTGTTTTTCCCTCCTAAGAACACACAGTGACTTGTGAATTTTTTCCTCGGATACTTGCAGCAGACTTTTTGTTTTTCTTTTTTTCTTTTTCGGTGACTTGTGAATTTGAAGCTCTTACACATGAAGAGAAAATGCATCCCATTTTTCTGCTGGCTTAAGGGAAAGGACTTTGTTCCTCTTTGTAACATAATTTTGAAATCCCAGAATTCTCTGGATGGAAAAAAATGCTCCCTTTTTATATTCATGGGAAGAAAACAGTAAGATCCCCCGCAGAAAAAGGGGCAAAGAATACCCTCAGATGAGTCACATGGAAGGAGACAGGATCCTTGAAAAGTACAGGGAAACCTTCAAGTTCAATACTAACCAAAGGAATTCCGCTTTCAACAACCAGCATCTGTCTGCATCAACTAAAGGAGCAAAAAGCATTTAAAAATGACAACACTGGATGCTAGTGAGGTTGCAGTGAAACAAACACACTCAACCAACAAATGTCTGCTAAGCAACCCTTCCGGACCAGGTACCATCCTGGGGTGCACGTTTCCTCACTGGAACTTGCCATCCGACCCTGGCTGGCGATAACTCTTTAGGCTTGGAGAATCCTTGGGGATACTGTCCATAAGTGGGAGAGCTCAAAAACATACCCAGAAATATACTGAGTACAATAACATACGGCTGCAGGAAAGTGGCTGACACCAGGGCTGGGAAATAGGGGACACGGGCCATAAGCAAGAGAGGGGCAGCCTGGTGGAACCTGAATTGGAAACAGAGGAAAAGAGACCAAAGAGAGGAAATGGAACCTCCTATGCAGCCCCAAACACCTCACACAATCATCAAGGAGCTCAGACGGGAACAGGAAGAGGATCTTAGTTTTAGTTTTAAATCTTGGCAACAAATCATAGATATTCCGTTCAGGCACCCGGGGTCCAAAAAGTCCTTGACTGTCTCCCTCCATTGGCAGAGACTCTTCCAGTGGTCCACTTGGCCACACGTTTTATTAATTAATTATTCCAACAAGTGAAGTAATTCATCCATCGACCAATCATTCTTTTCCTACTGGTATTAATTCATTCAGCCACACAGTCTTTTGTTCACATATTCATTCCCTTGTACCCCCATTATTCCCACGCCAATTCATTCATTCATCCACACCCTCATTCACACACCGTTCATTCTACCACTGGCTCATTCATTCATTTGTACACGCCCCACCCCCACCCCCCATTTATGCACTGATTCATTCACTTATTGTTCATTCCCACGCTGTTCATTCAGTCCTCTGTTCACACTCCATCCATTCCTTTGGCCACCTAATCGTTCCGCCATCCGGTCATTCATTCTGCCCGGGCCCCCTTCACCTGGCCCCTTGGGGAGCCTGCCCGCGGGCGCCCTCACCTGGTTGTCGGCACTGATGAGGAGGGGCTGGACTTTGACGCTGTCGCTGACCACGGACACGGCGGTGCTGGGGGCCATGGCGGTGGCATTGCTGGGGGCGGTGGAGATGAGGGCGTAGGCCACCCCGGCACTGCTCAGAGGAGAGGTGACGGTGGCAGGCTCGGCGAGGGCACGGGGCTGGCTGCCGGGCGTTGGCACATGGCTCACGGTGTTGTTGGCAGTGGGGAGGGCTGGGCTGGGGTTCTTGATACTGACCACGGTGGCCTTCTGGAAGGTTGTGGGCTGTTTGGGTGGCCGGTCCCGGCCCGGGGTGACGGGGAGGCTGTCTGGAATCAGAGTCTTTGGCCTAACCTGGGGAGGGAGGGACAGTGGCACGGTCAGATAGACACACAGACGGGGTGATGACAGCCACGGCAGATGACAGGGGCACAGACATGACCTGGTCAGGGACTCCCACGTTAGAGGTGAGGAGGCGGCAGCGGAGAAACCATAGACCTGCCAAGGCTGCCCGGGTCCTGGGCGTGCACTGACTGGCCCAGGGACTCTGGTCGCGGGTGTGTGCCTGTGTGTGTGTGTGTGTGTGTGTGTGTGTGTGTGTGTGTGTGTGTGT
>NW_021703783.1:96143837-96194498 GCF_005190385.1 Monodon monoceros
GTGTGTGTGTGTGTGTGTGTGTGTGTGTGTGTGTGTGTGTGTGTGTGCGCGCGCGCGCACACGCATATATTGGGGCAGAGGGAGAGGTGGCCCTTGGACTTTTACAGTTGAGGGGTGTACGTGGGAGTGAAAACTCCTAGGAAGACAGCACTGACCTTGAGCAGAAGCCTTTCCTTGGAGCTCCAGTCCTGACCCTCCCTTGCTCAAAAGCCTTCCGTAGCTCCCCACGGCCATTCAGTCACTGACAGGCAAAGCTCAGCTCCATTACTCCATATCCAAGGCCCCCAGAAGGCCTCTGCTGACGTCTCCAGTGCTATGCCTGCTCCCACTTCCCCTTCCAGTGCCGCCAGGCCTGCGGTTCCGGTCTCCCCACTGCCACCTGCCTCCTTTTCTCACCCCCGTGTCCTCATGCTCCAGTATCCTTCTGGGGTGCTCGTCCCCTGAGGCCTGCCTCCACCTTGGACTACCAAGACTTCCTACCCTCGGAGCCCTGCTTCTAGCACCATCTCCTCCAGGAAGCCCTCCCTGACCCCCAGGCAGGCTATGAGCCTCCTCAAGGCTCCCATAGCCCCCGTGAATCCTTCTGACTCAGGCCAATCACTCTGGGTTCAAATCGTCTGGTTCCTTGTCTGTCCCCCTCCTGGAATCTGAGCCTCTTGGGGACAGGATCCTGTCTGATTCAGCACAGGTGGGCATTCAGCGAGGCTGCCACAAGGACAAGAGGGCCCAGGGCAGCCGCCCCTCACTGTCCTCGAGCTGGGGGCATCGGCCCAGGCCTGCGGCCCCAGGACAGGCAGGAGCCGTTGTCGCCTGTGCAGCCGGCAGCCCCTCGCAGCTCAGCAGCAGGTGCCCCGCAAAGCTGCATACTGGGCGGTACCCAGCAGGCTTCTGCTCCAGACCAGGCCCGGCTACAAAGGCTTTGTGCCCCGATTCAGTCCTCACGGCCGCCAGGGAGGCACTGGCACCACCCTCTCTGCAGACGAGGAGACGCAGCCCAGGTGACTTGCCCAAAGTGCAGAGCCCAGCGGGGGACCCCGGCTGGAACCCAGGCCCAAGGCCTGGCGTCTGCGCCGTCTCCTGAAACGCACCCTTTTGTCCAGAGCTTCTAACACTTTTTTGACTGTGACCCACATTCAAAGATCTCCATTAGGACTTCCCTGGTGGCGCAGTGGTTAAGAATCTGCCTGCTATGCAGGGGACACGGGTTCGAGCCCTGGACTGGGAAGACCCCACATGCTGCGCAGCAACTAAGCCCGAGCACCACAACTACTGAGTCTGTGCTCTAGAGCCTGCGAGCCACAACTACTGAGCCCGCGCGCCACAACTACTGAGCCCACATGCCACAACTACTGAGCCTGCATGCCTAGAGCCCGTGCTCCGCAACAAGAGAAGCCACCGCAACAAGAAGCCCGCGCACCGCAACGCAGAGTAGCTCCTGTTCATCACAACTAGAGAAAGCCCGCGTGCAGCAACGAAGACCCAATGCAGCCAAAAATAATCAATCAATCAATCAATAAATTTATATTAAAAAATCTCCATTACGTCGTGATCCAGTCCAGAAACAAATTGTTCACAAAAAAATGCTTATGACGCGTCTTGGTATTTTCTGCTGTCTTCTAGTCCAGCCTAGTTTATTCCATTAAAAAAAAATCCTGGTCATGACCCACTAAATTGATTTCTCAATTCCTCACTGTGTGAAAAACTGGGTCTGGTCCAAACCTCTCCTCTGAAGGGCAGGCAGAGGAGGCAGGAGAGGAAAGGGACTCCCACGACGTCACACCCAGCTCAGGGCTCACCTAAACCTCACTGCTGAGGGGCTGTGGACAGACAGACAGCCCGGGGCCCACCCGCAGGCTGCTTACCTGAGGTAGCACTGCCGCTCCTTGCCCGGCCAACCTCTGCAAGGAGCTCACCTGAGGACCTGTGACAGGCACTGCAGTGATGGTTCCCAAAGCCTGGAAGACAAGAGGAGGGCGGCACTGAGACAGGACACGGCACCGGGACTCACGCGACCCCACCGGGCCGGCACCCGGCGACTCTCCCCAGCCTGGCGGCGCAGGGGTGCCTTGGAGACAGCGAACTCTGCTCTCCTCTCTCTTAATGGTAAGCTTTTCTTTTTTTTTTTTGGCGGTACGCGGGCCTCTCACTGTTGTGGCCTCTCCCGTTGCGGAGCACAGGCTCCGGACGCGCAGGCTCAGCGGCCATGGCTCACGGGCCCAGCCGCTCCGTGGCATGTGGGATCCTCCTGGACTGGGGCAGGAACCCGAGTCCCCTGCATCGGCAGGCAGACCCTCAACCACTGCGCCACCAGGGAAGCCCTAATGGTAAGCTTTTAAATCACGAAAGTAATATGTAACATGCAAGAAATTTTGGAAACCAGAAAAAGAGAATGGCATCCCTGGAAAACTATCACTGTCTCACATTAGCTTCCTTTTAAGTACGTTTTCTCTATAGCTGTACATGGAATTCTGTAACCTGTTTGTTTTTTTTTTTCATATTGTTTCCCTGCAAACATTTTTTGTTATTTTATTTGATCTATGAACATACAAACATGCAAAGTGAAAAGGAGGGAGGAAGGGGCAGAAAGAAAATGAAGGAAGGAGAGTCTGAGAGACAGAGAAGAGGGAGAGAGAATAGAGCAGGAGAGACAGAGAAGGGAGAATAAGGAGTTTATTAGATTTATAAAAATCACCTTAAGTTTACAGAGTACACACAGCTCAATTTGCCTATAGTTGTGACCTCAATAATCCTGTCAAATTTCAGGACAGGTTATTTAGTAAACATGATGTATATCTTGACAAAATAAAGGAGGCTACTAATAAGAACCAGCGAAGGTTAATTAAGAAAAAAGATCATGCTAAACTTGGAGCTTCCTTCCTTCCCAGTTTCCTTGGACTTGTCTTTTCTCATTTCCCCAGAGTGGAATCCACTCTCATTTCACCCAAAGACACAGCACCACTCACACCAAACAGAATGTGATGTGTAACCTGTTTTTCTACTTGTACTTAAGGACACATGTAAGGTTTCCTGAACTTGTTACAATCTCCATAAATCAGTCCTTTAATGGTTATAGAGTCTTTCATTCAGCAGACATCATGCTATTTCCTCAGCCAATCCCATCCTCCTAGGAATTTGGGTTTTATTCCCATCCTTTTCTGATTAATAAACAGTGGTGCAATATACATCTCTATGGATAAAGCCATTTCCACATCACAAGGTATTTCTGTAGCAGAGTCTGAAAATAGGAATCAATGGGTAGGGATTTTATTTATTTATTTATTTAGTTAGTTAGTTAGTCTGCATTGGGTCTTCGCTGCTGCACGTGGGCTTTTTTCTAGTTGCAGTGAGCGGGGGCTTCTCATTGCGGTGGTTTCTCTTGTTGTGGAGCACGGGCTCTGGGCGTGTGGGCTTCAGTAGTTGCAGCAGGTGGGCTCAGTAGTTTCAGCTCACAGGTTCTAGGGTGCGCAGGCTTCAGTAGTTGTGGCACTTGGGCTCAGTAGTTGTGGCTCACGGGCTCTAGAGCACAGGCTTAGTAGTTGTGGCGCACGGGCTTAGCTGCTCTGCAGCATGTGGGATCTTCCCAGACCAGGGATCGAACCTGTGTCCCCTGCATTGGCAGGCGGACTCTTAACCACTGCACCACCAGGGAAGTCCATCAATGGGTAGAAATTTTCAAAGGTAGGACTATTTTGGGCCCTTGATATATGTCCCCACTGTGCTAACTCAGGAGGGGCCATGACCAGGGCTCACCCCAACACACCCTCAAATCTCAGCGTCCGAGTCAGGGCTCTTTCCAATGCATGATGGGATGGCCACACCTGCAGCAGGGTGGATATTCAGGGTGTGGAGATAGGAGATGACACACTCCCAGGGACTCCAGGCCCACACAAATACAGAGGATGTGTTTTGGGGTTCCCGTTTGCCTAAGGTCCCTTTTCTAGGAATCAACACTACCTACAGCTGCTGAAGGGGAGGTTTCACATGGCCACGTTTGTACCCCATGAGCCTGCCTGATGGGGAGCGGCATCTCTCACTTGGGGCCAGCCAAACCACCAGTGACCAGAGGGGTTCTCTCTTGAACTCAGAAGCCAAAATTCTTAACAAAGTGTCAGCAAGTCAACCCCAGCAATAATATGAAGGATAATACATCCTGAATAAGTTGAACTCATCCCAGGAATGCAAGGCTGCATCACCATGTGAAAATCAGTCAGAAAATAATGATATGGTTATCTCAATGTATGCAGAGAAAGCAGTGAACGAAATTCAACATCCATTCATGATAAAAAATTTCAGCAAACTAGGAAGAGAAAGTAACTTCTTCACCTGATAAAAGGCATCTATAAAAAATGAACAGCTACCATCATACTTAATGATGAATGTTTTTCCACTGAGATCAGGAATGAGGCAGGGATGTTCTCTTACCACTCCTGTTGCCATTGGACTAGAAGTCCTAGCCAGTGCAATAAGGCGAGAAATAAGGTTAACTTCCTTAACCTGATAAGAGGCATCTATAAAAAATGAACAGCTACCATCATACTTAATGATGAATGTTTTTCCACGGAGATCAGGGATGAGGTAGGGATGTTCTCTTACCACTCCTGTTGCCATTGGACTAGAAGTCCTAGCCAGTGCAATAAGGCAAGAAAAAGAAATAAAAGGCCTTCAGATTAGGAAGAAGAAATAAAACTGTCTCTGCAGATGGCAGTAGCAACTACGTAGAAAATCTGACGGAATCTACAAAAAAAGGCTGTTAGAACTAATAATTGAGCTTAGCGAGGTTGTAGGATACAACTTCAACATACAAAAAGCAACTGTATTTCTATATACTAGCACGAACATTTAGAAATGTAAAAAAATGTTTACCTGCCATTTGCAACAGCATAAGAAATGAGGAATACTTAGGGATAAATACCACAATAGCTGTATAAGAGCTGTACACTGAAAACTTTCAAACACTGATGAGAGAAATTTTAAAAATACCTGCATAAAGAGAGAGACATACCATAACCATGGATCAGAGGCCAGTATTATTAAGATGTAAATGCTCCCCAAATCGACCTATGGCTTCAATACAGCCTCCATCAAAATTCACCCCAAAAAGGGTAGAAAATGACAAGGTCCTTTTTAAATGCATGTGGAAATGCAAAGGACCCAGAATAGCCAAAACAACTTGAAACAAACAAAAAACAACATCAAACAAACAAAGTGAAGGACTTGTATTTCCCAACTTTAAGACCTATTATAAAGCTACAGTAATCAAGACGGTGTGGTATAGGTGTTAAGTTATGCAAATAATAGATCAATGGAACTGAATAGAGTCCAAAAATAGACTCAAACATATATGGTCAACTGATTTTTCAGCAAAGGCTGCAAACTCCATTAACATAGTGGAGAAAGGACAATAGTTTCACAAATGGTGTTGGAACAAGTAGATACTCATATATTAAAAACAAACGAGACATAACTAATCCATACGTCTCACATATTAAAAAAAAAACCCAAATGGATCAGAGACCTAAATGTAAAGCCTAAAACTATAAAATTTCTAGGAGAAAACACAGGAGAAAATCTTTGGGGCTGTGGGTTAGGCACAGTGTCTTGGATACCACACCAAAAGCATAATCCATATAAGGACAAATTAATACACTAGACTTCAAAAAATTAAAAACTCCTGACGCTGGAGAGACAGTGTTAAAAGAATGAAAAAACGAGCCACAGACTGGGAAAAAACATGTGCAAATTACCTATCTGATAAAAGACTTGTATCCAGAATGTATAAAACAACTGTCAAAACCCAGTAACTGGAAAACAACCCAATTAAAAACTGATTTGAACAGAACACATCACTAAAGAAGATATGCTGTTGACAAATAAGCAAATGAAGAGATACTAAACGTCATTCGTTAGAGAAATGCGAATTAAACCACAGTAAGACACCACTATGCACCCATTCAGACGGCTACAATAAAAAAGGCTGACCAAGTCCAGAGCTGGTGAAGTGCATGCACTACTCTTGGGAACATAAAGCAGTGCAATCACACTGGAACAGTTTGACAGTTTCGTAGAAAGTGAAATATACATTTACCTGCTATGGACTGAATGTTGATGTCCGTCCCCCCAGAACTTGTATGTTGAAACGCTAATCCCCAGTGTGATGCTTTTGGAGATGGAGCCTTTGCGGGTGATCAGGTCATGAGGGTGGGGTCCTCACGATGGGACTAGTGTCTTCATAAGGACAAACATAAGAGGGCTTGCTTCCCCTCTCTCTCTGCCACGTGAGGACACAGCAAGGAGTCTGCCATGGTTTAAATGTTTGTGTCCCCCTAAAATTCGCTTGTTGGGATCCTAACTCTCAATGTGATGGTGTTAGAAGGCAGGGCCTTTGGGAGGTGCTTAAGCCAGGAGGGGGGAATCCTGATGAAATGAATGGGACTTGTGCCTATAAAAAAGGCTGCAGAGACTCTTTTTTTTTTTTTTAAATGTTGAGCCTTCTTTCAATTTATTTATTTTTATTTTTGGCTGTGTTGGGTCTTCGTCTCTGTGCGAGGGCTTTCTCTAGTTGTGGCAAGCGGGGGCCACTCTTCATCGCGGTGTGCGGGCCTCTCACTGTCGTGGCCTCTCTTGTTGCGGAGCACAGGCTCCAGACGCGCAGGCTCAGTAGTTGTGGCCCACGGGCCCAGTTGCTCCGCGGCATGTGGAATCTTCCCAGACCGGGGCTCGAACCCGTGTCCCCTGCATTAGCAGGCAGATTCTCAACCACTGCGCCACCAGGGAAACCCTGCAGAGACTCTTAGCTCCTTCCCCCAGGCAAGAATACACCAAGAAGTCTGCAGCCGGAAAGAGAGCCCTCACCTGACCATGCTGGCACCCTGATCTCCAACTTCCGGCCTCCACAACTGTGAGCAATAAACTTCTGTTTACAGTAACCACCCAGTCTGTGGTATTTTGTTATAGCAGCCCGAATGGGCAAAGACAGCATCCAACTGCAAATCAGGAAGAGGGTTTGCACCGCAAGCCAAATCAGCCAGCACCTTGATCCTGGACCTCCCAGCTTCCAGAACTGTGAGAAATGAATGTCTGTTGTTTAAGCCCCGCCCCACCCCCAGTGGGTGGTATTTTGTTATAGCAGTCCCAACTAAAACATTCTACCCCTAGGCATTACCCAAGAGAAATGAAAGCACACGCCCACACAGAGGCTTGTTCCAGAGCAGTTCACAGCACCTCTACTTGCGATCGCCCCAAATGGAAAGAGCCCACATGTTCATCAACAGGTCCACAGATGAACAAACTGTGGCAAATCCACCCAATGGAATATGACTCAGAAATAAAAAAGGAATACGCAATTGATACACACAACGTGGATGAATCTCAAAGTAATCTTGCTGAATGCAGCAGGACAAAAAAAAAGGACTTATTATTGTATGATGCCATTTATATGAAATTCCAGAAAATGCAAACTCATCTAAAGGGATCAGAGGTTGTGTGGAGATGAGGGGATCGGAGGAAGGGATCAAAGACACAGGGAAATTTTTGAGGGTCAAGGGTGTGTTTACTATCTTGATTCCGGTGATGGTTTCACAGGTGTAGACCTATGTCAAACATCTTGCACGCTTTAAATATGATAACTTACTGTATATATTATTCTAACAAAGCTGCTGAAAATAACCCCCCTACTTCCCCCCTTGTAGCTCTCTGTCCCTGGAATGAGCGTCATCCTTCTCCAAATGACACAGCAGAGCCCCACAACCCACAGAGCTGCTTCTCTGGATTATGATGGGGTGGCTCCTCCCTCTTCTGGAATTTTCCACCTGCCCTAAAGTGGGCGAAGCTCTGAGGCTCCCGTCCTTCCAGCCAGCTGCTTGCCTCTCTGCATGAAGCCAAATTATCCACATTTAACTGGAAAGTCCCTGTGGACATTTGCTGGAACAGAGCTTAAATGCAATGCAGCGAGCACCCAAACAGACGCGGTCACTGTAAGAGGAAGCGTCTCAATCCACAGTGCCGCTTTCAGTCCCTCTCCAGCACCGCTTGGCGAGCCCTGCCCAATGCCCATTTTAAAGGCTCTGCCCGCCTTCTGCAAAGGGATGCGCGTAGAAGGCTGTGCCCTCTCCCTCCCCTGGACCTGCGGTCTCTTCGGCATCACAACCCCTGGGCCCCGGCCCAGACCTGGGCAGGTGAGAGGCAGGCACGAAGGGAGCACCATTTGACTGACAAGCTTCCAGATGATTCCATCAACCTGGGGACCACAGGATGAGAAGAAGCTGGCCTGTCCATCCAGCAGGTTCTGTGATGAAAGGCCCACATGGGCACTTCACTCCATCAGTGAGCGGAGCTGTGTGGTCCCCTGGCTGCAGGGGTTCCTGCGCGGGTGACGGGTAGCCAGAAGATTCCAGGGCCCCAGGAACACAAGGGCAAATCCATGCCCAACACCTACAGGAGCCAGGGAACAGGCACAAAGCTGCTTTCCCTGGGGACTCCCTTCTGGCTAAGATGCCCAATCAAGCCCTCCAGACGAGGGGTGTGTGCCGTCTGTGTGTTTTTCCAGTCCGTGTGTCTCTGCACGGAAAGGCGTGAGGGTTGCTGTGTGTCCGTTTCCGGGTGTGTTTTCGTACCAGCTACTCCATTCTCTGGCATCCACGTGGGCGCCTGTGTCCTGTGTGTTTCCATATGGATTCTTCTCTGGGTACCTCTTTTGCTCTGGTCCGTGTGTCTTGCGGATGACACCGTCTGTGGTTCCAAGCCTTCATTGCAGGTCGGCGCTCAGTCCTCTCTCCTGGCTTGGGACACCGGGGACATCTGTCCACACACCTTAGAAATCTGCAATCAGGGAGAGGGAGGGAGGGGACCACGAGAGGATGGGGTGGGTGGAGGCTGCTGGGGGGGCAGAGCCCCCGAGGTCAGAGTGGGTGGGGGGGGGAAGATAGGGGGAGCTTTACTTTGACCTCGTTCTCAAATACTCAGTTACCAAGAAAGAAACAGGACCCGCCACAGGGGAAATACTGAACGCCTGCGGGATGTTCACAGCCCAAAGATGGTTCACTTGCTGACTCCATGAACTAAAATACTGCCCGACTCCAACCCGACGGCTGGCATTTATACTACTGCCAGGGACTCGGGGTGGCCGATGGCTCTTTAAGGAGCACCTTACCGTGTGTGGGGTGCCCTCTGTGCCACAGCAGCAGGAGGGACACGGAAGAACGGATGACTCCCTGGGTCAAGGGCCGAAGTCCCAGGCTTTGGGGAGGAGTTTGCTACAGAGAGGCTGCTGAGCAGGGTCCCTCCGCCGCCCCGCTTCTGGGAACCGTGGGTTCCTTCCGGGAACACCAAAGCCCCCTTCCGCCCACTGTCCATCCTGTGATCACCATCTGTTTGCTTCTCTTCGCTCCAAAGCTTACCCCAGAGCGCGTTTTTCCACATCCATATAAACCTTTAATTAACAAGCCGAAGAGACATTTTATCTGGCAGGGCCTGACCTTTCTGCTCCGTGTTGGAACTTATCGATACCAGCAGAAACAATCATCTCAGAGACTATTTCACAAGCACCGGATAGCTTATAGCCACACTTTTGTCGAGATAAACGAGCTCCTGGGCTTCCCCGGTGGCGCAGTGGTTGAGGGTCCGCCTGCCGATGCAGGGGACACGGGTTCGTGCCCCGGTCCGGGAAGATCCCACATGCCGCGGAGCCTGTGCTCCGCAGCGGGAGGGGTCGCAGCGGTGAGAGGCCCGCGTACCGCAAAAAATAAATAAATAAAATAAATAAAATAAACGAGCTCCTTATGACTGCGGTTACAGCTCTAAGCATTTTAAGGGAGACAAAAAGGGGCATGAAAGTCAAAGATAACTTCACATTTTTCCTGCATCGGTGGAGTCCCTGGGGCAGCCTGGGAAACCCTGGAGAAGCTCGGTCGCGGCCGAGGCAGGTGGGAGACGCCCAGGAGACAGGGGTCTGTACACAGGGTGGGGACGGACTGGGCTTGGGGCTGGGCTCGGGTTCTGGCTCTAACACCAGCCACGTGTGGCACCCTTGCTCTCTGTCCCCAGTCTCCTCGTCCACGACAGGAAGAGTTCCCGCTGCAGGGGTGGGAGGGGGCTAAAGGGAGTGGGCCTCAAGGATCAGCACAAAGCCTGGTGCACGTCTGGCTCCGTGAGACCTGGGTGGAGAGGAAGCGGGTCAGACCCGGCTGTGCCCGGAACTGCGGCACTGAGCGGGTGCCTGGGAGGGACGTACAACCCTGGCGTCCCGGCAGGGACAGCCTCGGGGTCAGCCTGTCCAGGTGCCAGTCCTGGAGTGGCCCCTCTCCTGTTGGGCCAACCTGGGGAAGCCCCCTCTGCTCGCCAGCTCCTACCTCCCCGTCTCTAACACGGGGTGTACATGCTCACCTCCCCCGCAACAACCAGAGTGAAGTACACGAACGTGAGGAAGCGTGAAGAAGTAAGAACGGGAAACTGGTGTCCCAGGCTTCCTGCTGTGCTCGGTTCAACAGCTCTCTCCCTCGTCAGGGGACAGACCCCGGAGCCAGCCTGCAGCCAGGGCTTTCACTGTGTGGCTCAGGAAGGGGAACAGTGTGGTGAACAGGACGGGCAGTGCCCGGCCTCACAAAGGCTGCTCTCATCCCAGGCCCCGACCCGATGGCTCAGAACTGGCCTCTCTCATCTCTGCTGCCCTGCTGGATGGCGGATCCTGGAGTCCAGCCCAGGTACCGGCCCAAGCAGGAGCTTGGTGAAGTGACTGATGCCTGTCGTCAGACAAGGAGGGCCGCGGACCCCCAGGGTCCAACTCCGGGACCCCGGCAGGAGATGCTCAGGGAACTGCTGAGGGCCAGGGGAGCAGGACTCCTTGAAACCTGCACACACGGTCACCCAGAGCACCACTCCACGAGGCAAGCCTGCCCCCGACCCCCTGGGCTTGGCTCCAGTTCCTGCGCCCAGCGAGACCCCAGACCTCACAGAGCCCCCCTCCCAGCGGGACCCCTGGCGTGTGTGAATGGGTTTTGAAGTGGCCCCGTCCTGTCTATGTAAACGTGTTCCCAAAGCAGGCAGAAAGCCAGTCTTGGGGACCGGCCCGTCTCCAGAACCGGACAGGACAACCCCACGCGGCACCCTGAGCCAGGGTCCACCCTGGCCTTCGTCTGCCACATCTCGGGCACCATCCGTGAGCAGGCCTCCTGCCCGGGCTTTCCAGATGGGCCTGTTAAGCTGAGTCCAAGGGCCTTGCATGCTGGCAGCAGGGAGACCGGCAGTCACAGCCAGCGGCACGAGAAGCGCCAGAGCCACGCGGCCAGCTGTGTCTCCCACGCGCCCTGGCCCCGCGACACGCAGCAGGTTGGTGAACTCAGTCCTCTCTCCTGGTTGCAGGAGGAGGGGAGGGCAGCAGTGGGATGGGGGCCACACTGAGCCCTGCCCCACGCTCCACGTGGCCTCATGGCCCCTCCCCCAGGCCACGTGGGCAGGGCTGAGAGGAGGGAGAGTTCCCCAAGCCTCACAGCCGGGGAGGCAGAGACGCAGGGCAATGCCCCACCTGAACGCCCTTTTCCAGAACTTTCTCCACTCACGGGACTCACAATTCAGGGCTGACGCCTGCTCTAACCCGGCCTGTCCCTGGACACACCATGCGTCTTCTCCTGACCCTGAAGCCAACCTCCGACCCTGACCAGCTGCATGCCCTGGGGGGCTGTTCCCTAGCCTCTCCGTCCCTCAGTTTCCACAGCTGTCAACCACAGACAACCTCACGCCAACCT
The DNA here is from genome assembly GCF_005190385.1 of Monodon monoceros. Taxonomy (NCBI): domain Eukaryota; kingdom Metazoa; phylum Chordata; class Mammalia; order Artiodactyla; family Monodontidae; genus Monodon; species Monodon monoceros. The sequence goes on from NW_021703783.1 coordinate 96,155,576, forward strand.
CTGAGGACGGCTGTCAGTGTGAACTGTCGCAGCAGGCGGGAGAGCACGAGGCAGGCCAAGCTCAGCCCTGGGCCAAACACAGACGACACGCAGCCCCTCCGGACGCTCGGAGTGAGCATCCATCCCCAAACTGGCAACATTCGCACAGTTTCGATTTAACGCTGGTGGCACAGAGGGCTTCCCTGGAGTATGAGCTTGGGAGGCTGGTGGAGTGGGGGCATGTACAGACACTGAGGGCTTCCACATGCCTTTTCCCCAGCCTGACCCACCGAACCCAAACCACCGACCCTCAGACACGTGCCCCCAGAGGAGACCCAACCCTGCTTCCGGTTGCACCCGGGACACCAGAAGCTATTTAAAAAACTTATTTCCATCCAGCACTGGCAGAGCTGGCCGCACAGAGGGGCTTTCTCATATGATGGCACCAGAGAGGGGCTGCCATGGCAAGAGCTACCTGGGAATGCAGTTGGGGCGGGTAGTGGCCGGGTGGTCTCGCACTACCTCGTGTGGGACACTTGGCTCTCACGCTCCCGGGGGCCCGGGCTCCTGTCCCCACGTGGAGGGGGCGGAGCGCCTTGACCCCATGAGCTCCAACAGCAGTGACTGTCCTCACCGACAGTCACCAGAGAGACACATCCTGCCCTCTGAACTCCCGTCCACGTATCATGACCCAATCGCTGGGTAGAAAGGGCCACAGATCGCCGCTCAGAGGCTGCGGGATATGGATCCAGGGAAAAGTTTTCTATTTTAAAATCTCAGAACCCAGAGGAGAGAAACTTCTCAATTGGTGCTTAGTGGACTTGCCAAGGGAGCTCTGCTTTCCCTTCAGAGAAACCAAACAACGCGAAGCGAGTGTCTGGTGGGCACCACGCAGTAACCCCCTCGGTTTACAGGTGGAGGAACTCAGGCCCAGAGGCTGAAGGCGTTTTCCTAAGGCCACGGGACTCTCGGGCTGAAAGCTCAGGTCTCTTCTCGGCTAAGAGCAGGCAGCCGCGAGAAGAGAAGGAATGTGCAGCTGGAGAAAGGCTGGACCCTGCCCTGCCCCGTCCCGAACAGGCCACGCCGTGGTGCAGGACACACAGGACACACAGGAAGCCACGACGGCTCGTCATCCGCTAACCTCGCTCGGAGCCCAGAGCGCCAGCGGACACAGGAAGAAAGGTCGTCAGGAGGTTAGGATGACTGGCCGAGCCATGGACGACTCAGACGTCAAGAGTCCATCCATCCAAGGAGGTGCTGGGCCGGCGGGTGGTGGGAGGTGGGAGCTGAAGAAGGCTGTGCAGGGCCAGCTCCCACAGGACACTCGCGGCGGCCCTGGACATCAGTCTCCAGCTAAGCCAGGTCCTTCCTGAAGGCCTCCTGGGGACAGGGTGCGGCCTTCACTCCTGTCTCCCACACCCAGTGCTGCTTGTGTGACCTCGGACTCAGTCTCCCCATCTGAGAAATGGGAGCTCAGCCTTCCCCTCTCATAGGGCTTCTGAAGACTTGGCAGTGATATTTGTGGAGCTCCATGTGGGTCCCAGGGCCCCCTCAAGGTGAGGGCAGTACTAGCCATGGACGTTGGGATTAAGCCCCAGAAACTGGCACCACCGCCCTGGGGAGGGAACGGGCTGGTCAGGTGGCCACAGCTCGGTGTCTCTGGTCTTCAGCCCCCTCCGCACCAGGCCGTTGCTGTGGGACATTCAGGAGGGTTGGGTTTCTCCTCATCTGTATGAAGACCAGTGTCTATGTCAACACAGATATGCAGATAAAACTCTCGGAAAAAAAGCCGACAGGGAAGCCGTCCTAAAGAAACGACATCCACACGATGTGTTTCCTGTCGAGACAGCGTTGAACACGGTGGGCAAGGCTCCTAAGAGGGCTCACCTGCTACCACAGGGCAGCCAGCGGGGCAGTCTTTGTCAACTGAGGCCCTGGGGCTGGAGAGGGACGTCCCGAGGCCACGCTCTTGACCCAGAGGCTTGAGCGTTTGCCCTCTGCCGAGGTGTAAGAGAAGGTCGTCTGTGCCCCTGGGGCCCACCCCAGGATACGCTTCCTGGTTCCTTCCGGGCGGGGGAGGCGGGGGGAAGCCATCACTCAAGAGCAGGGAAAACAGAGACCTCCCTGGTGGTCCAGTGGGCGAGACTCCGTGCTCCCAATGCAGGAGGCCCGGGTTCGATCCCTGGTCGGGGATCTAGACCCCACATGCATGCCTCAAGTAAGACCTGGCGCAGCCTAAAGAAATAAATATTAAAAAAAAAAGAAAAAGAGCAGGGAAAGCAGCTGTCCAGCTGGTCACCTTCAGCCACCCACCTCGCCCACTTCCAGAAGCACAGCCCAAATCAGTTCACGGGAAAGGGCTGCATCCAGAGTGGCTGGGGATACAGTCGTCTGCACAGGAGCGACTTGCTGCTGTGTCTTGTCTAAACAGCAGGGGGGTTCGCGCCATGCCTGGACCGGGCAGGAGCTCGACCAGGGCTTCTGCGTCTCTTCGTCGCCCACCAAGAAAGAAAAAGCAGAAGCTGAGTTTCGCTAAAGGCAGCCAGCCAGGTACTGCCGATTCCCTTCCCATTTACCTCTGCCGCGCCTCCTTCCCCACCGAGGGATGTCGAGAAAGGGGGCTGGTGCCCCACGGCCAGCCTGTGGTAGGGCCCGGCTCTCGCCAGAGCCTGAGCCCTTGGCCACCACGTGGGAACCCCAGACAATTTGGGGGGGTTCCTGGGGCCCCGTGTCCTCAGTCCCTAAATGTCCCTGCAGATCTATCCCCTGGTTTCATCCCATGACCAGAGAGGGGCCCCTGCTCTCCACACCCACGAGGCTCCTGCCTCTGTCCGGCTGGGTGAGGAAAGTAGGGCAGTAGCCCCAGACATCCAGGCACCACACCGGGCGCCCCGGGAGAAGGCGGCCTGCTTCCCGCCCCGCGCCCACTGAGCGACTGGGCAGCTTGTCGAGCTGCAATTTTCCTTGTATCTTTATGGAATCACTGTGATGTGGGGCAAAGACAACAACGAAGCTGAGACATCAGCAAGTATTAATATAACACGAGCACCACTTTCACTGTCGTGTGAAACCAGTTTACTATTCACAGATGAGATCCGACTGCTGCCTTTATCACTGTCGGGAACTGAGACCTTCCCTGTGCTGCGGGCCCCAGTACCTCGGCCCCCATGCCTGCTCTCCGCCTCCACTGGCCCCGAGCTCGTCCACATGGGACCTTCAGAGGCCTCTGGGGGTTCATGTGAAAACCCAGGGAAAGGCACGTCTGCCTCTGCTGCCCCATGTCTCCTCCCGGCCCACGCCCGTGTCCACAGCTGGGACCCAGCACATACCTGGGTGGGGACCAACCAACCTGCACTTGAATTTCACTCCCCTGTTGGCCTGGGTCACACCAAGCACCCCTGTCCTCACCTCCGAAGCAAGAGGACCAAGAACCGCTTTCCCAGGACTTCCCTGGTGGTCCAGTGGTTAGGGCACCATGCTCCCTATGCAGGGGGCCCAGGTTCGATCCTTGGTCAGGGAACTAGATCCTGAATGCTGCAACTAAAGATCCCGCATGACGCAACTAAGACCCGGAGCAGACAAAAAAATTAATTAAATAAATATTTTAAAAAAAAAAAACAAACCCAACCACTTTCCCTGTGCCCAGGACCAGAGGGGTGGGTGGGAGTCACCTGGCACCGAGCCACTGGTATGAGTCATTCAATGGGTCCTCGATTCACAAATGCACATCAGGGACCAGGTGTCACGGTGACAAGGGAGGGGGAGGGAAGGACTCGAGGGGGACAGCACTGGCCCCAGAGAGCAGTGGGGTCTCCTGATGAGGTGAAGATCAGCACGCCCAAGCCTGTGGTTCCCCTTCTGGGCACACCCGGGGCCACCCGCGCCTACGTGCACAGGGACCACACGGGAGCAGCCTCACAACAGCACCTGCAACGGGCAAGACTGGGAACAGAGCCGTCGGCCCATCTGCAGGGGGTGGATCAACGGGAACGTTCTCAGGATGGGAAGCCTCCCAGCCGCCACAGTGAATGAACCACCATACGTGCGTCCCCTGGTGAGCAGGGGGCCGATCAACGGGAACGTTCTCAGGACGGGAAGCCTCCCAGCCGCCACAGTGAATGAACCACCGTACGTGCGTCTCCTGGTGAGCAGGGGCCTTGGATGCCGCACCTGGAGCTCGGGCCGTTCCCCGAGGGTGACGGGGAGCCAATGCAGGCTCTTGGCCAGTGTAGGGGGCCGAGCGGGGCTGCTGCAACGGAGGCAGGACCCGAGGCCAGGTGTAAAGTGCCAACTGTGGCCCGGGGCGGAGCCCTCTGGGGCTGGGGGAGCGGGGGGCTGGGGTGCATCTTCACCTGTTGGGACATGCCAGCCGCCTCCCTGGAGGGGCAAGGGGTCAAAGTGGCCAACAGTGCTGCAGAGGCCGGTTTAGATGTCCCCTCCTGGTGCTGGCCATGGTCGTGAGGCTCCTGCCCACGGGCGCCCACACCCTGGGCATCCTGCTCTCTCCCGGGGTTTGGGGAGTGGTCCCCAGTATACTGCAGCTCCCGGGGGAAGGGAGCTATACCCAGGGGACCCTCGGGAGACCATAACACTGGGTCTTTAAAACAAGAACCCTCGTCCAAAACCCGCTTCTTCGAGCCTCACGAGGGGAGTCATTTCCTGCAGCTCGGATCCCAGGGTTGCTGCCAACTGAGTTTTACTGAGTGCGCCTGGGGGAACCAGCTGCTGGCACAGGTGGCTCTAGCCAGGCTGGGTCCCGGTGACCCCGACCGAGCGCGGCCAGCCGAGGCAGGCTGCCCGGGGCCACTTAACCAATGCAGAGGTCTTTACAGGGGAGGCCGTTCTTAATCAGAAAGCCCCAGAAGACACAAGTGGCTGCCCGGCGCTGACATTTCAAACACGCTTTCAGCAGCCCCCAGTGCGGCAAAGTGGTTTCATTCACTCCAAAGGGTGTAATTTTATGCTACTTAGTAGGAGACACACGCTCTAAATGGCATCGTGGACTAAGTACTGGGGGCTGTGATCTTGAGAGTGCAGAGAAAAAAAGAGCCACGAGTCCCTGGCAACCACAGGTGTGTGTGGGGGGGTGCACGCCGGAAACCCCCCCCAACAGACGGCAGTCTCTGAAGCCACGCGGGATCTGGGGTGGAGGTGTCCACAGGGCCAGCTACGTGGCCGCGTCCCATCGACTCAGCTGGGAAGCAAACGCCGGGTCTGAAAGAGAACTGAACTTGGGGGAGGCTGGAGCCGGTCAGGACCCCCTGTCGAATCCCCCTACTTGGGCCCCCTGGGTCCCTGTATCCCGAGGGCGAGGCACCCGCCTTGCTGCCCGGCTCCGCCTGTGGGGCACGTCCAAAGTCACAGGGATGGGGGGCGGACAGTCCTGGATGGCAGCCCCTGGCTGGAAGCTCCCCCGTCCCCGCTGAGGGGGCTGCCTCTTGGGGAGGAGGCCAGCCTCTCAGCCCTGAGGCAGGAGGGGCGAGGTGGTGTCACCCACAGAGGACCCAGGGGCTGGGGCTGCAGCCTCACGGGGACCCTGGGAAGACCCTGGGGCCGGCTCTCCTTCCTCTGTCCGTCCCCTGGAAGGACGCAGCAAAATCCGACACCAGAAGGGCGTGGGCTCCTGTCCAGGGCTTCAGGAGAGGGGTCACCGGGGCCGCTCCCTCCCCCGGAGGAGAGGGGCTGCCCCCGGGGCCTGGGGCGAAAGGAAGGCACCGAGTGGCGGGTGCCGGCCCCTCTCCGTCCTCTGGGCCCCATGGACCGCCTGGCCCCCTGGCTTCGCACTCCCCGCTACCCCAGACTTGGGAGCAGTCGTGTCTGCTCCTCGGCAGGAGGCTCCGGAGCTGCTCCCCAGGCCCTGGGGGGTCACAGGCAGCCACCTCCCACCACACATCCTCAAAACAGATCACAGTGACGGCGAAATGCAATCCATAGGAGCGTCCTAACGGCCTGCTCCGGCCCGCCCTCCGCCGACCCTGGACATCTGGAAAACAGTCATTTAGGAAACCTAATTTCCACGTGTGATCGGCTGGCGCACGCCCCCACTGGCCCCGGCTTCATCATCCTGCCGTCTCCAACGGCCCAGAATCTAATGCAGGGGACACACATCTGCACGGCGCACCGGGGAGCCCGCTAACGGCCACGACTCGCTCCCCTATCGGGAGAGGCCCCCTGTGGCGAGCCTCAGGTGGGCAGTCGGGGGGTGGGGGAGCACCGGTCCCCCAGAGGCGCCTGGCTCTCCAAAGGGGGGGGGCCCACAGGTAAGACTGAGACAGCTTACTCACTGTGAACCAGAATACTGACTGTATGGCTCGATGGATTTTGACAAATGCCTACAGCCAAGTAACCACCACCTAGACCAAGATCCAGGACACACTAGCAACCCTGGAGACTCCCAGGAGCCCTGCAAAGAGGGTCTGGCTGGGGGAGCAACGTCCTGCCCTTGGCAACCGGCTCCTGGTTTGATTGCCTGACCCAGCAGCCAATAGAAAAACAGGATCAAATCGCCACCTACTTTCTCAACCGGTTGGCTCTAATTGGCACCGTTTACTGAGCAGCTACCCTGCGCCGGGCCCCACGTGGACAGAAGGGAGCGAGGCAAGGTGGCCGCCCTGCCTGAGGGGAACAAGCTCCAGGCAAGTGCTCGGCCAGTGGAGATGCAGGTGGATGGAGGTCCCGCCGGAAAGGCAGGGGTGTGAGGGTGCTGACCGCTGCTGACAAAGCACCTCTGTGTCTAGGTGGCTTCCTCGGTTCTGGGAGGTGAGTGCAGACAAGGAAAGTGGAAGGAGGCAAAGTGACCTGCCCCAGGCAAGAGGCTGCTGAGATGCACGTGGGAAGGGACCTGAGGGGGGCCCTGGCCCTCAAAGTGGATGGTCCTTCCACTACGTCCACCTTGCCCTTCCTATACGCTTCCTCCTAACCCTGTCCCGCAGGATGAGACCAGGCCAGAGGAGAAAGGGAGGACACACGGAGAGGAGCTCGGGGTCCCCGCGGGGCTCAGCGCGGTCATCTCAGACACACAGGCCGGGGTACAACAGTGCATTGTTACGTGCCAGACCCAGCCTGGGCAATCACAGCAATGGATTATCTGGGAACTGTTAATGGGCTAGTGGGTGGGCATGTGACCCAGCAGAGCCAATCAGAATCCCTCCCTGGGAGTGATTCTCCGACACAGAGAGAGAGGCCGTCCTCCTTGCTCAGGGACCGGAGGTTGTCCCCCAAGCCCTGGGGCCCCAGAGCATCCCCAGTGGGCTGGTTCACACTGAGTAGAGGGGAGAACACAGGATGGGAGCCCCGTACAGGCGGCTCTATGCTTTAGAAATGAGAGCAGTGCCTGCTTCGCCCAAGGGGAAATTCCTGGGGCCTCTGAAATCTTGACACCTGGTTAAACACGCCCACACAATATAAATACCTACTCTGAATCGAGGAAAAAAGCAGCGCCTTCAAAATGCCACCCAGCCAAGTGCCCACACGTGCGAGAGCTGCTACTGATGGTTCCCAGGAGGAGTCCACTGTCACCTGCGCCCCCAACACGCTCCCCAGGAGGCCAGTGGCGAGCAGCAGGAAAGCGGCCTGGGGCCCTGTAGTCAGAGCCCGGTCCTGCCACCGCAGGGCTGTGAGACCCTGCACAGGTTACTCAAAACCCCTGAGCCCCTGCTTTTCTCATCTGTAAAGCAGCGACACGTAACATGCACACAGGTTTGCTGTGACAGGTAAAAGAGAAGTGTGTGACACACACCTGGAGCCTAGGAGTCCCGAAAAAAATGGTAGCTACCATGAGAGGGAGGATGACACGTTCTCGGGCAGCTGGGACTTTGATTAGGCTCCCTATGCTCCCGAGCCTCAGTTTCTTCACCTATAAAATGGGTGTGTGGAAAGCAGATCCACAGGGTGGTGAAGAGTCAGTGAGATTACGAACGTAAGGAGTCCAGCTCACCAAGAGGTGGTCCTGCCCCATCTCTGCCCTCCCCCAGGATGCCCAGGCTTCACGCAGAGCCCGCCGAGCTGGACCCAGTGACCTGCTGAGCTGTGCCGTGCCTGGGGATGGGGCGCCCCCAGCCCGCTGCCCTCGGAGGACACTCAACACTCTGTCCTCTCCGCTGAGGTCTTTTTTTAGAAGGGAACAGTACTTCCAGCTGGAAATGAGTATAGTGTTAAAAGATAAGCTCTAGAATTTGAGGTAAATGTGCTGGGGAGTGGGGAACAGGGAGGGACAAATCCTCGTAGGCTAAATATAGTGGAAAACACAGTGGGAGAGTCCTGAGGAAGGCAGCGCTGCTGTCTTCACTCCTGGGATGAATGGCGAGTGCTACGGCAAAGGGGCTGGGCCTGTTTCGTTACCCCCACTTACGGGCGGCCTTGGAGGGCTCCTCCCAGCAGCATCCATTTGGGGCAGGGCTGCCGGGGCAGCGGGGACAGGGACGGAGAAGCCACTAGCAAACAGACCAGTTCAAAGCATCTCCTTGCAGAGGCTTCTGTGAGCACCCAACCACAAGGCCACACGCTCTCCCCGACCTGGCAGAAACGCTGGCCCCTGGCCGACAATCTTCATCTTTTCACTGTGCACGCACCCATCCCCAAACCCCTCTCCTCTGAGCTCCAGACCCTCCCCTTCCTCTCAAGCCATCTCTTCCTCCTGGGTTCCCACGGCAGGAAGGGGTCCCCTCACTGCCCCTCTCTGCCCGTGTCACAGCTGGGCTCATCCCTGCCCCTCTTCCTGTCCTGGAAGCCTTCTCCGTCTCCCCGGGCCAGGTGGGAGCTGGGGCCCTCACAAACTGCTGGGGAGTGGGAGAAGGTGCAACACTTTGGAAAAGAACTTGGTAGTTTTCTTAGCAAATTAAACACACCCTGTGCCCTCGGACCCAGCAATTTCACTCCTAGGTACTGACACAGAGAAATGAAAAAGTGTCCTCAAAACAACGTGTGCACCAATGCTCAGAGCAGCCTCATCCATAATTGCCCCAAAGTGGAAAACAACCCAAATGTCCATCAACTGGAGAGTGGACAAGCGTGGTGACACAGCAGGGCCGCGGGATGCACAGGAATGGATGGTGGCTATGCCAGCATCAGGGAGGGGCCCCGAGAGAACGCAGGGGGACAGGAGGGCCATTTACTGACAGTTGCATCCACACGGAGTTCATTGAGGTGAGAGGAGCAGCTGCCCTGGGGGAGAGCTGATGGGGCAGGTGCCTGAGAGAACTTCCAGAGGAGATGGGAACGTCTGCATCTCCATCCCCATCGCGGTGTAAGTTACTCGGGCGTATACAACTGTCAAAATTCATCAAACGGTACAATTAAGACCTGTACGTTTCAAAGTTTGTAAATTATATCTTAAAGAAAAACATTATATACTTAAGAAAAAAACAGCGAGAGCTGTAGCTCCAGCACTCGTGGGAAGAAAGGAAAAGGGGGTGCCCCCGGAGGTGAGTGCAGACCCACGCCCATGGATCTGGGATCACCAGATCACCACACCCATCCGCCTACCACCTTCCAGAGGCTTCACAGGCGCCCTGCTGCATTTGGACGGGAACCCGCAGTCCTACTTCTGTCAACGAGGGCCTGGACAGCAAGGTCCCGTCTCCGGGAGGGGCCCCGGGACTGGAATCGGGATCGGTATGATTTCTGGGGAGCGCTGAGCAAAGCACTGGAATGGGCGTGGGCCATTTATGGAAGTAAAATGCGGACGGGCCTCACAATCGTGGACAGGACTTTACTGTCCTGTTACATACTTTTGTTCTCACGTCTCTGAAAAGCATCAAAAGCACCTGAAACAGCAGGGAAGGGGTGCCGGTTGAGGACTAAGACGGACGGAGGACGTCCCAAACCTCACTCAGGCTCCTGGGCCGGGCACGCGATGCCGGCAGCAAACGCGCAGAGCTGCACCAATCAACGGCGGCACCTGCAGTGAAGGGACAGCTCGGAGGTGCAACAGGGACCAGAGGCCGCACAAGTGGAGGCAGGGAGGCCAGGGAGGAGGTGCAGGGGGCCCCAGGGAGGCCACATGATATGACAGACAAGGCAGCATGGAGACCTGGGGGTGTTTCAAGCAGGACGTGACACAAGTCATGAAAAACCCAGCAAGAGCCCAGAGTTCATTGGTCGGGACACAGCTATGAAAATGGTGAAGTCCCTGTCTTCAAGAAACGCACAACCAGGGCTTGGGGGAGTACAGCGCGCGGGCAAACTACTGCCGCTCTGAGCCTCGATTTCCCCATCTGTAAAAGGGAACCGTCAAGGTAAAATGCAGACGTGCCCAAAACATGACCATCCTGCACCAGGCACCATGCGGTGAGATCACGAGGAAACTGACGCCTCCTCACGGCAAGAGGGCCTGACCCTGCGGCCTCTGGGCAGGCCTGCTCCAAACCCTCCAGTCAACTTAATTATTTCCACACTCCGAACATGAAACCCGGTCCTTAAATTCCGCGGGAGCCTGTGTCCTCGGCGCAGTTCTAATTATCGGCGTTAGCACTGCTGATCTGCCGCCCTCCTGCTGCGAGCGACTTCCTAGGTGGCCGTGGTCCAGCACCGCATCCTACCCATCCTCGTGTTAATAAGCCAGAATAATGAGGCCGTGCGGAGCAACAAGCCTCACTGGATAGAAAGATATTTTAATTTCACATTTGGGGTCTCGAGTTATGAGGGACAACCAGAGGTAGAAGCAGGCACGACCCCAGGGGGCCAGAGCAGGAGGCCGAGATACTGCCCGGGTCAGGCAGGCTATCGGAGGACGTCGTGGACCAGGCTGGGATGCGAGGCGGGGCTCTCGGGGTGGGGGTGGGGGGGCTTTCTGTTCAAGCTGCACAGATGTGTGGGCCCCTCGCACCATCCCTGCCTGGGTCTGTCCCTGCACACCCGGGGGGCCAGGACACAAAAGGGGGCACAGCTCAGAGGGAGCCCATCTCATCGGCCCTCATTCAGGAGGAAAAGGAGGGTCGCTCTCAGCCATGACCCCCTGCCCTTGGCCAGGGAGCCCTCCAAGTGCACCCACACCTGTCCCCGGTGCAGACGGTGGGTGCCCTGGAGTTCCCCAAAGTGCCAAGGGTGAAAACAATGAACGAGCAGCCCTCGAGGAAGGAGAGGACCAGACAGGAGGCCAGGGCTGGAATAGACACCAACAGACAAACTCCCTCGCGAGGCCTCTGTGCACCTGGGACACCTGATCCCCGAATCGCCCTGCTGAGGAGTCGGCTGGGCAGTGGCGCGGCAGACACACGGGGGCTCTACCACCACTGGGACCTCCGCTTCCCGCCCACTCGCTCCAGCCAGGCTGGGGGGTGGGGGTGGTGTGGGGTGGGACACACCAGGGCCCGAGGCCTCCAGGGAGGCGGACTTGCGGTCCAGGGGGAGGAGAAGCGATGGGCTGCAGGGCATGGCGGGGAGGGGGGCGACCACCTGACCTGCAAAGGGGGACTGGCCAGCTTACCGCCATTTTGTGGAATTTAATTTCGTGTTAGTATGCCAACTTCTAAACATTCCAACTTGTTCCAATTTTTAAAAGCTCAACAAATATTTGTTGAATGAGAAGAGAAATTAGAGAGTGATAATTCCAGCATTTTTACCAAGCCCCTGCCGTGTGTCACGCAGCCCGGAATTTATTTACTACTTCAGGACCCCGGAGAGCACTCACAACGACTGTTCCCTTTCACACAGGAGGACACGGAGGACCAGAGGGGCTGAGTGACTTGCCCAAGGTCACTCGGCTTTGAGCCCGCGATCCACTCGAGGGAAATCCCAGAGACCCCGGGTCGGGAGGCAGCAAGGACCACCAGGTCCCGGCTGCAGGATTGCCTCCCAGCCCCTCCCCATGTCCCTGGCACCAGGCCTCCCCGCGAGCTGCATGGCACTGGGCTCACAGCGAGGGCCAGGTGTGGCGGTCTGCCCGGGTGGGTCAGGCCAGCCTGCCCCTTTGTGGCTCAGGTCCTGCACCTGCAGGCTCGCCCCCTCCTCTCCTGCAGCCCTGCTTTTCATCTCAATTGCTCAGGACAACAGCAGGCACAGGAGGCCGGGGAGGGGGGGCAGAAAGACCAGAGATTACGGGTCCCACGGAAGCCGAGAATGTCCTGATTCTCTGACCTGCTGCTGGACACGGAGTGTAGACTGGTGAAACTCGGCCAAATCCACCAGCCACACTAACGGTGGGGGGACCTCAACCTGGACTCTCAGAGCCTCTCCCCCATTCAAAGACCTGAGCTGTGCACCTACTGTGTGCCAGGCACGGGGGCTGTGGACAGGCCTTTGGTCCAGTCCGTGGTGACAGGCCAAGGTCAGGGCACTGGGGGCCGTATCAGAGGGAGTGGGGATGCCCTGCCCGGCCTTCGGAGCTGCACTCACTCCTTCATCGATTTCTTCCTGCCTCCCCTCCTCCGTGCAGCCCATCCTCAAGGGCTTGCGGTTCAGTGTGGACAGACCGTCTGCTCTGTTCATGGGAGGCAGAGGAAGCATGTCACCTTCCCAGAGGAGGCGACAGTGAGCCAGACCACAAAAGGAAAGGGCACAGCTGAGCAAAAGCCTGGCCAGGAGCAGGGGACCTTGGGGACGGGGAGGAGCCTGCACCAGGCAGCAAGTTTGGGGCCAGAAGGGCCTCAGAGGCCAGGCTCAGGGGCCACACTCGTGCTGGCACTGCCCGAGGGTTCACTCCCCTTTCCCAGCTGGACTCACAAAAGAGACTGACATTCACCTGAAACCTGGAGGTGGGGCCTGGTAACACAGCGCCAGCACCACTCGCAGGGCAGTGCCCCGGGCCCCAGCACCACGGAACACAGAACCTGGGGCAGAAGAGCCACAGGGACACGGGGCACAACGGCCCTGGTCCAGGCCCGTCATGGGCGCGGCTGATCTCCCCCTGACAGCCCTTTGAAAAAGCACCGGTCTCATCCCCACTCAACATATGGGAAACTCAGCTTAGTGACTTGCCCAAGCTGGGAGGGGTAGGGGGCTGGGTCTGAACCGGGCGCCTGGCCACAGGGCCTGTGCTCTGACCACTGCTCTAACCGCTCTCACAGCTGTGCGCCTGCAGCTCGGGCACAGCCTGGCGTCTGAGCCGAGACCCAGGGCAGCAGCAGGGAAACCGCGTGGGGGGCAGGACCGCCCGAGCTGCCAGGGAGACACAAATACATCTTTTGGAGACCAGCCGGGGAAGGAGGTGGGTGTGCAGGGACCTGGTTAACTTCTAGCAAAGCCCTCGTCTTGGCTGGACCTCAGTTTCCCCATTTGTATGATGGGCCCTGAGGTCCAACGTGAAGGGTCAACGCAGGAAGAGGGTGTGCAGGGCTCACCGTCCGTCCTCTGTCCCCTACTGACAATTTCACCTTCGGTAACAGGCTGAGCCCCCTTCAAGCCTCAGTTTTCCCATCTGTGACATGGGAATGACACCACCACCCACTGGTAAGAATCAAGTGGGATGTGGAGGACGTTCTGTAGACTGTGAAGGGCTCTGAACCTAAGCAGCTTGACCTACCACTCGGATCATCAGGCTGCGTAAACTCTGACAACGAATGTGCTCTAAAACCACATCCCTTCGAGGGAAATTCAGGGAGGAAATAAGCTTCGTTTCCACGTGCATCTCATTTCCATGTGCATCTCATTTCATGCCTTGGTGGCATCAGGGATGGTGTCCTGGGCCGGGGGTGGGGGGGGCATGCCTCCAAACCATATATTTGCCTCTAAAACCCATTTCAAGCTGTTCTTCCTCCCCCAGTCACTTAAAGGCCCTCTGGATTCTGGGAATGATCATGACTTAATGACGGCCACCAGGAGGCCCTGACAAGGGCCTGGCCATCAGGAACACGAATGCATTATTGCCTCAATACAGGGACAAACCGGGGACCCACAGACAGGCATGAGCAGAGCTGGAAGATGTACTGACAGTCACACAGGACGCCCAGCCACACCCGGCCCCTGCCTGCTCCAAAGCCAGCCTGCCAACCAGCAAGCTGACCCGACCCTGGGTTAGGCCAGCACACCCTGGTTCCGCATTGGTGGATATGGGTGTGGGACGCCAGGCCTGTGGGTGGGGTGTCCCCTTGCGGGAGAAAGTCCTCAGGGCAGGGGAGGAGGAAGTGGGCAGGGCTCCTCAGAGTGAGTGAGTGACTTGAGGAAAGACGCACTTTTCTTTTTTTCATATCTATTTATTTATGTATTTGGTTGCACCAGGTCTTAGCTGCGACTCGCAAGCTCCTTAGTTGTGGCAGGCCTGCTCCTTAGTTGCAGCACATGGGCTCCTTAGTTGTGGCATGCAAACTCTTAGTTGCGGCATGCATGTGGGATCTAGTTCCCTGACCAGGGATTGAACCCAGGCCCCCTGCATTGGGAGCGCGGAGTCTTATCCACCGTGCCACCAGGAAGTGCCCAGGAACGACGTGTTCTGAAGCCAAAAGTAAAGCCGTGGACGTACAAAGAAGGACACGGGGAAGAACACGTCAGGCTCGGGGTCAGGCAGAGAGGGACCCTCGCTCGCTCACTCGTTCTCGCCTTGTCCAACATCCGCCTCTCTGAGCCTCAGTTTCCTCCCCTGTAAGCTGGAGCAAGATGCTTACCTCATAGGATCACATGAGATTTCTGCATAAAGGTTGTACTGTGTGTCTAGAACCTGCTTACTAATGGCCCGCTCCTACCTCCTCCTGCCTTAATTTCCTGTCAACTGCCGGTGATGACGCTTGAATAACATAACAGTAGAAAAGCCCTTAGTGCGCAGAAAGGGCTGCAGGAGGAGTGCTCAAGCTCTCATTCACGAGTAAATTCTTTCATCTCTCTCCCCCATCTTGGGAGGCCCGTAGGCTCCGTACTTCCCCGGGAAGAACAGGCAACGTGGTTTTCGCAGGAGCCGGTAGGAAGAGGGTGAGGGAGAGATGGGGGTCTGATCCGGCTCCCCCCTCCTCTGTGAAATGGGGCGATTTCATTCCGGCCAGATGATGTGAGGTCTGGTGCTTCCCATGCAGACACACACCTAAATCCGCACCTCCTCCACTCGTGAGAGGGAACCCAGAGCTCATGAAGCTTCTGCTTTCTAGGAACCCCCTGCTTCGTGAGTGAATGTGGCCTGGGTCCCAGGACAGCAGCGGGCAGCCTGGGCTTGTCTCCCATCCATGGCCCTGGCCCCAGATCTCTGCTCTGCTCGGGGCTCCTGCACCTGGGCTCAGGGCAAAGCACCTCTGAGAAGGCTGCAGTGGAGGCAGGGACAGTGGTGGGGGTCCTGGGATCCCCATCTTCTGCCACCCGACAAGGCTCCCCCAAATACTGATGGCAGGATGGGGGCAGGGCTAATTGGTCCCTGCTTACCTTGGCCTTGGCAGACAGCTGTGGGCAGGCACAAGGGGGGCAGCCTGGACACACCTGAATCTTGGGGCTCCACAGAAGGCTGACGGTTGTGCCTTCTGCCCGGATCACTCTTTCCTCACTCTGCCTACATCACCACTTTACTCACTGCACGAGGGGATGGGCTTGGAATCTTGGGGGCACTGAAAACTCTCAGGGCCCGCCTTGGCCGGCCCTCAGGAAAGCTGAGCAGGGGGTGCTCAGCCTACTGACCTAGCTCCTCCCCATTCTGGAGACCCTGGGGTTTCTTCCGTAGCAGCCCAGGGAGAGTGGGGGGTGGGCGGGCTGGGTGCCAGGAGCCCACGTTCCAGGCCGGTCCCTGGCCTGAGCACTGGAGCCAGAGGAGACAGTCCCCACTGTGACCTCCTCAGGACGCCGAGGACCCCTGCCAGGGAAGAGACGCTGGTCCCGGGGAAGGGACGCTGGTCCCAGGGAAGAGAGGCTGGTCCCAGGGAAGAGAGGCTGGTCCCGGGGAAGGGAGGCTGGTCCCGGGGAAGGGAGGCTGGTCCCGGGGAAGGGACGCTGGTCCCAGGGAAGAGAGGCTGGTCCCAGGTAAGGGACGCTGGTCCCGCACCTTGGGACAGGAGGCGCTTGCTGGTCTCAGTGTGGCTTCCCCGTTTGCTTGGTTTTAACTGGAAACTGTAACACGAGGGCGCTCGGCCTTGGAAGCTCCCGAGGGCCCCCTCCAGTCGCCCCCAAGCCTTCTGCAGACCCGACCAGTCACAGGCACCACTGGGCTTTGGTGGTGTGACCACTTTTCGGTTTCCCATGTTCCCTTTCATTTTATTTCTCCTGCTCTGAGTTATTAATTAGTCTCTCTGCTCGCAACATAATCCCAGCCCCGGAGAGGATCTAACGCAGCCAACGCCTCTGAATGCTTTCTCTTCCAGGGCGCTGGGGAGGAGAGCGGAGCGGAGCGGGGGCTTCCTGCTACAATGGAGACTCCCCAGGGGAGCCCGCCCTGACCCCGCCCAAGACCCGCAGCTTCCAGGTGTGTGGGTTTGGCTTCCCGGGGTTAGGCTGCCTCCAAGCTGCGACTTTGTCTTGTTTGACCCTGAAGGTGCCCCCTCCCCCCTCAGCTGGGGCTCCCCATCTGCCTCCTCTCCCGGATGGACTCGCCCTTCTCCCATCACTGCTCCCAGGCCTCAGGCCGGTCCTCCAGCTTCGGCCCATCTTCTTCAGGAGCTTCCTTGGCCCCTGGAAGGGCCTCTGCTTTTGCAGGGAGCGAGGGAAGCTGCACAGCCCATGAGATTAAGGCAGTGCTGTCGAGGTCTCCTTCCCTGAAGGCACTGATGCGCCACAGCTTCTTCCTTTCTCTTCCCAAATCCCCTTGCAAGATACTCGTTCAGCACTTTCCAGCCCCTGAAAGAATCCGCAGCCACCAGGACACATCGGCCCCTCCCTCCTCTGGGGCCGAGCACCTTCATCTCAGAGACACTGGGGGACTTTGCGCCTCTCCTGTGAGCAAGCGGCTCATCTTTACCTCTGAGCCCCGCACACAGAGGGATCTTGCCGAATTCTTTTCTCTTGTCCTGGGAAGACTTGGGATATACGGTCTCAGCGAATGAAGCTGCCCCCTCCCCAGCAGAGCGTCTGTGGCCAGGGGCCCCTCAGGCTAACCCAGACAACCTGAACCACACGGGATGTATCCCCGTGTCAGGTCCTGCCCCGACTTTACCAGCTTCCACCCTGTCACACCTGTTTCTCCGCAGGCATCTGTCTGGTCTCTCTGGGGCCATTCGGGTCTCCAGATTAACTGAGAAGCACAAAACCATCACTTCACCAACGGCAACATCCCTTCCCGCACCAAGTCCATGGAGTCTACCCCATCAGGTTCAAACCCTCCCACAGAGCACCTGCAGAACACACGTGGGAGAGCGAGGAATCCTGACTCGGACTCTGCTCCTTCCGTCTTTAACGAGGGGGCCCTGGGTCCCCGGAAGGCCACCAGGCTTCTACGGTTCACAGGTCAAATCAGGCCCATTGCCTGTTTCTGAACTGCCCCCCAGCTAGGATTTGTCAAATGGTTCGCGGCAGCAGTGGCGGGGGCGGGGGTGGGAATCAAATAAAGAATAATATTTTGGGGGCTTCCCTTGTGGCACAGTGGTTAAGAATCCGCCTGCCAATGCAGGGGACACGGGTTCGAGCCCTGGTCTGAGAAGATCCCACGTGCCGCGGAGCAACTAAGCCCATGCGCCACAACTACTGAGCCTGCATTCTAGAGCCCACGAGCCACAACTACTGAGCCCGAGAGCTGCAACTACTGAAGCCTGCACGCCTAGAGCCCGTGCTCCACAAGAGAAGCCACGGCAACGAGGAGCCCGCGCACCACAACGAAGAGTAGCCCCCGCTCACCGCAACTAGAGAAAGCCCGCGTGCAGCAACCAAGACCCAACGCAGCCAAAAATAAAACTTAATAAAAAGAATATTTTGTGTCATGTGGAAATTACATGAAATTCACATACTCGGTGTCCACGAATGAAGTCGTACTGGAACACAACCGCACCCGTTCCCTCCGTAGCGTCCACAGCTGCCTGACAGCTAGCTGCAGGGCTGGGTAGTTACGACAGAGGCCCTGCGGCCCATAAAGCTGAGAAGATGCACCGTCTGGCCCTTTTCAGGAAGTCTGCTGACCACCCCAGCTAAGCGAGATGAAGGGCACGTCCAGATCCAACCGTGTGTACGTGCGCGCAGACGATGCGTTTCCTTCTGGGGCTGCTTGTGACTTCCGGGGACACTTGGAGGTCAAACAAGGCTAGAGCTCGTGGCTGGGCCTCACCATCCACTCCATTCAGGAGGAAGAGCCTTGACTGCACCAAGGGCCCCAGACAGGACAGCCAGAGGGACAGGTCACCCACAGTACAGCTACTACGAAACACAGTTAACTCAGAACCCAGGCTGCCAGTGTCGGGAGGGACGTGAGGGGTGCTTTTCGAACGCAAACACCTACACAGCACTGATGAAGCTGGCAACAGAGAAGCCTCCACAGCAGAGGAATGTGGTGGCCTTGTGACAAGTTGAGGGCAGCCTGGACCATGACGGGATGGGGCTCCGGGCCTGGGCTAAGCAATCCCATGGGCTCAGGTTCGATTCCCAGCTCTGTCCTTCCGTACCTGCGAGGGTCTGGGGAGGGCACACACCCCTTGGGCCTCGTCGCCCCCACTGTCTACTCTGAAGGACTCCTGTGAGGAAGAGAGAGAAGGGACGTGAAGCAGGACAAACGCCAATGCAGGGCGCGTGCTCAGGGCATCGTCGCTGCTGCTCTTATTACCAGTCTGTCTCAGCCCAGCTCCCAAACAACATAGTGGGCTAAGTATCCTTATCCTTGTTGACATTTTTTGAAATAGACTCAGAGAGGTGATGTGACCTGCCCGAGGCCGCCCAGCAAGATGTAGCTGATCTGGCGAGACCTGGGCCTTCTGACACCAGATCCACTCCATCCAAGGGTGTGCCCTGGGGAAGAGCCGTCCCACCCAACCGTATACAGGTGGCGCTGGACGGGGCACCTCAGTCGGGCTTTGAAGAAGGGGCAGATCTTGACACATGGCGCAGGGGCTGCCCTCCAGGGACAAGAGAAGGGATGTCCAAGGCAAGGAGGTGTGAGCCAACGAGGACAGCAGTGCCATGGGGTGGGTGGGCAGGCAGGCAGCCCAGCAGCCATGGTCAAACTAAGCCCAGAGCAACCGCAGAATGGACCACAGCCCAGCGATCCAGCTGGCTCAGGCCTGAGTGGGCAGAAGGTGGTGGCACGGTTCCTGGTCAGAAGCAATGGCTCTGGACTTAGCCTGGTGCAGAATCCTGTTCACTACTCCTTGGCTGTGTGACCTCGGGAAGATCAGGAACCTCTCTGGGCTTCAGTTTCCTCATCTGGGTAATCACGACCTGTGATCTCAGGGCGGTTGTGACCATTAACTGCCATGATACAGGAAATGATGGAGCAGATGCTCCGTGTATCTCCCGAAGCTAAGTCCCAACAGGCTGGCCAGGAAGGCCAGAGATCCGGACTCCTCCGTGGGAAACAAAGTGAGGATGAGATCTCCCAGGAGGAGGACAAGGTTTTGCGAGCCGGCCTGGGGAGGAGCTGAGTAGGAATGACAGAGACGGGGGCTGTCCAGATGGAGAGCAGGCCCAACCACCCGGGCACCAGATCGATGGGGTGGAGGCCTGACCAGGCGCCTGACAGTCAGGACCGTGTCACCGTCACAAGTACATCTTTTCCTCATTACTCAACTCTTAACGGGGATGACAGCAGGATTAAATAGTAAGTCACCTCCAGCCCCATTACAGCCCCAGCAAGATGGCTCCAAATTAAATCTAACAGTCAATGAAATTGTCAATATTTAATTTACTCATTGCGGGTGGCAATGCAGCCCTCGTGACGCTATTGTTTAATGGGAGACATCCTGGGATTTATCACGCATCACGGGACTCAGAATTGGTGGGCTCTCTCCACGAGGCAGCCGCTGGCCAGGCGAGCAGGGGCTGGAACCCTGGGGGACCCTCCACTCACTGCTCGGGGAGCCCGCCCCCACGGCCACTGCAGGGCCCTCCCAGGGCAGTGGTTCCCATTTCTTTTTTTTTTTTTTTTTTGCGGTACACGGGCCTCTCACTGCTGTGGCCTCTCCCGTTACGGAGCACAGGCTCCGGACGCGTAGGCTCAGCGGCCATGGCTCACGGGCCCAGCCGCTCCGCAACACGCTGGACCCTCCCGGACCGGGGCACGAACCCGTGTCCCCCGCATCGGCAGGCGGACTCCCAACCACTGCGCCACCAGGGAAGCCCTCTTGGAGGATTTTGATTGAAAGTTTGGGGGAGCTTCTCCTGCTTCCTGCATGGCCTCCTCATCCTCTTTTTTTTTTTTTATAAATAAATTTACTTATTTATTATTATTATTATTTTGGGCTGCGCTGGGTCTTTGTTACTGCGTGCGGGCTTTCTCTAGTTGTGGTGTGCGGGCTTCTCATTGTCGCGGCTTCTCTTGTTGAGGAGCACAGGCTCTAGGCGCGTGGGCTTCAGTAGTTGTGGCACGTGGGCTCAGTAGTTGTGGCTCGCGGGCTCTGGAGCGCAGGCTCAGTAGTTGTGGCGCACGGGCTTAGTTGCTCCCCGGCATGTGGGATCTTCCCGGGCCAGGGCTTGAACCCGTGTCCCTTGCATTGGCAGGCGGATTCTTAACCACTGCGCCACCAGGGAAGCTCCTCTCCTCATCCTCTTCAACCCTGTTTTCTGTCTGTCTTGGTCTCTTCCTTGTTAGAAGCACCCCTGAATGCACGGTGACCACTGACTATATGTTCCCATTTCAGAACAAGGGACTGGAAAGCCTTCTGGGGGTCTGTCTGGGTCATCAAAGTTTTCTACAAAACGAGGGCCCTTTGCCCTGATCCATCTTCTCACATGCCCACTGGATGCTTCATGTTCCAACTACGGAACTTGTCACAATTCCTGGGCCCCTCGGTGCCTCAGTGCCTTTGCTCCTGCTGTGGTCCCTCTTCTAACTGTGCTCCAGATGAAGGATCCCACCCCAAGCCCTCTGGAAGTATCTACTCACTCAGCAGCCATCTGTAACACCTGCTGCAGTGGCTCGGACCCCCAGAGGAAGCCGGGGGATAGGGGTGGGGAGGTGGGCAGGTGTTAGAGACAGGCAGGAGAGGGCCCAGGGGCTCTGGAGGACAGCGTGGTGGGTGCAGCGGAAGGACCCAAGGGAAGGGAGAGCCAGAAGGTCTTTACGAAGAGCTGACAATTGAAAAATGTGTGGATGGTAGACGGGTGAACAGGAAGGAAGACGCTCTAGGAGAGGACACAGCTTAGGTAAAGACCAGAGGCGGGAACAAGGTCTACGCAGGGATGCGGTCCAACTGGAGCGAAGGCAAGGGCATGGCGCGAGCCAGGCACAAGTGAGCCCGGCCAGCTCCCCAAATTGGCGGGAGCCCCGGGATCCGAGCAGGGTGGACGCGCCGCCAGTGTGCAGTTGGGAGCACGCCCTCCCAAGGTGCTCAGGCAACCACACGCTTCTCTCCACACGCCACCCTCACTGAAAGCCCACTTCCAAGGGCGCTTATTCACCATGGTGCATCCAATGTCCAGCACGAGGCCTGGCACAGGGTAAATGCTAAATAAACATCCACCTGGAAGAAACAGCCATCCCGAGACATCCTCGGAGGCTGAGTCCTCCATGAGCCAAGGGACCTACTTCCCGAACGTATTTCTGCTGATTATTTCCAGTTGTCCTAGGTCTGCAGAGACGATCCCCCGCCCACCTCCATCCTCGGCTACCTAAGTTCAACGTCAAACGCTGGCTTTGAGAGATAACGTCGAGACTTCTTTTCTTTTTCTCACTGCCTTAGAAATTAAGGAAATCTGTTTGGCACGATGCGGTTTGGTGGCACCGTGCAGACACGGCTGGCCCTCCCGTCCCTCGAGGCCCAAGGCCATCCCCTGTCTGCAATCCCCCCCCCCCCAAACCCCCGTCTCTCCTCTGCCAGTTAGAAGTCACTTGTGGCTGGCCATGATTCCGGGCTGCATTAGGGGATGTGTCCTGCACCCCCGGGGCTGCTGGATCTTTCGAAGGCCCGGTCTCCCCAAAAGCTGTGCGATGGTTAATATATGTCAGCTTGACTGGGCTGTGGGGCTGCAGACAGGGGGTCACGCCTGATTCCGGGTGTGTCTTGTGAGGGCATTTCTGGTTGGGATTCACACCTGACTCCATGGACTGAGGACAGCAGACCGCCCTCCCTGATGTGAGTAGGCCTCACCCAATCCACTGAGGGTCTGAAGAGAACAAAAGGCTGGGAAACGGGGAGCCCCTCCTGCCGACCGTTTGAGCTGGGACATCGGCCTTATCCTGCCTTTGGACTTGAACTGACGTGGGCCCTTCTGGGATCTCGAGCCCGTCAGCTTCTGGAGTGGAACTTACCCCAGCAGCTCTCCTGGGACCCCAGCTGGCCGGCTGTAGATCTGGGAGTTCTCAGCCTCTAGGACTGCCTGAGACAATTCCTTACCATAAGTCACAAACCCTCGAGCAACACAGGTCTGAACCGCGGGGTCCGCTAATACGCAGATGTTTCCAATAAATACAGACCATAGTAACTACAAGACCCGAGGCTGCCAGAATCCGTGGATGGGGAACCAGAGAAACGGAGGGCCGGCTGCAATGTTACAAGCGAATTTTTGACTGTTCAGGGGGTCAGCGCCCCTAACCCTGCGTTGTGTTCAAGGGTCCGCTGTATATCTATATCTATACTGTATATGTCCCCATTCTACTGGTCCTGTTTCCCTGGAGAAGCTAACACAAGCTGGGTCGCTTGTACCCCCGTGTCTCGCTCACGGGGGACACGATGTTGGGTGGATATAAGGAGAGCTGCTCTCCTTCCTCATAGAACAGGGGTTGGGGTGCAGGGCGGGGGACAGAGGAAGGCAGACCCTATTCACGACGTGGCCAGAGGACCGAGGTCTCCCAGGAGCGCCTTGCTGGCCTGATACAGATCGGCACACTGCAGGCCTGTTCTTCCAAGCGCCGAGGTGGCCACGGGGCTAAAACCAGCAACGATTCCTGCGAGCGCGGCATCTCGTGGCTGGCGAAGGACCGGCTCCTCCACGCGCATCTGACTCTCTCAGCAACCCAGGGAGCGGGCGGCACTGAGTCCATTCTGCAGATAAGGAAACCGAGTTCTCTGGGTGGCAAGCGCTCACCCCAGGCCTCGCCTCGCAGCAGAATCAAGGTCTTGCTCCAAGCCAAGTGCTCTCTCCACAGGGACCCTCTGCCAGCTGTGAAATGGGTTCCCGGCCCCCTCTTCATCTGGGGATGAGAAGGGAACGGGTCCCATGAGCCTGCGTGGCGGCCCGGGCAGTGAGGCAACCGCTGCTAAGTACAGGGTGAATGTCACACGGGAACGCTGGACATGCAGGGCACTCGGGATGAAGCGACTCTTGCTGTTCCAGTGCCTACGGGTTTGTTTTTACCCAGAAAAAAGCGACTGCTACGAAGGCCCCTCCAGGGAGCCGGTCCGGTGGCCCCAAGATGGCTCAACTGCTGTTTCTCCAAGTCTTTTGGGGCAATCATTGTCATCATTACCATCATCCCAAGCCAAAAGTGCTGCTCGAGGAAGGACGGTGCTTTCTAAACAGCCCGGCAGAGCTCAGACGCTAACCGCTAAACAAAGACTCCGCTTTAATTCCGAGACCCCGAGGACTTTCCCTGACCGTCCGCACCACGGGAGCCAGGAAACTCTTGTAAGGGCAAACACCCGCAAAGTCAGGGCCCAGCCCGAGCCCTCTGCTCAGGGCTTCTCTCTCCACGTGGAGGGACATGCCAAGGACCAGCCCCAAAGATCGATTCTGTGAACATGCGTGTGACCCGCCTTCAGCTCACCTCACTGAATCCCTCGTGATGGAGAAAAGCCTGGCAGACAGAGGGCACTCAGAGTTCTCCGAAAGGGCACCGGCTCCAGAGAAAGACGGCCTGCGTTCCCACCCAAGCCCCGTCGTGCCCAGCTGAGTGTTGGGAAGGGCCCTGGAGGTCTCAGCTTCCCTTCAGCACCACGAGGCCAACGAGAAGGCGTCTGGCTGGGCTGCCGCCAGATGACATGATTCCTGACGCAGGTCCCAGGCCCCTGTCCCCCCCGCATGGTGTTTACCATCATCTCCCTCAAAACGCAGAACCCCCCGAGACACACTCTGCAGTTGAGTCCCTCTGCTGACGGAGCGCCCAGCCCTGAGGGCGGGGACGGCGTGTGGCCCACCCCTGGCCCTGACCCCTCCCACTGGGCATCCCTTCCACACCCCGCCTCCAGCAGTAGGACAGCAGCCCCCCTACCCCACAGGAGAGAGCCCCAGTCACTGTGCCCAGCATTCGAGCAAACCAATTATCCTTATTTCAGCTACAGTGAGTAATAAGTACGTCTTAAAGGGAGATACCTCCCAGGGTGAGCTTCCTGGGGGAAAGTTCTTGCCTGCAGCAAAGGTTCTAATGTGGCTTTAGACAAGAAACGGGTCTCCTCGACTTATTTATTTATGTGGCGGGGGGAGGATCAAAGCTCTTCCATCCCCCGGTTTAGGCCCAAGTCACCCGTAGCCCAAAGGGAGAGACGTGCCGCTGGGCCTCCCGGAGACTCCCTCAACACTGAGCCTGAAGCTGCCTCTCTGCATGGTTCTCAGAGCGGAGCCTGTGGCTCAAACCTATTCTCGCTGCTTTCTGCTGTGTGAGCCCGGGCAAGCACCTTAACCTCCCTGATCTTAGCTTCCTGTCCGTACACCGGAGACGAGGCGGTTGGGAAACGATGCATCGCAGGGCTCGTTACCACCCTTTCTCGCCTCTGTGGTTGGTGGGTCTCCCCGCTAGGCTGCCTCGCCTGGTGCGGACGCCCCAGCTACTCTGAGTCTCAGCCTTGGAAGCCATGGACCGGCCTGAACCACCAGCCTGGAGATGGGCTTTGTGGGACTTCCCCTCCCCCAGCCTCCTGCCCCTCCCCACCCACCAGATGCTGGTCCTTCGGGATCTGTGCTTGCACTGCAGCCCTGGACAGCACATCCCCTACCACGCTGCCCGTTCCCACCCCTCCAGCCACTTCCTGGGCCTTCCTGCTGGAGAAGGGCAGGGGAGGAAAACAGGGTTCTGAGCGTCAAAACGCCCCCATCGGAGCTCATCCCGTTCCAGCTGGAGCCCCGCCACTCCTGAACCTCCCTCTTCACCCCGCATCCTCTCTTCAGGCTCTCCCCACGCTTCCTGGCCCTGGGCCTGATCATCATCCCCTCTCATCCCTCCAACTTGCAGCCTGAGTTCCCAATTGTCCTTCAAGACCTGCCCAGTGGCTCCTCCCCGACTCCTTTCCCAGCCCCGTGGGCCCAGCTGATCCCCCACATTGGGATCCCCTCCATCGCACCCAGCCCTTCTCCGGACGAGGGGCTGTGCCTGACCCAGGACCCAGCGGGCAGGGCCTCAGGAAGGGTCTGTCCAGCACCTCCTCCTGCAGGGCCTCGAGCCTGGCATGGCCAAGCCAGGGGGACAGGGGAGGTGTTGGAGCCGCTGTCCGAGCACGGCTGAGACACAGCTGGGCAACGGAGGCAGCCGGTGGACCCCGGAGCAGCGTGGCCTCGGTCAGCCACGCGAGGCACCCCTCTGCCCCAAGGCCCTGCTCTGCTTGGACACGGTCCCCTGCGGGCCGAGGCCACGCCACCCACTGGCTGGGAAGTCACACGTGAGACAGAGCCAGGTGCCAGGTGACGGCAGGCACGAGCCCACCCCGGCAGCCTGGGTGCAAGCGGAATACCAAGGACTCGCCCACCCCACAGCTGCCCAACCCCTGCACACACTTCCTCCCCACGGGAGCTGGAGCCCCAGCCAGGATCACCTGGATACCGTCAGTGGGTGCTCGGAGGGTCAAGGACGCTTCTTGTGGCCAGGGTCACCCTTGGCTTCGTGGAACCAATTGACGAGGGTCTGAGCAACATGGCCTCCACGCGATGGTGGGGCGGCCTGGCCCTGCTCCCGTCAGGTAGCAGGAGATCCCTAGACAAAGGGCGTTTCCAGCACCAAGGACACCCTGCAGGTAGCGGCACAAACATCTAACAGCTGTGGGGTTCCTGCCCCTCAGATCCCCCTCCCCCCGCCCCCGCCCTCGTCAGAGGCCCGGCACAGCACGCGACCTGTGGAGTCAGGAGGCCTCGGGTTCGACCTCCAGACCTGTGCTCACCAACCGACAAACAGATGCTTGAGGGTAACAGGAGAGCAGGTGTGTGAAAGGCCGAGAAGCCAGGTGGAGCTTGATAATAATAAAGTCTAGCGTTTGTTTGCCATGTAGGCTGTACGTGATAAATCTCTACCGCCGCCTTTGCTCCTTGTCACAATCCTACAGAGGCCATTTTACAGGTGAGAAAACGGAGGCACAGAGAGGTTAATTAATTGGCCCAAGGACATCCAGCTACTAAGTGTCAGAGCTGAGACTTGAACCCTGCCTCATTTCTCTGGCAACCTTCAGGGTCATGGCTCTGTCACCCTCATGTCCCCCAACAGCATGGTCATCTCATGAAGCCACAGGAGGTGAGCTCTGGAAAGGCCCAGAGACCACAGCCCCCTGCCAGCATTTGATACTTGGGAAAAGCAGAGCCCAGAGAGGCTGTGCGGCCAGCCCAAGGGCACACAGCTTGCTCGTCAGAAAGCTAGGACGGCTTGCCTGCCTCACCGCTCGGCATGCCCACTTCTAGGGAGGCACGTTACAAGGGTCCTGAGATGGCAGAAAGGTCGGCAAATCCTGAGCCTCCTGATGTTCGAGGCCCTGGGCAACGTGACCTGCTGGTACATCCCCACCCCGGAAGCTGGGCTGGCCGTGTGAACTGCTCCTGCAGAGAAGGGCCGGGGGACTCCTTTTCTGCACACTATTTTCTCAGGATGGACTCCAGCAATTCCCAGCCCACTCTGCAAGGCTACTGGGCAGATGCTGGCACAACACCACAGGCAGCATCTGGGCCAGGTGAAGACAGGGCTGGGCAGGGCCAAGTGTGCTGGAAGGCAGCCCCGCCGCTACCCACTGCCTAACTGCCGGCGACGCACCAACGCAGACCCCTGAGCCAGCTCAGTGTGGCACGTGCAGGCGACCCCCACCCCTGCCTGTGCAGAGGAGTGACCTCTGCAGCGCTGGCACCCTCGGCAGCGGCAATTCCCAGGCTGGACTCACCCGCCCTCCCTATAACTGTGGGCTCGGCGGGCAAAGGTGGGGCTGGGCACCTGTGTGGTCAAGGCTCCCCCGGCTGCTCTGGGGAACGACGCCTTGGCGTCCGGGTCCGGCCTCCACTTCAAGTGTTCCCCTCCTTGCCCCCAGGGCTGGACGGGACGGAAGAGGGTGCTAACACACCCTGGGAGTCTTCCACTCATGGCATTTCCTCATTCAACACCCCTCACCCCGTGCCCACAAAGCCTGTTACAAGTCCCTGGGACGTGGCCCTTCTCCACACACTGCAGCTGGATTCAGGATTTCAGCCTCTTGCAGGGGCCAATGAGGGCTGGCCGGACTGGCCCGAGGCACCCAGCACGCAAGGCAGACCCACCCTCCAGAGTCGGGAAGATGGAAAGAAGGGGCTTTACATTTCCACCCTGGGCGTGTCCACGGTGTGTCCACCACTGACCGCAGGTACCTGCAGGCGCCCGAGGGAACCAACGCAGCCCTGATTACCTCCAGGACAGGACGGGCAGCCGAGAGGGGGCCTGGCCTTCGGGCAGTCTGGTTTCCCCACGCTGTCCCGCCCGCCTGCCCGCTGGAGAACACAGACCCACCCATGCCCCCGCCACGTGCCCAGTAGACACTCTGTCCCCTGGGTCCCAGTGTGCCATGATTTGAGGCTGTGCTGACCCTTCACACACAGGGGTTGGGTCTGTCTCCCTGCTGGACCGAGGGCGCCCTAAGAGGTGCTACATCCTACAAGCCTCGCAGCCCACCTGGGCACTGCACAGGCGCCCCACAGCTGCAGACAGACAGAAAGGAAGCCAGCTCGGATCCTCGAGGCTAAGCACTCCCAGGTTTGGGCGGGGAGGGTGGGGTGAGGAAGAGGGTCCCGCGGGCTCACGACGGTGCTGCCCACACTGCGGCAGCCGATGCTGTAGAGTGAGCTCTGATGCCACTTCGTTCACACTCGTGAGCTCCCGGAGCTCCCTGACGGACCACAGCTGAGTCTTGGGGGAGCCCTCAGAGCAGAAAACATTAATGAGAGATAAAGGCTGGGCTTTGAAATCCAAATGCCTTTTCATTCTTCACTGACTTCTTCCAAGATGACTATGACCTCAGGTTGGTGTTTCCAGAACTAATCGCTTTGATGTTGTTAATGAAAATATGAAAGGTGATTAAGGAGAACTCCTTTTCTTTTTTTTCCTTTCTTGTTTTATTTCTAATTTTTGACTTTGGGAAAATGTATAATGAGTTGTGGATTTAGGCATTTTGACCTATTATGCTTTTCATCATTTTGTTAAGGGGGGGGGAACCCTGAAAAGCCAAACAAGTCTGGAACCTAGTCTTGGCTGAGCTGACTTTCCGAGTGGGTGGAGGAAACGGGTGGGGCTCTTACGGCCCACAGGGTTGAGCCCAAACTCCTCTGCGTGGCATAGCTCAGGGGTGCTCTGGGCAGAGCCTGGTGCAGAGCTGGGACGTGCAAGCCCTCACTTAGTCAGTCAACAGACACTGAAGGAGCACTTCCTCCGAGCCTGGCCCTGGTGGAGCTGTCCCCCTGGGACTAATATGATCCCAGCCCTTTCCCTCTCCAAAGCAGTGTACCAGCTCCACCAGAGCTGTGTGGGTGTTTGCCCCGACAGACAGGGAGCTCCTTACTCAGCAGGGATGGTGTCTTTGCTGCCAGACAACTGGGGCCCTAGTACAGCCTGGTACCTGGCAGGTCAAAGGAGGGGAGGCAGGGGATGGAGGCAGGAGGCTGCCTGGACACACAGACAGACAGGTGGCTACAAAGAATCACAGCTTACCAGGAGCAGAAGCTGGGCAACTGGGTACCGGCAGGAACACTATAAGGTAACTTCAGCAAACTGCTAGAAGCTGAGTGGAGAAGAGTTTGAGAGCTAAAAACTCCTAGGGGCCAGTCTAAGGGTGGGGCCCGCATTTTTGGGTTTTACCTCCAGGAATCCCATCAGGTTCTCACAGTGAACCTGAAGAAAAGTCCTCTCACGTTTGGCAAGGGGAGGGGGAAAATAACTATTCCGAAATATAACAAACACATATTGAGCACCTACCGTGTTCCCAGCTTTGGCAAGGCACCATGAGAGGTGGATGGGGCACCATGGGAAAAGAATGTGGCCCCTGTTCCCAGAGCTGTGCAACCAGCAGGGGAAGACCTAGCCCAGCACCGTGCAGTCAGGGAAGACTTCTCAGAGGCGGTGCCAAATCAATTTTTTTTTTTTTTTTTTTTTCCAAATCAATTTTTAAAGGATTAGCAGGGGGATTTCCCTGGTGTCTCAGTGGTTAAGAATCCGCCTGCCAATGCAGAGGACGTGGGATCGAGCCCTGGTCGGGGAAGATCCCGCATGCCACGGAGCAACTAAGCCCGTGCGCCACAACTACTGAGCTTGCACTCTAGAGCCCACGAGCCACAACTACTGAAGCCCGTACGCCTAGAGCCTGTGCTCCGCAACAAGAGAAGCCACGGCAATGAGAAGCCCGGCAATGAGAAGCCCGCGCACCGCAACGAAGACCCAACGCAGCCAAAAAATAAATTTAAAAAAAAAAAAAAAAAGGATTAGCAGGTATGTCAGAAGAGGCAGGAAAGAGACAACACAGGCAGAATGAGCAGAAACAGTACCGGGTGCATATGTTTTGGACACTTGATGAATCATCCGAGTCTATGGCTTGGCAGGGGCAGTTGTGTCCGTGGAGCCCTGGACTAAGTTGACCCCTCCTTGCCCAAAAAGCACCATCAGCTTTGGGCTGGGGTCACAGCAGTTATGACAACAGACAGGAGTGAAACATCAGTTCCACTCTTGGCCCTGAAGTGTTGGTGTGCGATGGTGTAAACACGCATATGTGTAAGGACACAGGGGTCTCACGAACATGCCCTGACGTGACCCACGCTTACCTTCTCACGGACACAACCTGCACACCCAAATATGCTGGTGCCACACAGCACTGGCTCCCTTGGACTTAGGTTGAGTTTTATCGCTAGACAAACACTGCCCACAGCTGGTCACTTCCAGCCCCTGTCACCACCTCACCAGCTCTGACTACAGCGTATGACACGTCAGGCCAGAAATCAAGGAGAAAGAAGGATAGGTCTTCAAACAGCAGGAATCCTTGCACCCACGCTGGGCTCATAGTTCAAAACAGAGCTGCCCAAGTGTGAATGTGATTTAGACTTCATAAGGCCAGGGTGGGATATGGAGATGAAGATGCCAACCAACTTGTTTCAACTGATGGAATGTTTTCCTTGCTATTGAGAGTCTACATCATATAATACGCCCAGTACCCAATCATTGAACAAATAAATAAAAAAGAAATGTGCAGTAACAGATGGGTGTTGTTGTGACTAGAAACAGATGCCCCAGAATTTAAAGCTGAGAGAATCCCCTCCTGGACGGACGACTCCCCACCCTCGCCTCTGTCCTCATGCCTCCTCCACCTGCTCCCCAGCCGCACGCATGGTCGAGGGCCTTGCTTCTCACTTCACTGAGGAGAGAGCAGAGAACTTTCCAGAAGCTGCTGCCACCACCACTGCCATGTGCATCAAGCCACCCTCTCCGGAGACTGATGGTCAAGGGTCCAAGCTCCTGGCCGGGACACCTCTGCTCCCTGCACCTGCCCCACCCCTGGGACAAGCCCGAGGCGACGCTGGCACCTTCCTGGCCTCATCCTCCTCTGGCCACCCTGAGGCTGGTCCTGAGCAGGAAGTGCAGGTGGCAGACGGGCAGGTACCTTGCAGAGCGACAGCAGGGCTCCCCTCCGCCCTGCCCCCTGTGCCAGCAGCCTAGGAAGTGTGTGAAGAGCCTGGTGACACTAGTCACCACTCATGGTGTCCTCCACATGTCACATGACTCCCAGAGGCAGGACGAATCTGGCTTCTCCCACCCTGACGTGCTCACCCTCGCCCCCATAACCATCCTGTCACCTAATTAGACACTTCACAGAGACACGTGCTGAACCCACCTGTGTTGGGGAAAGGAGCCTCTTCCCCTCCCACAGCACAAAGGGTTTTCTAACCAGGACACCCACTCCCAGAGCACACGCTGGGGACCATGGCAGCAGCTTCCCGGCTTATCTCCCCTCCAAGGAAGGCAGGAGGGAACTGAGGCTCCAGGGCCCTAATATGCCCAAGCCCAAACAGCTAGCAAGCGCAAGAGGCAGGATGCCAACCCAGGGCTCCAGGCTCCAGGCATCCTCATTGGCAAAGCTGCCCCACTCGGCAAGGTGCGCCTGCGCCAAAGCAGGGAAGCGGGGTCGCGGGCGCTGTCCGTGGTGCTGAACCAGCGAGAGAACAGCCCTCCTCCCGCTGGAGTCGCCAAGGCTCCTTCTCACCTTGCCCAGGAGGGGGCGCTAATCAGTTCTGCTTCATTTCCAGATACATCTTGGTTAAAAACAAAACTTTTAAAATGTGGCCTTTACGCTACTTTAGGAAAAAAAGCAAATTTATGACTTATGTTTCACCATATACGCAGCTGGCTTCATACACTTTTGACCATTCTGCCTTATTTCCAAAAGTTACACAACTTTTTTCCTCTAGGAAGCTGGAGGTGCCCTGTCCCTGTAGGTTTTATGGCCAAGGACAGCCCTGACCCATCTGCCTGCCTAAAGCACATAATCTCACAGTGGGTTTGAGGCAGGATGCCCCATTCCGCAGGTTCACTTTATTAAGGTTTTTATTAAGTACTTAAGAGATCCTAGAGATAATAAAGTGCATGGCATTTAAAGAATAACAATACCATCTGTGTACAAAGTACCAGCTTAAGAAAAGAAAATGAGGGACTTCCCAGGGGCCCAGTGGTTAAGAATCCGCCTGCCAATGCAGGGGGCATGGGTTCGATCTCTGGTCTGGGAAGATCCCACATGCTGTGCAGCAACTAAGCCCGTGCGCCACAACTACTGACCCTGCGCCCTAGAGCCCGTGAGCCACAACTACTGAGCCCACGCTCCACAACAAGAGAAGCCACTGCAATGAGAAGTCTGCACACCGCAATGAAGAGTAGCCCCCGCTCGCCGCAACTAGAGAAAGCCTGCGCACAGCAATGAAGACCCAATGCAGCCAAAAATACACAAATTAAAAAAAAAAAACACTAGCTTTGAAACACCCCTGCCTGCCCTCCCTACTCCCTCCCACATATGAGCAACTATTATTTCGTATTTATCATTCCCTGACTTTTCTTTATAGTTTACCAAATGTTTATAAATATAATATACATTTATATATATACATTTTATATATCATATATTTATATATATTTATAAATATATATAAATATATAAACATATATATATTGTTTTACACGGTTTGAACTTTCTATAAATGGACTCATACCAAAGCATTTTTCTGCAACTTCCTCTTTGGACTCAAGTACACTTTCCTAAGTTCACTGTGTCATTGCACGTAACCCGGCTCATCCCTTTCTGCTGCTACAGGAGCCAGGCACGTAGCTGTTTATCAATTTACCGTCGGGGGGCATCCAAGTTCTCACCGCTTTTATTTGTTGGGAATGTGCGGGTCTCCTGGTACACCCGTGCAAGAATTTCTCTAAGGTATATACCTAGAAGTAGGATTTCTGGTCACAGGGTGTGTGTATCTATCTTCAGCTTTACTAGACGACTCCAAATTGTTTTCAAAATTAGCCAGTTTCTGGCCCACAAGCACTGCATAGAGCTCAGGTGGTCCACACGCCCACCAGCCCTGGACACCCTGTCAGCACTTTCCACCGAGGTTAACGTGATGAGGAGGAAATGGAATCTCACCGTGGTTTTCACCGGCATTTCCTGAACTCAGGTAGGGCCGAGGGGCTTTTCACATGTTGATCAGCTATGCTTTTCCTCTTCTAGGAAGGCCTGTCCAATCCCCCAGGTCCGGTAGGAAAGCTCTGGACCACGGTTTCATTCCAAGGGACCAAACACGTGTCCTTCGTGGGACTGTACAGGCTAGGGTTCTGTGTGGGCTCTGCACAGAGTCCCCTAGCGAGGCAGGCCACCCACCCACCCTAGGGACCTCGCTTTACAGGAGAACTCATTTTCGCAGTTCACAGCTGAACATTCCTTTCGCTGCCCCCCCCATAATAATCCCTTAAACTGAAATTGAACTTCGAGTTCACAAAGCATTTCCTCAAGCTGTACCCCTTCCAGCTCCCCTGACACTCCCACCACATGGCCTCGGGCAGCTCTGGACAAACAACGCCCCTGCCCAGCTCCCGTGGGCAGACCACATCTGTCTTTCTCTGCTGCACTCG
Organism: Monodon monoceros; assembly: GCF_005190385.1. Taxonomy (NCBI): domain Eukaryota; kingdom Metazoa; phylum Chordata; class Mammalia; order Artiodactyla; family Monodontidae; genus Monodon; species Monodon monoceros. The sequence continues at coordinate 96,188,772 of NW_021703783.1, forward strand.
GTCCGGACCCTCCTGATGGCTTGGGGGCTGTGGGGGTGGGGGGAGATGCTGTCTGGAGGCCGCCCCTCTGAGCAGCCCTGGCAGATGCAGCCGCTGAGGCCAAGTCCACCCGTGATGCCAGGGAAAAGGGTGGCCACACTCCAGAGGCTGCTCTGGTCCCTAATGTGCCCAGGCAGCCTGGGGCCATCGGGGCAGCCTCCTCCCAGCCATAAAGATGGCCCACACTGCTCCCTTCCTGCAGTCCCTGGAGGGCAGCCAGGAGCAGAAAGGAAACACGGTCTTACCTCTGCCGGCTTTTCTCTCCACCTCTCCCCCAAAGGATGCACCGCACCTCTGCGCCTGGGTCTTCCCTGCACCCCAGGCCTCATGGACACGCCTCTCCCCTCCTCTCCCTTCCAGCTCTTTCCCACCTCAGAGGCAGACTCGGCATCCATGATCATCTCCCCTTACGAGCGCTGAGTTTTCAGAAACTTTATCTCACTAAAGCCCCTGAGATGCGCCCAGTTTAGTGTTTGGACTTCCAAAATATCTCTTGGCGCTTTTTTTTTTTTTAAATTGAGGTGAAACTGACATAAAAAGAACCATTTTAGGGCTTCCCTGGTGGCGCAGTGGTTGAGAGTCCGCCTGCCGATGCGGGGCACGTGGGTTCGTGCCCCGGTTCGGGAGGGTCCCACATGCCGCGGAGCCGCTGGGCCCGTGAGCCATGGCCGCTGAACCTGTGCGCCCGAAGCCTGTGCTCCGCAATGGGAGAGGCCACGACAGTGAGAGGCCCGCGTACCACAAAAAAGAAAAAGAAAAAAAAATGTTAAAGTGAACAATTTAGAGGCATTTAGTACATTCACAAAGCTGGGCAACCACTACCTCCCATCTAGTTCCAAAACATTTTCATCTCTCAACAAGAAGCTCTCGGCTGCTTCTGCAGGATGGCTGCTTCTCTGGCGTCCCCATCGCAAGTCTGGAAACTCCTGGAGGACAAGTAGAGTCTTGGGCATTTCCATCCCATCCTCCATCTTTGTCAAGGTCACTGACAACACAAGTTGAGGTCAACTAACTTGTAAACATGCGGTTACATAGCTCCTGGTGTCTCCTGAGTCTATGCCAGCACCTTAAAGCACTACTGGCGTGCACCGCGTATCAGCAAAGGCACCTCGAGGTCCTCGCTGCAGCCCTGGCCGGGCCCTGGTCTCGGGGAGAGAGGCCACAGGTGAACCTGAATGAACAGCGTTGGGAGGGGCTGTGTTATGACAAAGGACCTATAAAGAGATGCGAAAGGAACGAAACCATCCACGGCTGCTGTCATCAGGGGTGCCAACGCAGGGCAGGCTGGGAGGGGCTCAGACTCCCCCAAAGTCAAGCCCACTGCCCCCCAAACATCACGAAGTCACTTTACACAGTACCAGCAGGTCTGGCACACGCCTGTGTGATGCGACTAATTAGCTGTTACTCAGACTTGCTGACAACTGGGCTGGGGTCCTAGGCGCTCCGGGGAGCCGAGTCCCTTCACAAGGGTAGAAGTGCCCTCCCAGTCTAACCCAGGACCAGGAAGCAGCATCTGTCACCCGGCACTGCCACCCAGAGTCATCAGCACAGCTAATTACCGCTAATTGTAATATCGTTTCTGTCTTGCTGCTAATACATTTAGACTTGCTAATCAAATCAAACCATTCCACCTTGCCGCGCTGCTTTCCAATAAACATTTCTGCAGAGCGAGAAATAAATAAGTAACTTCCGAGCTTTGTTCTCTCCTTTCTGTAGCCACTGTCTGCAGAGACATGGGGGGGGGGTGCCGTTTATTTGTCTCTGGGACCAAAGGCATAGAAGGAATCTGATGCGGAACCAGCGTTTACTGTCCAGAGCTTCCAAAGAGACAGAAGGAGGGAAAGACACACCTGGGGACTGGGAGGGAAGGGGGGAAGTAGACACAGAAGGAGGGAAGGAGGGAGGGAAGGAAGGGAGGCAAGAAACTGTCACAATGGAGCCTGCATGATCCGTTAAGCACCCTTCCTGTGTCACCTTCACCCTCTCAGGGATGCAGTCTCCTGCACCCCTGGCTGGACCGGTGGCTCCTTCTCAGGACCCCACAGACCTCTGAGCCCCCCACTTCCACTCACCAGTTGGGCTGCTCTGATCTGTCGCCAGACCTGGCTGTGAGCTCGTCGAGGGCAGGGGCCCCGTGCTGCTGGTCTGTTTTCCCAGCACTGAACAAACAGCCTCACGACTAGGCAGATGCCCCTCTGCCTGCCTGCAGATTGAGGAGACTGAGGCGCTGAGCATGCTAAGTACCCGCCTAGCATTTGTGATCAGTAAAGAGCAGGACCTAAGAGTCAGTCCTGGGCACGTCTGGCCCTGCACCTGTGCTCCTTCAGGAAGGGGAAGGGGGAGGAAGGTGGCGCTGGCTCCTCCGTGGGCCTAAACAATAGCCACACAGGGACCAATGAGGAAATGAAGGCTACAGGGTGCTCTGCTCAAGGACACACCGGCCTGATTCTGAGAATTCCGGAAAGGAAACTGACAAAGGGTTGACCATGAATGCAACTTAATATAAAAGCACCCAGTTACTATAGCGATCCTGCAGAAGAATTTCCTCACCCTACACATCCACCCAGTGCTGAGAGAGGGGCAGGTGATCACAGAGCTTCCCAGCCACGGCCCTCAGCCGGCTCCCTTTGCCTCGGAAAACGCCAACTCCGACCACCCTGCCAGCCTTGAGAGCACAGGAGTGGGGTTGGTGGGAACAGGTCCTCATGGATGGGTCTGCAGGCCCGGCCTGGACCACGTCATTCCCCCACCCCTAGGCCAGTGCTTGTGGCCAGACGACAGGAACTGTCTGGCATCCCTGTCCTCTCTGCCTCCTGTCAGCTTCTGTTTATCTGGCAGCAGAAGTGAGGGAGGGAGGGAATGAATGAAACCATGGAGACTCTGCAAGGCTGGTTTGCTGCAGGGAGAGTGGGGAGGGAGATGGGTGAGACCAAGCCCGGACCACTGACTCTGACCAGGCACATCCTTGCCATCACTGGCCAGCGATCCTGGGAGGCTGCTATTCCTAAACCCATTTCACAGATGAGGAGCCTGAGGCTCAGAAGGTCATCCAACCACCAGAAGAGGAGGCAGGGCTGCCAGCAGCGACTGGGCAACCCCAAACCCATGTTCTTCCCACTCCTGCATGGTGTCCTCCAGCAAACGCCCCCGCCCGGCATCTCGCAGGCACGGCTTCTGCCCAAGCAATACCCACACGGCTCAGATACATAACTGAACAAAGCAGCAGCACAGCCTGCGTCAAATGAGGCCGTCGATTTTCATTCATTTCAGACTCTGCGTTTCTGGCAATTATCTGTAACAAGGTTTACAGAGGACATTTAAAATTAACTGTGATTTTTATCTAGAAATCAATGCTTATTTTTTAAGTAGCTCATTAGGGGTGAGTATGTATTACGGGAGCAGCATGCTCTGTGTCAGGAAGGAGGCACGGGGGGTGAGGCCAGCAAGAGAAGACGCGTCATCTGCGACGGCGAGATCAAAGCCCGCGGAGTTAGGGGATGAAGCTCCAGTGGACGAGACAAAATCTGATTTGGGTGGAGCAAAGGCAAAGTGGGGGGAAACCTTTTCAATAACCTAAAAGGGGAAAAGAGAGCCGGGCTTTCACTCCTCAGCCTTGGCTGGCGACGACCAGCCGCCCAGGCCACTCGGCCCGGGGAGCTCAGCAACCCGGGCAGAGGCTGCGGTGGTGGCAGCACCGTGAGCGGCAAGGCCCCCGCGAGGAGAGCAGAGCCGAGGCTGTGAGGAGGGGCGGCCCGCGGGTACCAGCGGCCAGCCTGGAAGAGCCAGGACAGGGGACACGGGACCCAGGCCAAAGGGCAGGTGATGACGACTCTAGATTATCTTTTGCACTTTCTGTGTTCGTTTTTTAAAGTTTTAAAAGGAATCTTTTAAAATTCAACCTAGAGGGACCGACGCAAGTGAATGGAAATGTCTAAATACATCAAATATAAGGGACAACAGCCTGACATCAGATTGTTCACAAACCGCTGGCCCTCCTTCCACCTCTCCCTCCTCACGTAAAGATGCCACACGATTAGAACCGAGCACGGTCCTCTGAGTTTGAACAATAAACCCACTAATATCTGCAGAAGCCTTACAGCTCGTAAAGGTATCGCTACTTCCGCTTCGCAGGCAGGGCAAATGCGGTTCAGGAAGTTTCCACGCCTTACCCAAGTGTGTGAGACGAGTAATCTGAGGACTCAGCTGGCCTCTCCTTCCAGGCCCTAATCTCCTCAATCTTTCCCTGAGGTTATAGCAAGGGATGACATCACCACCATCACCACCACCATCACATCACCACCACCACCATCACCACCTTCATCAACACCGCCACCACCATCACATCACCACCACCACCATCACCACCTTCATCAACACCGCCATCACCATCACATCACCACCACCACCATCACCACCATCGTAAGCACAGAAGAGGAAAAGACCCAGTAAGGGCTGAAGAAGCATGCTGTCCATACCTTTCCGTTTGGTCAGGTGGCCAGGGGAAGGGTTATCCTCACCCTGAGCCCTGGTTCTCACACTTCAGGGGCTCCAGAATCTTGAGGGGAGCCTGTCACACACACTCTTGGGCCCAGTGGTGAAGCTCCTGGTTCCACAAGTGTGGGGTGACACCAGGCATCTGCTGGCAAACGAGCTCCTGGGAGATTCAGATGCAGGCAATCAAGGGGCAGGCTCTGAGGGACCCTGAGCGAAGATTCAAGCAGGGCCCGAGTCTTTGCCAAGCCTGAAACCACTAGTCAAGAGTAAAGGGTCACCTGAGAGTTAAAAAAATGTTAAGTAGCAATTATTATCAGTGAAAATGCTTGTCAGGTATACTCACCTGTATTAAATCTTGCTCCACAATTTATCAAGTACATTTTTAAGGTGCAGGATTACTTATCTTGTTGTTGTTTTTCACTTAAAGTTTTAATTTTCAAGAAAAATCATACACCATTTTCCACGCCTGTGATTTCCTTCCGGGACCTCAGCGGTGCCCACTGGCGGCCAACAGAACTGCAGGCTCAGACAGAAGAGGAACAGACAGCTTCCAAGGAGCTGACCTGGGATGTTCAGACCTACTGAGTGACATCAAATGTCACAAACATAACTGCAAAGAAAGACGCGTTTGCATTGAAACACGCGATCTGAGCCCCACAGTCTTTCAAAGTAACGTTCGCAGCATTTTGTGTTTTACGTCACCTTGTTTTTAACTCTGTAGGGGGTTCCCAGGTGGTACACAAGGGGCTTTGTTGCCTGGGTGTCCACATCTTAAAGCTTTTTCCTTCTTCTTTACACAAACATCTTGTCTTCAGGACATAATATAACAGCAACAACGCTTCCACCACGTTTACCGTTTCTAAGGCACATCCACTAACCGTTAATTCAAACGTAACTGCTGTGAGCCTGTGTGTCAGACACGGACATTTCACTGAGGAGTCTAATCGCCACCGAGTAATAAAGCCAAGACCGAGCAGCGCTAGTACCCGACACGCGTCTCTGTTCCCTCCAGTGTATAGCGGGGATGACGTTTCCTCATAGGGATGTGTTGTGACGGTAAGTTAAACTGGAAACGCTCAGACCTACCACAGGAAGTGGCCAATACTTGGTAGTTCCACCGTCACCACTGATGTTATCATCACCATAGTCACCATCCCCTTTATCACCACTAGCATCATTACATCACCATCCTCA
>NW_021703783.1:96194508-96217382 GCF_005190385.1 Monodon monoceros
TCACCATCCCCTTTATCACCACTAGCATCATTACATCACCATCCTCACCACCAGTGTCACCGTCCTCACCTTTATCACCACCATAACCACCAGCATCACCATCCCTGACACCCCCTTTGGCCCCACCACCATCAACACCGCCACCACCATCACCAACACCGCCACCACCACCATCACCACCGTGACCATCATTACCACCAGTAGGACCCAGTCCACATGAATCCGGAGGTGCCTTTCTTGAGGGTAAGGAGCTAATCTGGGCTTTGGCGGGTGGGCAGGATCTTGTTCAAGAGAAGAGGGCAGTCCAGGCAGGAGCGCTGCCCTAGGTTAAGACCCGTGACCCACAGGCATTTAGTATGTCTGGGAAATGGTTAACAATTCCGTGTTGGGAGATGAGGGTGAAGAAGTTATCCGAAACCAGAAAATGAAAGGCCCCGTGTATTGACTGCAGAGAACTTCTGAACCTTCCTCCTCAAGTTACTGACTTACAGACTGTGTTCCCCGCTGCCCCAGGTGTCTCCACCTGCCAGTGGTCCTGGACCTGGACCTGAGGCTGTATGGGGGGGGGCTCTAGGCCCGGCCCCAGCTTCAACACAGCAGCTCCTCTGTCTGACTCAGCTCACCTGGCCAACAGGTTAAGGAAGATGTGAAGCTCTTGCTGTGGGCAGTGGGGTGTGGGACACGCTTTTTAGGCACAGAGAAGTCCCCGAAGGACTGTACTTTAAAAAGACAACCTTAGTGGTGGTGTGGAAGACAGACCCCAAAGGCAAAGAGAGCAGTCAGAAGGCTGCTGAGAGGTGAACTGGAGTAGCAGAGGCAGGAAAAAGTGAGAGAAACATTTAGGAGGTGAAATTGACAAGACGGTGGCAGGGATGAGAGCTGAGGCCAGTGGGACTCCAGAGAGATGGGTGTCTCCGAAACTCAGCAGCAGAGGATAACGGCCTGGCCTGGAGACACACGGTGAGAACTCGTTTCTCCGGAGCCCTCACTGTGCACCAGGCTCTTTGCTAAGCTCCTACCATCCATCACCCTGCCCCATCCTTCGAGTTCTATGGGCAATTGCTCGTATTATCTCCGCTTCTCAGGTGAGTAAAAGGAAGCTGAAGGATAGTCAATAACCTGCTCAAGGTCACAAGACGAACAAGAATCAGAAATGGGGCCTGAGAGTTGAAACCACACGGAATTGTTCAGGGTCAAGGTCTAGAGCAAGAAGTCTCCCCGTCTTCTGACCTCCTGGGGCACAGCTGGCTGCCATCTCTGGTCATCACATCCTGATCCCAGGCTGCTGCCTAACTGCCCTCCATGGTAATGAGTGGCTCCCTGACAGCAGACATTGTGGCTTACGGCTCTTAATTCTATGGAGCTCCCAACACACACACACACACACACACACACACACACACACACACACACAGAGACACGCACACACACGCACTCCATTGCCTACCAGTCAGTCCATGGATCATAAAGGTCTCCCCCAGTGGGTAGATGGATGGATGGGAAGTATGAGAACTGATGGGCCTCAAAACAAGGTGGACTTCCCTGAAACTCAGAGCTGTCCAGGCCTGGGTGGACTTGTCAGGAGGTAGTAAGCTCCCTGTCACAGAAAGGACTCAACCAGTGGGAATGATGAAGAGGGAATCCTTGGAGAATTTGGTCAGCATCTGTCAAATTTATCTAGAAAGCAGAGCCTAGAGATGACATACTGCAGAACACCATGAACTACTGACACATCCAATCCCACCAAGAAAAGACTTTACTGTAGAAAACAGAACTGCATTTATCTGCACGTAAAAACAGACATCCTCCGAGTCTTCAAAATAATCACAGCCAACTGTACGTTTTTGTCTGCTACTTATGTCATTCTGTCCTCTGCTAGAGCCCAAACAACAAAAGTTTAAGAAACACTAATGCCAGAAAAAGAAGTTTAATTGCGAAGAGTCTGGATTGCTACTCTTTTCTGCACATTGGGAGGAGCCTGTGTACAAGTTGGCGGTGGCGTACCTCACCCTGGGCCAGGCCAGGCCAACACAGCGAGGGAACCCAGATGAGGGTTCCCTCAAAGAGCCAGCCACTTCATTAGCAGACTTGGGGAACCTTTCAACAATGACACCCCTGAACCCCTGGTCAGGGAATGGGCAAGACTCGGCCGTGGTGACAGTGGCTCCAGGAAGCAGCCTCCCAAGCCCATGGGCCTCCCTCCTCTGGGTTCTTACCCATGGGGGCCGTGGACATGGCTTTTTCACCCGTGAAACGTGACCTTCCAGTAGGTTAATATATGTGGCAGTGCTGGATACGCCAAAACACCGCTGTATAGGTGTTAGTCGTTAATGACTGAGAGGACTGCAGGGAATCGGTCCCATATCTGCATTAACTAATCATTGTAAGAGGAAAAAAAAGGAAAATAAATCACATACTGTAACGTCTGCACAAACTACCACAAGCAGGTTACATGTTTAACGTCCGTTGTTTTTTTTAAAAATCTATTTATTTCATTTATCTTTGGCTGCGTTGGGTCTTCGTTGCTGCGCGCGGGCTTTCTCTAGTTGCGGCGAGCGGGGGCTACTCTTTGTTGCAGAGCACAGGCTCTAGGCACACAAGCTTCAGTAGTTGTGGCTCGCGGGCTCAGCAGTTGTGGCTGGCGGGCTGTAGAGCGCGGGCTCAGTAGTTGTGGCGCACGGGCTTAGTTGCTCCGCGGCATGTGGGATCTTCCGGGACCAGGGCTCGAACCCGTGTCTCCTGCCTTGGCAGGCAGATTCTTAACCACTGCGCCACCAGGGAAGCCCACTGTCCATGTTTTTAACGTCAACACAAAACTCTAGCGGGAGAAATCCTTGCCGACGCGAACTCCCCTTTGTAAAGTGTGCTCTGAAGGAGCCGACAGGCTCCACGGATGCTTCTGCTGCATCCACGTGACCCACACCCACCTCCACAGTGCAGAGACTGGCCAGGGACTGGGAAGCCAGCGGGGACACCCCAAGTTCCGTAGAAGATGATGATGTCGAAACTAGGGATCCCAAGGTCACAGGACGTCGGTCTGATGGAGGGGGCTGACCCTAGACTGTCTACGCTCGGGACGACCCAGGCAACTGCTCAGGCTTCTCTCTGCCATGGGTTTGTCTAGGATGAAAAGCAAAAGTCCAGCCCAGCAATTACACTTCAGGTATGTACCCGAAATAACTGAAAGCAAGGACTTGAACAGATACCTGTATCCCCACGTTCACAGCAGCATTATTCCCATGAGCCAAAAGGTGGAAATCACTAAAACGGCCATCAACAGGTGAATGGATAAACAAGAGGTGGTGTATACATAGGATGGAATGTTATCCAGCCTTAAAAAGGAACGAAGCACTGATACAGGCTACAACATGGATGGACCTCGAGGACATTATGCTCAGTGAAATAAGTCAGATACAAAAGGACACACACTGTATGATCCCACTTAGAGAGGGACGGAGAGTCATCAAATTCAGACAGAAAGTAGAATGGCAGTTGCCAGGAGCTGGGGGAGGGGGAGGGGCAGGGGAGTTGTGTTGAGTGGGGACAGCTTCAGTTTGGGAAGAGATGACGGTGGGGGTGCATTAACATTGTGAATGTACTAAACGCCACTGAATTGTCCACTTGAAAATGGTTGAGATGGTAAATCTTACGTTTTATATACTTTTCCACAATGGAATATTCAGTGTTACTTACCAAATCCATGGCGTGTTAACAAAAAAAGAAACGGCAAAAGCCCACTAACTGCCCGTCCGAGGCGAGCTCTGTGCACCTCCGAAGGGAAGCTTCAACGGTCAACGGTGGGGTCAACACGGGTCCCCCTCCTGAGCCTACTTCTGGGCCTGCCCACCCCTCGGGGCTGTCACGGGGGACGGGACAGCCTCAGCTGCTGTCCACAGCAGTGCAAGCGGGCCTTACTCCAGCTGGGGCACAAGTCAGTCATGAACGTTTGTAATTTTCGCCTTTGTGCACCAAGGATGTGAAGTGAGAATGAGTAAACCTGCCTGGAGAAAGAGGGGTCTTTCCAGAGGCCGTGTCCTGGCTGGCGGCTCTGTGCTGCCGCTCACCTCCCCCGCCTCCCCCGCCTCCCAGTTGTGCCCCATGTGGCCCCCTCCTCCAGCCTGACTCTTGGCTCTGCTGGCCTCCATCCAGGCACATGGCAGGAGGACTCACCTAGGGACACGGGACAGCGTCCCCACTGGTTTTTCTGTGCTGGCCAGGGGGTCAGCTGGGTTTGGAGGGGGAAGGGGCTGCCAAGAACCCTGGCCTTCCCTTCCTTTGGTGCCTCCCAGAATGCACTCAGTAACGTGTCGATGAGGTAGCTAAAGAACGGAGCCGGGGCCGGGGTCACAGACTGCTGCGCCAACTCCTGGTCGGAGGGGATCCCACTTGGCCCCGTCTAACCCCACGTGCAAATACCCCCAGCATCCCTCACTGTGGCAGAAGCTTGTTACCTCCCGGGGTGGCCAGCTCTCTCCATGCACACCCTGATCCTTAGAAAGTTCTTGAGGTTAGGACAAAATTCAGCTCCGTGCAGTTCCCGTCCCTCCACACCCTCTGCAGTCTCAGGAAGTACCGCTAACTTACCCTCCAGGGAAAGATTCTGCAAGGGTTTGGACAGAGCCACTTGAAGCTTACGTGGCATGTAAGGACAGTGCTGCCCTGCCTGCCGGGTCAGAGGGGACGCTCGGGAGGACGGTGGTGATGGGCGCGCAGCAACGCGAATGAGCTGCAGCCTGAACTGGACTCTGAGCTGGGAGGGGCGCGGACAGCAGAAAGGGAAGGGAGCGGGCAGTGTGAGCACGGCCGAGCCAGCTCGAGGTCAGGACGGCAGGGCTCCTCCAACCGCGGCTGCAGGCCTCCTCCTCTAGCACAGCCCAGGGGAAGGGAAAGCTCTGGGGTCGAAGACCTGGCTGGGGGCCTGGAGCTGGTGACGTGGGAAAGTTACTTGGCCTCGCAGGGCCTCAGTTTCTTCATCTGCAAAGTGGGGATAAGAGGGCCTCCTGCGGTCAAGCAGGTGCTTCCGGAGTCCAGGCGCTGCCCCTCACTCGCTGTGGGCCTCGGGCAGGTCACCTCATCTCTCTACCTTTCGGTTTCCTCATCTGTCAAATGGGCAGATTCACACCCTAATGCTTCCCAACAAGAACTGAGCGCCACCACCCCTGCCGGCAGCTTCACCCCAGAGGCTTGTGCCGGAGCCCCTGTGACATGGGTACAGCTGCTGTCGGCCTACTCGCTCCCCCTCCCTCCCTCCCTCCCTCTCCCCCCAGCTCCCTCTCACTCTTGTTCTCAGAGGCTGTGTCTCGTATACATCCAAGTCCCTGACATCTGCCACAGGGCAGGACCTAGAGAATGAGGAGGGGTGGATTGAGCGGGGTGGGGGTAGGGGTAAAAGGACATACAAGCACCTACATGGGATAAAGCAGACTTCTACCGATGACACCAATATTGATAATAACCATGACCCCAGACCACCTCCTCCTCTTTACCTCTCAGGCCACGGTCACCTGGCGCCGAGGACACAATGGTCACTCACTGAATACCGGCTGAATGACCAACTGAACGACCAATAATGGTCTTTCGACAAATGTTTCCGCAGGTCCACACTGAAACACCTGATTAAAGAGTGGCCCAGGGGAAAAGGATTCCTTTACAAACCACACACGGCCAGTCCCCCAGGGGCCAGGCCATCGGCCAGCTCCTGCAGTGTGCCCAGAGCCAGCGGGACAGGAGAGGCCTCGGGGGGGCCCTACCTCACGCAGCTCCCACTCTCTAGTAATCACTGGAGCAGCAGCATTGCGGGGGGGCGGGGGGGGTGGTACTGGAGGCAAAGAACGGGGCCCAGGGCAGTGGGTGTCAGGGAGGCACTGCCTAAAGGACGACGGTTGAACCCTGACCTGTTGGCAGGATCTGGGAGCCAGGAGAGCACACGTGCGCGTGGCCTGGGGCACAGGGCAGAAGAGGTCTCTACGGCCAAGACTGCAGAGGCAGAGGCAGGACGTGGACCCACGTGTGTCCACTAGGAGGCAACTCCCACAGCTCATCCTGAGTCTCGCCTGGACTCCAGGACCTTTCAGGGGAATGGGATGCACATGTGCAAAGGAGCCACTTGGGCAGGCGACTTGCTGGGCAACCAGCTACACAGTTTGGCGGGATGACATCCCGCCCTTTGTCACGTGACCCTTGGGGCCCTTGCTCATCCTGTGGGCCCCACACCCAGCCCTCTGAGCCCACAGGCTGGATTTCCCCTTGTGTTTTTTCATCTCACCCTCACAAATACCCTCTGAGGAAGATGGTAAAGTGTTAGCCCATTTCACAGATGCAGAAACTGACTCAGAAAGATCAAAGCTTATCCATCAGCCCTGGGGATGTGGCAGGGATTTGGCATCCTCACCCTCAGTGCAACAGGGATCCCCCCAGTCCGCCACTCGCCGAGGTGCCAAGGGCCACACGGCATCAGATGCGGGGAAGGGGGGCGTTGGTGAACCTCAGATGCCATACACACGTGTGGCGTCCCTGGGCTGGCAGCACGCTGGCCCTGCTGGCTGGGGCCAGCTGCTTGCGCAGGCTGGGTGTTCTGTCTTGGTGGCAGCCGGTATGATACACAGTCGGTGCAGGGGCCGGGGGCCCAGACCACCCCGGTTCATGTCAGCCCAAACTAAGCCCCTGGATGAGTAACTGCACCCCTCTGAGCCTCAGTTTCCTCCCCTGAAAAATGCGGACGGTGGAAATCCCCTGGCGGTCCAGTATTTGGGACTCCGCGCTTCCACTGCAGGGGGGCCTGGGTTCGATCCCTGGTCGGGGAACTGGGATCCCGCAGGCTGTGCGGTGCGGCCCAAAAAAAAAAAGAAAAGTAAGAAAAATGGGGACGACAGTAAAGTTGTTGGAAGAAGTAAAGGCACATTCTCACCTGCCACAGCGGGGTGCAGGCTCCATCCTCCCACCCACAGAAGGTAACGTGTTCAGCAGACACAGCCAGCCCACTCCTGCAACGGGGCAGGTTACCTTTGTTTCTCCATCTCGGCTCCTGGCTGTAGGGAAGGCGGCCCTGGCAGGGTCAGCAGGGAGCAGCCTCCACCTACTTGGACCCCCAACCATAATCTGATGCAGGCGTGACTAGCTTCAACTGGTAGATATAGTGGGTTAAACAGTGTCCCCCCCAGAATTCACATCCACCCAAAACCTCAGAGTGTGACCTTATTTGGTAATTGGGTCTCTGCAGATATAATTAGTTGAGATCATACTGGATTGGGGGGCCCTAAATATAATGATTTGGGTCCTTGTAAGAAGAGAAGACACAGATTCAGAGGGAAGACGGCCACGTGAAGACAGGGGCAGAGACCAGAGTGGTGCGGCCGCGAGCCCAGCAGCGCCAGCAGCCCGCAGGAGCTGGAAGCGGCAGGAAGGATCCTCCCCTTGGCTCTGGAGGGAGCGCGGCCATGCAGGCACCTGGATTTCAGGCTTCCGACCTCTAGACCAGGAGGGAGTACATTTAAGCTGCCCGGCGTGTGGCGCTCTGTTACAGCAGCCGCAGGAGCCTCATACAGCAGACAAGAGGGAGTTAAGACTCAGGGAAGGGAAGTACCGGCCGAGGTCCCTGGGCTCAGGAGCAGCCAGGCCGGAAGGTCCCCCCAGCCCAGTGCCCCAGCCCCGCTCCTGTGCTGCCCTCCCCCATGTCCACTTCATCTAGAACACCGCCCGCCCCCACTTACAGGCTTGCTGATTACGAGGAAAGATTTGCAAATGTCCCTACTTCCGCCGTATCCAAATTAGTGTCAAAACAGGAAAGAAGTCCAGATAAAAATACCCAAACCCAGGGTGCGCTGGAGAGGGATTCAGCATGTCCACAAGGCAGCCTGCGACACCGGCATCCGAGCTGGGCGGCCGCCCACCCTCCAGGCTGGGGCCACCGCCCCTCCTGCCGGCCTGCAAGGTCCCCTGCTCCTGGCACCCTGTTTGCCTTTTTCATCAACTAAACAAAGCAGAAGGGATGCAAGCCCAGCCATGAAAAATCGGGTCAGTACATTCCTCCCTCCAGTCACCAAAGAAAGTCAGAGTGGGGGGAGCTGGGGGGGGATAAATTACCGTGCCCGAGTCCAGCTGCACCGGGACGTAATAAAATGTGTTGCTAAGATACAAGTGCCAAAGAAGTTCATTAAAGGACACTTTAAACCAAGCTGTCAGACTCTTCTCCCTTTAAAGCCTGCTTATTTGGTACCGTCCCTCGTGTTTATAATTAGATCCGCGATATGAGAGCGCAGCCCCCATTCAAGCCCACTCAGCAGGCTCATTAATAAAGTAACTTCAACAAGCCACCAACTTGGGCCCGGGCTGGGGGCGGGACTGTTTTATTTACAGAAATATATTTGAGCGCCACTTCTTTATCTAAATGAGAGATGAAGGCTCTTGAAGAAACTCAGCGGCCCTCTAGTCGCAGCATCATCGACTGTTCCCCTTATAACAGCGCTGGGGGCTCCAGGGCAGCGGGCTCGCTGGACCTCAGGGCTCACGATCTGACTCCAACTCGCCCCATAGCTCTGAATGTAGGTACCACGCGGGATGGTGAGCAGCGGACACGGAGGCAGGGGATTACCAGATCACGGCCAGCCTGATGGAGCCGGACGAGGGGACTCGGAAGGGCGACCAGAGGATGCAGGTTCGGTCTGGGCTGCGGAGTGTCCTTTGGGCCAATGCGTCTAGAAAAGGCCGTAACGTACCACCCACACCTAAACTGCAGATTTCTCATATGCATGGGTTTCTGGCTCCTCTTGAAAAAAATCAAAAAAGCAGGCTGCCTGGGGCCCACACCAAGTGATGGCAGGGGTGGCGCTGGCCTGGCTGCCCCCACCCCCCACCCGTCCCCTCACACCGCAGGGCATGACTCCCCAGCAGGCCCGGCCCTCAGCAGGACCGCTCTCCGGCCCGCCCACAGCGTCAGAGTCTGTGATCCTGCGAGGGTCAGAGCATCTCAGGTTGGGATTGGTCAGGGATGGAACCCTGATGAGCCTGGGCTTTTCTGAACCACAGAACCTCAGCACAGGGCCAGCCAGCCTGACCTCCCATCCAACTGGCGTTGGTGTCACTTCCCCTTTGCTATGAGGTGCTGGCTTGGCGGTCAAAGGTCTCAGAACAACCAATTCTAGCCCCAGGCAGATCCCTCTGTAAGGGAATTCCGCCAGCCCTGGAGCTGAAATTGGCCTTCTAGTACCTTCCAGCTTCTAGTCAAAATTCCGCCCCACGAAAGGGCCGCTTTCTCTTTTTTTTTTTTTTTTTTGAGGTACGCGGGCCTCTCACTGTTGTGGCCTCTCCCGTTGCAGAGCACAGGCTCCGGACGCACAGGCTCGGCGGCCACGGCTCACGGGCCCAGCCGCTCCGCAGCATGTGGGATCCTCCCGGACCGGGGCACGAACCCGCGTCCCCTGCATCGGCAGGCGGACTCTCAACCACTGGACCACCGGGGAAGCCCCCGCTTTCTCTTCTTCATCACGGCCAGTCGCTGATTTAAAGGTGGGGGTCAGCCGTGCTGGAGAGACCAGTCGCCGCCCTGTTCCATCAGCTCTCTGACCTCCCCCCTCACACTCACCTGTCACTCACTCTCCCGGCCGCACTGGCCTCCGTGGGAAACGCCAGGCATGACCCATCTCAGGACCTTTGCACGAGCTGTTCCTTCTACCTGGGACACTCTTTCTGCAGAGAGCCACAGGGCTCACTCCTCCAGCTACTCCTGCAGGCCTTGGCTCCAAGGCCTGAGGCCCCTCTCGAACACACTATTTAAAATAGCCACCTGCCCCCAGCCCCGCGCGCCTTGCCCGCTCTACCTCTGCCAGGGCACTGGTCACCTTCCCACCAACTCCATAACTCATTTACGATGGTTTTTGCCTGTTGCCTGTTTCCCCTCTCGGACTGTGAGCACATCTCAAGGGCCTATTCTGTCCACTGCTGTGTCCCCAGTGCCCAGCACAGACTGGGCGCCCAGTAGCATGTGCCAAACGTCACAACTCGGTACCGAGCTGTGGCTGCCACCCTCACCATCCAAGCGCTCACTGCTGCACACGCTGGTGGGCACGCCCCGGAGGAAACACAAAGGGGCATGAGACACAGGGGCTCTGCCACCCTGTCCCCTTCCAGCCCCGGACGCCGCACCTCCCTGGCCTCCCAGGCCCCAGATCCTGCTCTAAGACCCAGCCGGGCACTCTTTGCCACGTGCCCACTTCCCAGCGCCTGCAGCCGTAAGAGCGTCCAGGGCCCCTCCGACCTCTGTCCACAACAACACGGCTGACTGTTTTGTCACCTCTCGTCGAGCCAGGACAGGCCCTTGGAGGACGCTTCCTGAGCCTGTGTCCCCTTGGCAGTGACGGCTAGGAGAAGGACGCTGGTGCTGAAGGTACAGAAAACTCTGCACTCAGCGGGGCCGTAGCTTAAGGAATAATGCGGCGTTCACCTGGGGTGCGTTCATCACCACTGAGACGCATGAATCACGGAGAAGAGTTAGTGTCACTGGTTGTAAGGAATGCGGCTTGTCACCTGGTAACCCGCATCTCACAGGAAATTCTGGATCACAGTCTCTAATATGTATATATTTTTAATTGCATTTTCAAGTTCATTTACATGTGCAGATTGGCTTTCCACCTGAGTTACACTGAAAAGAAACACACCCCTCTCCCTTCCTCTCTCTGCCTGCCCCATCCCTGTCTTGCTCTCTTTCCTGGGGCAAAAAGCTTCTCCCCAAACTGATGACGGTGTCCCCCACGACGGCCTGCTGGGATGTGTCCCCCAGGGAGGCCCCACCAGAACCCCCATCTGCCATTTCAAGTAACTTTCTGCTGCCTCCACCCAAGAGATCAAGAGGCAGCCACTGTTCCCCCTAAAGAGGGACCCCCCAAATTAGTGTTTTTATCACCTTTTCTACTTTGGAGGGTGACTTTGCAAAATCTGATAGACGCTTCGCTGTTCGTGAACGTGTAGGTTACGGCCTCGGCCATACACACGTCCACAACCAACCTCCACCCCCCAGTGCAGACACGCGGGCAGGCGGTCTGGGCGGCAAGCAGGCTCGGCAGGTGCTCATCTTCCTGCAATGTACCTGCACCTACAGATTGACAGTCAATCTGATGCGGTAAGTTTCATTAAACGGACAGTTCCAGAATGCACCGTGTCCTGCCGGAGCTGCCACCCCGACTTGTGCCAACCGGAAGCCAGCTGCTCTGAAAGTACGACCACCTTCTGAAAACCACCGTGCTGTGCCCCCAGCGGCCCTACTGTCGGCACGAGGACATCGTGCGTGGGACCCCAGCATGTCTCAAACAGCGGCCACCCGTGTGGGCGAGCCGCTTCTGAAACAAAACACCAGCGAACAGAACTTAAGGGCTTAAAGGAAAACCACGGGCTTCCCGTGTGGCTGCGCCGCGGTCAGGAAGACTGGAGCCCTGGGACCCCCGGGGCCCCCGGGTGTCATCACCACCTCTACTCAGGGCCGTAGTTCCAGTTGGAAAAAGGGGGCTTGAGGAGGTGCCCCGCAAAGGCCCCCCCGGCCTTGCACATCCTGTGTTTTACACCGTCAGACCAAGTCTCGGGTCCAAAGACCAAATCCCAAATTTAGGGCCCAGTCCCAACCGCGGACACACCCGTCCGTGGAGACAAAGAAGCAACCCAGAGGCCTCTGTCCCAACAAAAAGCTACAGTTGCCCGCCTACTTCTCCACGGCAGTAGCATCTCTGGGGCACAGCCAGATCGCTGCTTCTCGTATGACTGTTAATAAACTATGCTGATAACAGCTCCCCTATCACTCAGCTGCCCCGCTGCAGGCCAGCCAGGAATTACACCTGGCACTCGAGACACGCGTCCTCACTGACCCTTGGGACAACCCTGCTTGGGAAGTAGCACTGTCCCCACTTTGAGACAAGGACCCACACAACCTGACCTTATCTTACCCGGGGGCTAAGGACCGCTCAACCCTGAACTAAAGAAGAAAAAAAAAGAAATCCCCCATGGACGTACTTCTTTCTGCTGCGCTTTAACAAGACCAACACAGGTGCCAAGCCAAAAAAAAAAAAAAGCAAAGCACAGCCCATCTGAAACTACTACCAAACAGTAAGTGATGACCCAGAGGGGGAAAAAACTTAAGGAAGCGTGTTCGTTCCTTTGGAGAATACAGGCCGTTTCCAAATGAGAAAGATGCCTCCACCTTAAAGTAGAAAACAACAACAACAGTGATAACAGGAAATACTGAGGTAGCCAAGCCAGAGAGGGGCTCAGGCCACAGCAGGGATGACAAAGCAGGGGGTGGAGGAGTATTTGCTTCGGGGTCAAGTCCAAACCTCCCGCCTGCCGCCGGCTCAGCTTCTGCACTGCCGAGACCCCTCACTTCACCCAGCCTGCCCCACGCTCCCCAGCCCGGTGCCAGAGGCAGAGACCGGATGCAGACCCAGGCCCCCTCCCACGTTCCACGACGTTGCACTTCAGGGTAAAATTCCCACTCGTTATCACAAGCAGTTGCTAGCCTGCTGGTGGCGCTCTCTGACGTACCATCTCCATCTCCTTTTACTGGAACACATGCCCTGGAGTTACCTGACACACCAAACTTTTCATACGCAGGGCACAAAGTGTTGTCATGTCTCCGCCACATGCTCCAGCGTAGGCGCTAAGATCGTGAGGCCACAAGGGCCCAGAACTGGACTGCAGCTCCTGCCCTTGCCAGCCGTGTGATGTCAACAAGCCACTCAACCTCTCTGGGCTTCAGCCGCCCCCCAAGTAAAACGGTAATTAAGAGCGGGCCTTCCCTAAAGGGCTGTGTGAACAGTGACCGACTTGGTCCCTGGAGAGCTAGAAGGGGCCTGGCCCAAGGTCAGCATCAGATGGGAAAGCTGTGACTTGTGACGCCCGCATCCCACCTGTTGAGGGCTCACCATGGCCCGAGGGTCACGTCTCATCTCATTTAATCCCGCCAGCGCTACGTGCGTGTCGTCTCCCAAGCACCCCACATGCCAGCACTCGGCTGTCTCACGGGCGCTGCACTGTTACCCCATTTTACGGCCTTCGAAGCGCGGAGCGGGGTTTACAACTCCAGTCTACCCAGTTGTAAAGCCGGTGCTTAACCTCTTTCTTACATGCTTCTCGGAGACAAAAGTGAAAAGCCTTCTTAGCGGGACTCTTCTGCAAGTGAAGGCAAACTCAGAGTCCTATTTCCTGAAAAGCTGTAAATTCCAACAGTGTGGAGAAGGTGAACAGCAGCTGCGCCCTCCTCCAGAAAACCGCCTCTGCCCCCAATGCCCTCCCGTGTCTGCGGCAAGGGCCTTGGAGGGCGAGCCAACACACACCCCGCAAAGGGGCCTCCTCGAGCCCTCCGTGCGTGACCAGGGTGTGCCCGGGACGCTGCCCCGCGGGCAGGGCCCCCCACGTGCTCAGGCCCCGAGCCGGGCTCGCTGGCGGACCGGACAGCAGCCATGTTCAGGCATCAGCTCGCACAAGTGGAGCAGAAACGGCGGCAAGCCCGCGATTCGGTCCTGAAAAGACAAAGGCGTTGGAGGAAAAACTTGCTAAATCACAGGGCTAACCATCATGGCCAGCAGCTCTAATGAGGCATCACGGGATTTCCACAGTTATCATCAGAGTCGTCGCCTTGAAAAAATTCAAAGTTGATTGAAATCAATTGTACAGTTCCGAGAGCAGGTGTTTCAAGAGGCTAACGTATCAGAGCCAACTCCTTGGACTGGCAGAGAAGGCGGCGCAGTCACCGTCAACCTCTACCAGGAGGGACGAACAGCATACGCCCCGAAGAGGGACCAGCAACAGTGCAAAGGCTCCAGCCCCCCGGGTGCAGGGCAGGGCGTGGCAGGAGTGTCCCGGGGTCACTGATGCAGCCAACACAGTTCTCTTCAAATCAACCCCTTTGCTCTGCTCGGGAGTTTAGATGCACTTTCTCATCTTTGATCTGATTTCATCTCAATAACCCGGTGGGGTAGTGTTTACAACGACCACACCCACTTTACAGAGAGGAAACAGAGCTCAAGGAAGCAGAATGACTTGCTCGAGGCCACACAGCCGGAGGCAAAGAGCTGGGATAGGAACCCTGGTGTCCTGACTGTCGGGCCTCTGCTCTTCCAGCTACGCTTTGTCAGACCCTAGAGGCAGGGGGCCAGCTAGACGCCAGGCAGGGACTGAAACAGAGGGCACCCTCTCTGGGCTCCCAAGCCGTCTGACCTTGGGAAGCTGCCCTTCTCTCACCTGCCCCGCCTGACCCAAGCCGTGAGATGATCACGACAATCAAATAAAAAGACGAGATGGAACAGACCCACCGAAGAATACCAGTGCTGCAGAGAGCAGGGCGGGGTGTGCAATGTCTCTGCTTCCCCACAGGTGCAAACGTCACCTCCTGAGAGCAACCCCATGCACCTCATCACAGCACATCACCCCGTCTGCTGCTGGCTGAGCCCCCGTGCTAAACCTCTCCTGCAGAGAGCTCACGGGAGGGGTAACGGTGGATACGCCAGCCTCCCCAACTACATGTGAAACTTTCTGCAGGCAGAGACCAAGCGAAACCACTTCGCGAGGGTAAAGCCTTAAAACGTGCGATGCCGCGATTACTAACCACAGCACATCACCCACCATCACCGCCGCATCCCCCACCAGGCAGGAGCCCATCATTAAACATTTGTGGGATTAAACTGCGTTGGTCCCAAGAGATGTCCGGAACACAATGTCAAGGGTCAAAAGCAAGTTTAGGCATAGCGTGCTTGGCAGCGTATCCACTAAGCATGTTTATCCATGTTACAGACGCCGCGTGCGCACAGAGCACATCCTACGAACGCACCTCAGGGCCAGCGCTGCTCTCGTCCACGCGTAGGATGGGGCAGAAGAGGGGTCACGCTTTATGACTCTCACATCTGCGCTGCGAACTTTTCCCCAACGAGCAGGTGTTGCTTTCACAATAAAAACTTTGTTAAAAGTCGAATTCTTCCTTAGCTCCTAATGTTACAGAAATAATAGCAAGAATCACCGCCTCCCTCGGCAAGATTTTACTTTAGCAGGGGCGTGGCAGTTATTTTACTTTAGCAGGGGCGTGGTAGTTATTTTACTTTAGCAGGGGCGTGGTAGTTATTTGTCTTATTTCAACAAATCCTTCCTCTCATTTTAGAAACATAATCCTGGACAAACTGTCAACCGATGTCATATACACTGCATAGACTTCACGCGTATTTACTGGCACAAATCAATACACAGTTGACCCTTGAACAACGTGGGTTTGAACTGCGCGGGTCCACTTATATGCGGGTCCACTTACACACAGATTTTTTCAGCAGTGCATACTGCAGTCCTATGTGATCCACGGGTGGTTGAATCCACGGATACGGAGGCCCTGCCTTATATGTAGGGCCAACTATATACACAGTGTCTGTGCAGAAGGTCGCCACCTCTGACCCCCGCGTTGCTCTAGGGTCAACTGTAATTACTACTTGTTATTATACACTTTATAAATAGTAAAAAAAAAAAAAAGTCAACAATAAAAATATAACCTACACATGTAAATGTGTTATATACACACACACATTTTTTTCCCTTAAACCAACCGCGCAGAGATGCTCACCGAGTCATCTTCTAGAGGGTTCCAGAAGTGTCCCCCCACTAACTTCTCAGCTTTAAGAAGCTCTGGTGAAGGCAGGAGGGGGAGGGTCCGCACAAGTCCCTGCCCTCACAGCCTCTTATGTGCCGGTCACCCAGGGTCCAGCAGCCTCCTCTCCTCTCCCACGTCACACACGGGTGCCACCATCCCTGCAAGAGCCTCCTACGCAGGTGACAGGCATCAGGGAGCTCACATGGCCGGGCCAAGCTGGGAGTGGGTTCAGGCCTCCTTCACGCTCCTCCCTTCTAATCTCCCCTCAGCACCAGAGCCCTGACAGCCCCCTGCCATTTCCCAGCCCTGGCACAAAACCCAGGCCCTTCACCTGGCATTCGGTGCCTTCCTGGCTCCGGCCCCAGCCTGCCTTCTCTGCTGTCTGTCTCTCTCCCATGGTTCAACTGCCAGAAACTCGCCAGCACCTGCAGGTTTCCTCAGGCCA
Organism: Monodon monoceros; assembly: GCF_005190385.1. Classification (NCBI taxonomy): domain Eukaryota; kingdom Metazoa; phylum Chordata; class Mammalia; order Artiodactyla; family Monodontidae; genus Monodon; species Monodon monoceros. The sequence continues at coordinate 96,210,561 of NW_021703783.1, forward strand.
TCAGCCCTCAGCTGGGCCACCGGCTCCTCCAGTCCACGACCCCAGGCGCCCTTGGGGACCCCCCTCCCCCAGGAAGCTGTCTTCCATCCCCAGGGGCCGCAAGGCGTGGTTTTCACAGAACTTCTCTGGAATTTCCTTGACACATGGTTACCTACACCACACTGTCCTGTGAGGTTTCCGAGACCAGGGAGCTTCCAGTCTTACCCATCTCTGCCTGCTCGTTCCAAACATATGATTTTAAGACTCTGTTCACTGCAGGCCTAAAAAGGACGGCTCCCAGGGGCTCCAGTTGGGCCCCGCTGCTCACCACCACCGATCACACACCTATCTTCTTACGGTCACCTGCTCGTTCACCCCATAAGCATCCAGCCCGACAAGGCACTGCTCTCGGATCCCAGGGGGAGGGGCGGAGCAGCACGGCCCCTGATCCTCAGGGAGCTTACGGTCCAGCAGAGACGTCGGACGTTCATGAAAAGATGAGGACGGATGACGGTCAGCAGCCTCCAGGACAGGAAGATGCTTCCGGTACCCGAGGCCCTGCTGGGTAACAGCCAAGGAGCCGCACTGCTGGGGGCCGAGCAGGGGGGCAGGGTCAGCCCCCGCAGAGAGCGGCGGGGAAACCACTGGAAGGTCTCAAGCAAGGGAGCGCCGTGATCCTGTTCAAGTTTTAAGACACTTACTCTGGTGGAGGATGAACCAGAGGGGGCATGAGGAAACGCAGTACATTGTTCACAGGAGCCTAAAGGTGGAAACAAGCCCAGTGCCCATCAGCTGGTGAACGGATGCAAAACGCGGCCTCCCATACAATGGACTATTATTCAGACATAAGAAAGAATCGAGTACTGACACGCGCTACAACTTGGAAGAACCCTGAAACATTACGCTCAGTGAAAGAAGCTCGTCATATAAGACCACACGTTATATAACTCCATTCACATAAAAGTCCAGAATGAGTAACTCTATAGCGATAAAAAGTAGATTTATAAAGACAGAGAGTAGCTTAGCGGTTGCTTAGGGCCTGGGGGTGGGGTGTGCAGCGGGGATGATACCCAAAGGGTTTCTTTCTGAGATGATGAAAATGTTCTAAAATCGATGGTGGTGATCGGCTGCAAATATCTGTGAATGTACAAAACAATACTTAACTGTAAACTTTAAATGGGTGAATTATGCGATATGTGAATTATATTTCAATAAAGCTTTTTTTTAAGTGGATGCAGTGTGGAGGCTACTGTAATCTTCCAGCTAAGAGATGATGCGGGAGGGACCAGAGGGGTGGACAGATGGAGGGGAAGAGGGGCCCCAGGAATATGGCTCAGATCAAAGTGTGGGTCTGGGAGACTCTGGCTGTGGGAGGGGGAGTCAGGGGTCAAGGCCAAGCAGGTGGCAGCGGGCAAAGCCAGGACTAGGCCCCTGCTGTCTCAACCCCATGCTCTTTTCCAGAATGTGAAAGGCGGAGCTTGGAGAGACAGCATTAGTTTTCTCTTTCACATGTAATGGTGCTATTTTAAGAATGCGATCTTGAACTCTAGGTCAGGAAGATTAAAATTTAGCCTCCTGGATGAGAGCAGACTCGGGGGCAGAGCTTGGACAATGGCACATCCTTTTACTGAAGGACTGAAAACAACTGGGGAGCTTTCAGAATAAACCCACCCTGCAATTTTGTTTGGTGGACGCTTCCACTGTGGAATCCCTCTGGTGTCCAAGGTACAATAGCTAGTGAATCAGTGAAGATGTGATGCAGCGCCTGGGCGAGTGCCACATATGTAATACCTTTCAAGAAGACGTTTTTATTGCTGCACTTGAGGACATCCCCTCGGAACCCGGAGTCCATCAAGTCGACGGATGGAGCGGCACACAAGGCCCCAAGTTCACTGGGGCGGAGGCCGGTGCTCTCTCTGCCACGCCAGCTCGGTCTGCAGTTGATACAGGAGGCTCCTCTCACAACTCTGTGGGGAAGCTGGACTTGCGTGAAGTTCAGGTCTGAAGATGCCTGCTTCCCGTGGCATCTACATGTTGTGCCGAGAACTCCAAAGAGGGAGGAGAAAAAACACAAACCCTCCAGTTTTTATGACGGGTCTGTTAGTTACACGTGCTTGTTGCTTGACAATTTAGATGAAAATGTTACTGCCTCTCTGCATGTGCTGCAAATTCACGGCGTAAAACCACTGGAGCAACTAATGAAGTCTTCACACATCATATCTTGTTAAAGACAAGGAAGGGGTCCATCTTCCACCAGAATCACAACCCAGTGGTGAGGGGCCGCCACACCTGGGAATGCAGCCTGGCCAAAGTGGGCTGGCCCACAACTCAGATCCGACCAACTGCCCCACAGCTCTCTCATTATTTTTTTTTTAAGGAAAAAATATGAACTCTGTTTTCAAATAGCACGGTCCTATGGAAGCTGGTTTCTTGTTTATCCCCTAGTCCACCAATGGTGGGAGAAACGCTGGACACTTACACAGACTTTGTATCTCTCTACTGCTGACCAACAAACAACCCATCTTCTTCTAGGAGTCCTTGATAAACATCTTTAAGCACCTGTCCATGTTTCTAGAAGTAACTAAATAAATTCTAGTGCCAAGGGCATGAATGGGAAATTGGTGGCTAGGCACCAAAAGGTGTCACTTGCTGCTACCGTATCTCTAACAAATGTGGATAATGGGGTCATCTGTCCGTTTTACTATCAAGCTCATCCTCCCCATGTGCACCTTTAATTGAAACGTAACCTTTCTATCCCATATTCCAAGCGGGAGCAGGACAAAAAATCCACATCTCCCCGAGAGGAAGATGGTGTGAGTTCTTCCCCAAGCACATCACTAAAGGGACACTACCTTTACTCTTCTGTTGAGTTAAAAGCAAACTCTGAAACACTGGCTTTTTAATCCCTGATCCGGCATTTCCGCTCCTCCTGGGCAGGCGCTGGGGTAACTAAGCAGAGCCTACTTCTCCTCTTCAAAGCTCTGGGTGCAGCCCCAATCACCTCCAAGAGCTCATGCATCGACCTTTCCCCAGCCAAGCTGCCAATCTCCACCAAACTCTCCCAAGGAGAGAAAGACAGTAAATGTTAAGTCTGTCCAACTCATTTCATAGGTGACCTCTGAAGGATTTCACCGCGGAGCTTGGGAGAGACAAGGCAGCTTTATTAACATGCTACACCACAGCCCCAGGCCCTCCCTCCCTCTTTTATGAGCCCTTGCTATATAAAATGCCACAAAGGAGAAAGGAAAAACAACACACTTACAGTTACAAACACAAGTTCCAATGGCCACGACAAACGCCGGATACTTACCAGATGTTATTTTTAGTCATTTAAAAGAGAAATATTTTTAAAAGGCCAGAGAACAAAAGTTTCTGTTTTTTTCTTTTTCTTTTTAAACACACACTCTCACACACACAAAAAGATGGAGGTACATTCCGTTCACAAGCATCCTTCTCCGAGTTCAATTTTAAAGGCAAAGGCAGCCTGGAGTAGGACAGTTCCTTCGCCGAGCGGCACCGCAACCTTCAAACATGATTTTCAAATGTTTCTCTCTGCCTCATCTAAATTCAAGCATGACAGATAATAAATAGCCACTCATTTACTATCATCATAAAAATTTAAACAGCCTTGAAATAGTTGGCTACAATACAGAAATGATCAAACCTAAGCTCCGAAAAGCCACTCCAAACAGTAAAACTACTGCCATGTAGAAGCACACATAAAGAGACATTGTTGCGATAAAAGCTGCCGGATTATTGGATTTCCTCTCTCCTCTCTTTTAAATCTTCTACTCCGAGCATAAAAGTCAACAACTTGCCGTTTTACCCAGTGGAAAAAAGGCTTAGTAACCCTCGGCTATCACACTGTACCAGATTTGGTGGTGGATTTTTTTTTTTTAAAGAAAGTATTTGATTTGATTCCATACAGTGATTAAACATCTTTGTGCTCAGCGGAGAAGGGTCTTCCAACCCCTCCCCCTCCAAAAATGGCATCAAAGCAATCAAAATGGTAATGCCGGGCCTGGGTCCCCTCCCCCCGCGAACTCCCCGACTTCGCCGGGGCCGCGCGCCGCCCCCCCACCCTCCGGCGGGAATGGAAGCTTCCACTCCTGAGCGGGGGCGCGGGCCGGGCGGGCGCGCGCGGCCGGGGACGGGGGCCGCGGCACCGCCAGAAAGCGGTTAATGCATTCGTCCCAACCCTCCCGTCCAGCCGGGCGCCCCCGACCAGGCGCGGACCCGCGGGAACAGCCATCTTTCTTTCCGCAACCCCCGGCCCCCTCCTCTCCCGCACGCCCCCTCCCACCACTTTTCAACTTTAAAGACTCGAAATGAACACCCGGCCTCCGAGTTCTCCCCCGCCAGTCTCGTCCACGTCTCTCCCCGCACCGCCAATCCCTCCAGGGAGGGGGCTTCTGCACGGGCCGCCCCCGCCGGGAGTTGGGGGAGGAAGAAGGGGGCCAGCTCAGCGGCCGGTGGGGGGGCGGGGGCCAGCGCGGGCCAAGTTTGATGCTGACGGCGGCGGCCGGCATTCCGAAGGAAGCGCGATCGATGGCCCGGGGGCGCGGCGGGGCGGGGGCGGGCCCGCGGGGCGGGCGGAGGAAGAGGAGGGGGCAGCGGGGAGGGCGCCGGCGCCCCCGCCCCCGCCAGCCTCGGAGCCCCGAGAGCGCCATTGGCTGCGCCGCTCAAAGTTCTCGGCTCGGGGCGGCTCGGGGAAGGGGCGGGAGTGCGTGTGCCGGCAGGGAGCGCAGGGGGAGGGGCGGAGGGGGAGGGGAGCGAGCGGCGGGGAGGGAGGGGGCGGGGGCGCGCGGCCGGCCGCGCTCCGGCGGCGGCATCTGTTCGTGGTGCTGAAACCCCTACCGCTGAGCTCAGCGCAACTAAGTCACAATGGACAACTTTTCCTCGCCGAGGGGCCGGGAGGGGTCGGCGGGCGTGCCCCCCATCGCAATGAGCTTCTTGCGTGTCCCAGTCTACACCTGATGCCCGGAGACCAAAGTTGGGGCAGAACTGGGGGGTCCTGGGGGCGCCTTTCTTTTGTTCCCCGGGAGCTGGCGTCAGGTTCCAAGAATAAAAGTGATGCTGGAGAAGTGGAGGGGAGGGGGGCCCGGAGGAACGATTCTTTAAATAAGATTTGCAACGGAACCCAGAAATCGCTTCCAAGTAGTTTGGTGTCCAGGCCCGAATTACCGCCCCCTCTCCCCCCACCCTCACAACAGCGTGAGGCGGGGGACACTGAGCCGGGAGAATTTCCACATTCCAAAAACATGTCCACCAACTCAAAATGGACGCCGGGCTGCTCGCCGCCTTTTAAGTGCAGCTTCTCTCTTTCGGCCACCGCGGGAGCCGCGCTCTCCCCCCTCGGCCTCCAAGAATCCGGCTCTTTCTTTCCAGAAAAGGGGGTGCGGGTAACTCTGAGGGCTGGAGAGACTCCTTTGGGAGTCTGAGCGCGCGGCGCCGAGGCCGGCACTTTTCAGGGTGCTGCCAAAGTGCCCGGCGACCCCTCCTCCCCACCCCGGGCGGGAGGCGGGGGGCAGGCTCCAGCTCGCTTACTTGTTTGTCGCTGAGCGCGGCGATCCGCGGCTGCCTCTCGTGGAGCTGTTTCTTGAGGTCGCCGTTCTGCGGAAACACGGAGAAGCGGGCTCAGGCCGGCCGCCCCGGGCGTCAAGCGCGCCCGGAGCCCCGCGGGCCGCAGCCCCCGGCCCGGGCCGCCAGCCGCGCGCCCCAAGTTCCCCCGGCCGCGTCCCGCACGCGCGGCGGCCGGGCAGTGCCGCACGGGGCCGCTTACCTGTGGCTGCCGCCGCATCTGGGCAGCTCGCGGGGCGGGGCGGGGGCCGTGGCCACCCGGCGGCGCGGCCCGAGCCGTGCAAGTTTGCAGGCCGGGGTACGTGTGCGAGTGAGTGTGAGTGTGTGCCGGGGGAGGGGGGAGGAACAAAGAGCCAAGTAAACACGGCGAGTCCGTGTCGAGCAAAGCTCATAAATATTCAAGTCGCGTCCTAATCTCCCCAACACACACACGCGCACGCCGCAATACCGCTCGGGCTCCGGCCGCCACGCCGCTGCTCGCCCGAGCAACAATCGCCAAAACTACTTTTGCAAACTGTGCAGGATTGCACCGGAGGATGGGGGCCGGAGGGGGTCGGCGCACACACTCTCACACGCACCCCGGGCAGGCGCACCAAGGGGTCCCCTCCCGGGACCCCTGTCCTGCAGACCCTGCTCGAGAAAGAGAAGACTCCAGGCTCGGGTCCCAAGGGCCCTCGACCCCAAACTGTGCAGGATTGTACGAAAGGAGGGGGCAGAGGGCAAGCCCAAAGGGGGGTCCGTTCATGTACATACGCCCCCCGCCCCTGGGGCAGGCTCAAGGAGGGGCCCCTCCGAGCCCCTCCAGCCCTGAAGACCCTGCGACGGGGAAGAGGACGCGGGTCTCCGGTGCCTGGAGCCCCGACCCCAGGCCCGCAGCCCCCGACCGCCTACCTGGTGGCGCGCGAGTTCCACGGCGAGCGCCTCGGGCCGGCTCTGCAGCTCCATCCCGGCAACTTGGGCAGCACTTTGCGCTCACTTTGGCCCCGGCTCCGGGGAAGTTGCGCGGCTTCGCGGGGGCTGGAGCGGACGGGGGCCGACCGGGTCTCCGGGGAGGGGGGGACACGAGCCCCCTCCCCCACGGCCAAAAGGGAGGCGGGTTCTGGCGAGGGGGAAGAAAGGCGGCCGGGCGCCGCGGCGCCGAGCCCGCGGCCGCCCCAACTCCTCAGGCTGCCCGGCAAGTTGCGCCGGGTCCCCAGGCTGCCGGCGCGGCCCGGCGCATGGCCCCCCGGCGCCGGGAGCCCCGCGCAGCACCGCGCGCGCCCG
>NW_021703783.1:96217782-96396312 GCF_005190385.1 Monodon monoceros
GCCCGCGCGTGCGCACTGCCGCCCCGCCGCGGCCCGGCGCCTGGAGCGCAGAACAAAAGTGGTGGCGCGGAGGGGCGCAAACTCCCGAGCCCGCGGCGTGGGGCGCCAGCCCCCGGACCGCTCGCGCCGGCTGCTCCTCCTCCGTTCTGCCCCCGCCCCCAGCCAAACCCGAGGAAAAGCGGACGCCCAGCTTGAGGCCGGGGTTGGAGATACTTTCCGGTGGGAGGGGAAATATCCACTTTTCCATTTCTGTTCTCTGGCTCTCGCCGATCCCTGTTTCCCGCTGCTCCCTCTTTCTCTGTCTCCGTCCGCCTCCCTCCCCTACTGCCTCCTGTGCACTGGCGCTGCGACTTGGGAGATTAAATTACTCATGTCGCCAGATTCCGCCACCGCCTGATGGCCACCGTGTTATTTAAACAGTATGAAAATTGATCTCTTGACTGTTCCTTTAATGATTTTTTTTTACACTCACAATTAAACTCTCAACAGATGTCATTGGACTTTTTAAGACTGTTGTTAAAAATCGTAAACGTGCCCGGTCAATGTGACATTAAACAATTATAACTACAGCTGCCGAGATCGCATTTCAAAACTCCCAGCCCCGCAGCCAGGAGGTTAATGTCTCCGAGTCGATTAGCATCGTGGAGTTACCATCTTTACCAATTAACGTCGGAAAGCTTTGTGCCGTATCGGCAGCATCCTGGTATGTTTGAGAGATGCTGGGGAGAAATGGTGCAACCGTATTACTCAAAGTAAACGTTAAACGTTTACACCGATAAATCATTATAGCTTCGTATTCCTCTGCAGCACAAAAAATACCCAGGCACAGGCAGTTAACAAATGGCCCCTTTCAGCATGTGCCAACGTGCCGCCCCTTGCTTCTACCGTCAGCAGAAGTTGTTGGAATTTTTTTCAGGTCGGGACCCCAGTGTTGTTCTGACCTCCTATTCAGGACATTTGCCACAAGTGACTTGCTGTGTTTCTTGGGCCCCCCCGAACACCAGGGTCTTCTCCCCACCCCCAGCGCCTAGCCTTTGGGAAACACTCAGTGAGGAATCACTGATTACTTTGTGAGCTTTGTTAAAAACTCAAAAAACTAACGCGTGTGCTAAGTGCTGTCATCGGTTTCGTCTAGCGCCAGCTGGGGAGAAGCAGGGCTCACCAAATGCAAAACAAAAAGTCTGACTCTGGCTCCTTCCACTCCAGGTTCAGCCCAGCTTGGATGGTGTCCCCTCTACTTAGCACTTTAGCTGGTCTGGACGCCAGCCAGGGAAAGTGGACTGCCCAGGGACCAGTGTTCCCAGGGCCAGAGGGAGAGTGCATGCGAGAGGGTTCCTACTGTAATCTCTGTAAATGTCACTGGCTTTTTAGTAAAATTTCATGATCATTTCATTGGCCATGTATGTAATTAAATCAACAGGGAGGATATTCAAGCTGTCCGTGAGCTACACAGCCTCAGGCAGACGCTGATGGGGGGATGGCGCTGTTGGCAAGTTTCCGTCCATGATCCTCTTCTCTGTTGTTTTCAGTTACCTAATTCCTGAGCAGGTGACGAAGGCCTAGGGCTGGGTGCTCTCTGACAGTGAGGGAACTGGTCATGTGGAGAAAAAAGAAAACAAAAACAAAACCTACAAGGAGTCCTGTGCTGCTGCTTCAGACACACTTCCCTGAAAGTGTCCTGCACGCCGGGACACCTGCCCTTGGCCCATGCTGTCCATCTGGATTGCCCTTTCTCTCAGAACCCGCTTTTTAAAATCCTCTTCATCCCCCAAGAGTCACTTCAAATGCCACCTTTTCTGGGAACTTCTTCTCATTTCTACACATCAATTCTTCACTCCTCCCTCTGAAGACTCACCATGAAGAGCTTACTCAGCAAGGGGGACATTCCGCCCCAGAGTAAAGGTAACTGCTTCCCCGCTGGAGCCTGAGCCGACTCTGGGTCTGGCTTGTGGGCAGAGCACAGTATACGGGTGTTGACGGAAGGCACAGGGCCCTGGAGTCAAGTAGGTGCTTACCTGATGAATAAGTGAGCGAGGGGATGAATGAATGAAGGCTGAAAGGAAGGTAGGTTCCATTTTTGGAAAGGTGAGCTGTTAATCATGGCCATAGACATGAGCCATGTCTGCAATTCATCCCAGCGTCCACATTTCTCTTACTTGCATTGTGGTCAGGTGGACAGGGGCCTGGACTGGAGCCTGGGTATCTGGGTTCGAGACTTGGGTCCACCTCTTGACAAGTTACTGAACATCTCCTAGCCTCCATTTCTTCGGATGTAAAATGGGAATTATCCACCCAACCACAGTTACCCCCAGACCCACTCGGCGCCTCCTGGCCCCAGACCTTGGCTGCTTGCTCAGTGGAGAGCCCCAATCACAGTCTCTGCCCACCCCCAGCTTAACTGGCCTCGAAGTGAGGGCTGGAGCACAGCCTCGGCCACACTCCTGCCACAGGGGGAGCTGCAGTGGCTCCAGCACCGTGTCCAACCCTGTGGACCCTTAGGGGCCCTGCTGCTCCCGCCTGTTCTGGCTTCTGAGTGAAGCTCTGCACCTTGGGGTGGACCGACCAACGGGCTGAAAAACACAACTCAAAAGTCCAGGGGAGCGAGTTACTTCATCAAATGAACTTGGACCAACTAGAAACAGGATTCAGGAAGGAGCCAGCAAATCAACATCGCTCCGTCCCTAGCTGGTTAGAATGCTCTGGGGCCCAGTGGGCCCACCAGGAGGCCTGTTAAACATCCCACAGAACCCAACAAACAGCTGTCATTCGTGGGAAGTGGCGGACAGCCCAATAATCTGTCCCCGTGGTTTTTCTCTCCTTCTCTTTCCCTTACTCTTGCTGCCCTAGGACTGCACCTCAGAAACACACTTTAAGCTCGATTTGCCCTCTGCTTTGGAAGGACCCGACTCAGAAGGGGAATAGCTGTAGCTCTCATAATGCAGCGTTCTGGTGAGGGTTAATGAGAGCCCGTCTACAAAAGCCCTTAGTCCACTGGAAAGAACCAAACATCTTCGTGAATATTCTCAGACTAAAGAATGAGTCTTCAGTTTCTTCAGTCTTCAGTTTCTCTTCCTGGGAAAGATTCCTAAAAGGCCAAGGTGAATGTTGAGAAAGGACTTCACAAGCAGCGCAGGGAGGCAGGTGCAGATTCCTGGGGCTACCACAGACTTGGCACAGAGGAAGTGAGGGTTTGGGGGGGCTTGAATGTCTGAACAGGCATATGAGTGAGTTCTCAGGGAGGGTACAGATTTGACTTCCATTAGTGTTACTGTTGTAGGCACCATTTTCTGCCCTCTCTAGAAGGCATCCTGTATTTCATTTGATCCTATGAAGGTGAGTACAGCTATGCCCACTTTACAGATAAGCACACTGAGGCTCAAAGTGGTTCAGTAACTTTCCTAAGCTGCAGATGGGGTATCCACACATGTCAGGTGCCTAGGACTGTCCCGTTTATGCCTATTGTCCTGGGTAATATTTAACAGTGCCCCCTTCTGCTCTCAAATGTGTCCCTGCTTGGATGATGAATTACAGGGTCAGCCAGCTGTAGGGATGGAGACAGGATTCACCCTCCAGTTTTCGTGACTCCAGGGACTGCTGTCTTCCCAATGCTCCACTTCATCTTACCCTGGCACAGTTCCCCTTGGTCCAGAGCAGTGGCTAGAGGTCAGGGACAGTGCTGTCTAGAGCCTGGGACGCTGGTGCAGAAGACTCAGGCCTCACTCGCGTCGAGCCATAGAGCCAACAGCAGCATGACAGACTGTCACTCGGCTTCCTGCAAAGTGGGTGGCCAGACCCTGTCCAGTCACTTGCCTACCAGCTCAGAGGCTGCGCGATATCGTACCTGGGAGACACCTGCCGGACACTGGCAGGCTCAGACCTGTGCCCCAGCTGCCCCGATGCATCTCCTTGGAGGTTGCTGGGCATCTCCACTCAACACATGCTAGTCTGAGCTCAGCAGCCCCACAGGGCATCGGCCCCACCCATCAGTTCCTGGAGTCATCCTCTCCTCTCTCCAGCCCCATATCACACACACTTCTGGTCATTAGTTAAGACGAAGTTGTACTGGATCAGGGTGGGCCCTAAATCCAATGTGACTGGTGCCCTTATAAGTAGGGGAGCGGAGAGAGACACACAGGGAGAAGGCCCTGTGACGACGGAGACAGAGGTTGGCGTCTGTAAGCCGAGGAACGCCAAGGATTGTCGGAACCACGGGAAGCTGGAGGAGACTTGGGAAGGATTCTCCTCCAAAAGGAACCAGCCCTGCTGACGCCTTGATCTAGGACTTCTGGCCTCCAGACTGTGAACAAAAACATTTCTGTGGTTTTAAGTGCCCCCTCCCCAGTCGGTGGTACCTTGTTACAGTGGCCCCAGGAATCCCACACACAGTTTAGTTCCAATGAGCAGGCACAGGCTCTACTCCAGGTCCCACTGCCCCGCGGCTCTCTGGCCTCTTGGGCGGTTTCTGGGACCCTCGCTCCTGCGTCTCCTCATTAGAAGACGGAGCGAGGTCTAGCAAGCACCCAGCACGGGGCCAGGTACGTTCTGATACACAGTGACCAAAATTTCTCAGATTTTAATAGTCACCTGAAGCGTGTACCAAACATTCCTGACCTCTCCAGCGGGTCACCTCGTTCCTCAATAATCAAACCTCGGTATTTCCACAGCCAGATGCACTTCTACTCACCAGAAGTGCAATGAGAGCAGTGAAGAGCCTCCTGTCAGCTCAGGGCAGGGTTTCCTGCCAAATAAGCATCACACTTGGTGGTGGAGGAAACTCAGGACGTTTGGGGCCTCAGGATTCCCCCGTGGGGGGCTGTGCACATGGACGGCTCGCCAGAAACGCGTTGATATCCCTTGTCAACTCCACGCCCTGGCCCTCGGAGAGTCACTGGATGCCACCAACACGGCAGCTGCAGAGGCCTGGGAGGGCAGGAGTGATGACCACCCCCCAGCGAGTGAGGAAACGCAGGCACAGTGGAGCTACCAGGACCTGCTCACGGTCACGGGGACACGACCTGGGGCGCCACAAACGCCCTGGACACACGTCCAGCACAGCACAGTCCCCACCCCTTGGACCCTCGCTGACGCACTGGAGGGAGGGCTGCCCATCCCCTCCTCCAGGCACCGGACAGGACCCACTCGCCCTGCAGTGTTCAAGGCCTCTGCTCTGAACGCAGACTTTAGATGTATTTTTTCCTAAAGGTGCTGTTTTCCAAAAAAAACAAAAAAAAGGAAATGATCTCCAGAAAGGAAGTTCTTCCCTTGAGCATCTGTCCCCTGCTGGTGCTCACTTAATCCCTCTCACAGCCTCTCAGTGGAGGGATCCAACCACCCTGGATGCAGCCTGGCTCAAGTGAGTTTGAGGAACTCTGTGTGGCTGATTGCTCCAGAGCAGAAATTAACACTTACTACGGGGCCCCTGTGGAAGTTTCCTGGGGCTGTCTTAACAAAGCACCGCGCACAGGGAGGCTTAAACAACAGACACGTACTCTCTCATAGTCTGGAGGCCGGAATCCGAGATCAAGGTGTGCACAGGGCAGGTTCCTTCCGAGGGCTCCCAGGCAGACAGTTCCAGGCCTCTCCCCTGGTTTCTGAAGGTTTTCTGACCGTCTTTGGCGCTCCTTCGCTTGTAGACGCATCACCCCGACGTCTGCCTAGGTCTTGGCGCGGTCTCCACCCTGCGTGCCTGTGTCCAAATCCCACCCACTCCCCCCCCCCCCCCCTTTTTTTTTTTTTTTCATTTATTTTGACCACGCCCCGCCGCACGGCACGGGGGATCTTAGTTCCCTGACCAGGGATCCCTGGGTGGTGCTTCCCCTCTCTGACCTGTAAGAGCCCTTCCTGCCCCAGCACTCAGTGGAAAGACCTTGTTCAAGGTCAGGGGGGAGAGGGACTGGAGCTCCGGCCTCCTGGGTTCCCCTCATGGATATCAGCCAGACGTTGGCTGACTACAGTTTGAAATTTTTGTTTCAAATACACTTATTCCAAGAAGTCTCAGAGCTCTTCCCTGCAAAAACCTTCGTTGATCCACAGTCGCATTTCTAAACTATACACCTCTTGATAAGTCGGCTGACAAGGAAGGACGCGTCCTCTGTGTTGTGGATTATAGGTTGACGATCAACCAGACCAGGTTGTTCCTGCAGTCCCAAGTCGCTTCACACACACAAGGTTGCTCTGGAGGGGCAGGATGGGGGAGGTTCTGATGGGTTGAGATGGAGGTCCTGAGGGTGCCAGTCTGAGGCTGAGGCTCCCTGGGTATTTAAAGAGGGAGAGATGAGAAAGGAAACCAGCATGGATGGGTTACCCATCACCATATGTGCCCACCCCCCCAGGCCGACTAGACTGTTTCACTACGTCATCATCTAAGTAAATCTCATGCCTCCTGCCCACCTGGGGGGCAGATGTAATTACTTGCTTTTTGTAAAGGACGTTTTAGAAGCCCAGGGAAGCTAATAACTTGTCCCAGGTCTTGGCCAGAGTGGGCTAGAGTCAAGATTCCAACTCAGGGGACTTCCCTGGTGGCACAGTGGTTAAGAATCCGCCTGACAATACAAGGGACTGGGGTCCAGGATCTTCCCTGGCCCAGGAAAATCCCACATGCCGCGGAGCAACTAAGCCTGTGTTCCACAACTACTGAGCCTGCGCTCTAGAGCCTGTGAGCCACAACTACTGAGCCCGCTCGCCTAGAGCCCATGCTCTACAACAAGAGAAGCCACAGCAACGAGAAGCCCGCGCACGGCAACGAAGAGTAGCCCCCGCTCGCCGCAACTAGAGAAAGCCTGCGAGCAGAAACAAAGACCCAATGCAGCCAAAAATAAATAAATAAAAATAAATAAATCTATTAAAAAATAAAAAGATTCCAGCTCAGGGCTGTCTGATTCCAAACCCAGGGCGTTTCCACCATCTCTGGCCACCTGCCCTTCTAGCTGGGTCTCCTTCCTGGTGTTGTTACAGGTTCAGGATCAAAAGCTTTGCGGAGGTGGGGCAGCTGTTTTCCTGTTACACGTGCATTTTCTTACCTACACTGCAAGCAACAGTATGATTTTCCGAGGCAAATTTAAAACCCAGAGAAACCACATTATTGAGGTATGACTGGAATACAAAAAGCTGTATATATTTCCTGTGTACAACTTGATGAGTTTTGGAGATAAGGATACACCCATGAGACCATCGCCACAATCGAGACCATGAACTTATTCATCCAAAAGTTTCCCTCCGCCTCCTTTATTAAAAACTTGTTTTTCGTTTACTTTTTTCTTTTGTGGTAAGGGCACATGACACCAGATCTACCCTGTTGGCAGGATTTTAAGTATTCCATACAGCACTGCCAATGATAGGTGCCAGGTTCTACAGCAGACCTCCAATCCGTTCCTCTACCTCAGCCCCAGTGGACACCTCTGTTCCCCCAAAACGGATGTCGGCTGGGCTGAGGTAGAGGATTAGAACCAGGAAGGTGGCGGCTGGGCGGGGGAGGAGACTAGAATTAGTGCTTGCAGAAGACGTTCAAGTGCTAGCACTGACTAAGTATTGTTACCTACGTTATTTGATTGTCTCCTCATAATAGCCCTGGGAAATAGTAACATGATGCCCCATTTACAGATGGGAAAACTGAGGTGCAGCGATGTGAACCAACCCAGCCACCCAGCTGTGTGTTGGGAGCCCTATATTTGAACCCGGGTCTGCCAGATCCCCAAATGCCAGCTCTCAGTAATTCGAGAGGAGGTAGCCCCAAAGGAAGACGCTCTGGGACGCCCGCCGGGAGGAGCACGGGGAACTGGAGAGACTGGGGTTGTACGCAAGGTGCGGCCGCCATGCCCACAGCCTCAGGGGAGCATCCCCGCACCACCTCCCAGCACAAACTTCTCTGGGAAGGACAGAGTGGGAAGGTGGTACCTGGCCATCTTGGGAGTCAGAAACTGCTTTCAAGGCCTGGTTCCCCTGGTAAAAGTGGCTGATGTGCATCAAGTGAGAAAGTGCCCAGAGAAGGATAGGTGCTCCCCGGGCGCACCCCTGATGGCCCGCAGCCCCACTGCGGGTACCGCAAAGGCAAGTGCAGTCCCCACGGGAGCCGAGCCTCGGTCCCACCTGACACTGTCTCTGTCCCAAAGCTCCTATTATTAGAGCTCCATCCTAATTAGTACTTTCACACCCACATCATCAGAGGCTCTAAGCCAGCTGTGCAGTTCTTGTTCAAGAATGTGTCCATGTGTTGCACATACATGCAGGATGACCCTTATAAGGAGGAAGGGAACACGCAGGCGGGGAGGGGAAGGCGGACAAGCCCTCGGTCTCTCTCACCTTTGCACGTGCGAGACTGAACGAACCCGAGAGTGGAATTGGTTCTCTGGTTTCCTCTCTCATTTGGTGATGGTTTTACTTCCAGACTTATGACCCAGCTGTGATTCTGAGCCTGGAGGCTTTCTGCAGAGCAAGAGAGGAAGTTCTTTTTTACTTGTCTGACCCCAAGCCTGCTTCTCCTCTCCGTGGACTAAGCCAAAGTGCTTCCAGGGGAGTGATTATCGGGGAGCAGAGTGAGAAGGAACTGGCTCTTGCTTCACGTGACAGGTGTCGTGCTGGAGGCTATGGGGACATTGGTACCTTCAAGGGGCTCCCAGGCTGACGGGGACAACACCGTCAACCCACCACCTCAGAAGAGGGCCCAGGATAGATGCCAGCAAGAGGTATAAACAGGGTGGGGAGCACCGAGAAGGCAGTCCCCATCTCCACTGGCGAGCCTCACACTCTATTATCTCCCTAATCCCTCACGACACCCTGGGGTGATTGCCATCACCTCCACTCTGCGTGGGGAAACTGAGGCTCTAGGCGGTTACTTTACTCGCAAGTCACCTAGTTGGTGGATGTCAGTGACGATTGAGATCCTGGAGGCTTGGGCTTGAGTCTGAGCTCCGTTGCTTTCAGAGTATAGCTGTGGGGCAGGGCATTGCAGGGCGAGGGGCCCAGTGAGCCCTGGCGTGGAGGAATAAATGCACAGGTGGGTGTGGACACAGCTATGCCGGGAGAGGAAGGAGGTGGTGGCTTAGCTTGGATTTAAGCCAGAAGCTGACCCTGAACTAGGATTCAGTTGAAGGAATTTAGCTGGGAGGTGATCCCCGGCGGCGATCCCAGGAAGCACCTGTGGGGTCTAAGAAGGAAGTCCAAGCAAGGTGACTTAAGGAGCAGTTTACCGCGATGGGACCCAGGGTTCCCGGCTTGTCCTACTCAAGGGGAGAGAGCTGAGCTACTTCTCTCTTGTTGATTCTGAACCCATTGGCCACGCCCACCCGGGAGAATGGAGCGTCCCAGGTGATCACAGAAGCCTCAGGGGGCACGGGAGGGACAGGGCAGGGTGGCAACTGCCCTATCGAGAGGATAGGAGATGTGCCGGGAACAGAGGCAGAGGCCAGACGCTTCCCAAAGCAGTTGGGTTGGTCAGTAGGTGAGGGGAGCCATTGACACGTAAAGTGCCGTGACAGTGTCACTGTCTGCAGATTCCAGGTGTCAGGGGATGTGGGTCAGGGCGACAGGTTAGGATGCAGCCCTGGGAGGACGGGCCAGATCTGGCCCTGCCCAGGTGGAGAGGCAGGTGGGTTGAGGGGGTGAGGGGGTGCTTAGAGCTGAGGCCAACCTCAGGCGAGACCACGGGGACAGAGAGGACTCCCCGGTACTCCTGCGTGTCTGACCCGTGAGCCCAAGTGGACAGTGATCTTGCCCCGAACAAACCGGGTTGATGGGCCGAGAGGCAGGTCAGGGAGGGTTTGCGGCAGAGGGAGACTCTGATGGTTAGCGTATCTGGGTGGGATCCCAAGCAGGGGCTGCAAGTTTGGTATGAGCACCGAGAGAAGAGCTCAGTAACCCTCTGTGGTCCCTGATGTGCTGCCCCAAATCTGCCCAGGCTTCAGCCTCTTGGGGGCTGGTGACGGGGCCCCACAGAGTGACGGGTCACTCTGGGATCCTGCGCGTGTCTTTTCTGCTGGCTGAGGCTGGGGGGTCTGAAGCTTGGCTGTCACCCACTGGCTGAATGATGTGAGCTGTTTGCTCTGAGTGTCCATATCTCCGTATAAAATGGGGATCATGCCCTTGCAGACAGTTACAGGATATGCACTGCGTGCCGGGGGAACGTTAAGTAAGCGAATGGAATTCCTCCTCCCGGGCAACACTGCTAGGTGAGCTGTGCAGTGGGTGCTGGGATGGACCAGTGCCCGGGCTGCAGTGGGCAGGAGGCAAGGTGGCCCCCACCCCTGAACTGCCAGTGCTGGGTTCAGCTGGATCCCCAAAGCGCACATGGCACCCCTGCGAAGCAGCCACCTGGAAGAGGTCCCGGCATCAGAGGCCAAGAGGACAGGCCTTGAAGGTTTGGGGCGAGGACCTGCTGGTCATCAGCAGTCACTCAGCCACCACTGGATGGAGGGGTTTCAGCCCCCGACCCTGGAGGCTGCGACGGGGACCCAGGATGGAGCGAAGCAGTGGGACCCATGGGGTAGGAAGGGTGAAAGTGACACAGGTTGACAGGGGAGGGGAGGGGAGCGAGACAGTGGAGGGCGTCCAGGGCAGCCTCAGGATTCTGACCTGGGGGACGGGACAGTGGAGCGGGTTTGCGTGAGCGGGGAAGGGGAGGCTGGGGAGATGACAAGGTTGGGGCGCTATGGTCCCGCCCTCCCCCAGGCTTGTTTGGGGGACATTTTGTGAACCACAAACGGCCGGATCCTGGTGCAGGGGCAGGCACGGGGGGAGCAAGGCTTGTGGTCAGCCCCGCTTGTTCCTTCTCTCCTTCACGTTCCTTCCTGTATGGGGTCGGATATGTCCCCGAAAAACTCACAGCCTTCCCAGAACCTCAGAAGGTGACCTTATTTGGAAATAGGGTCTTTGCAGATGTTATCAAGTTAAGATGAGGTCGTCCTGGGGTAGGGTGGGCCCTTCGTCCAGTATGACTGGAGTCCTTACAAGAAGAGGAGAGACACGGAGACAGACACCGAGGAGAACGTCACGTGACATCGGACCTAGGACTGCCGGCAACACAGAAGCCAAGGGAGAAGCACGGAGCAGATTCCTTCCTAGGGCCTTCAGACAGAGCATGGCCCTGCCAACGCCTTGATCTCAAACTTCTGGCCGCCAGAACCTTCAGAGGATACATTTCCCCTGTTTGAAGCTGCCCACCGGAGGACTTCCCTGGTGGTCCAGTGGTTAAGACTCTATGCTTCCAATGCAGGGGCGCGGGTTTGATCTCTAATCAGGGAAAGGAGATCCCACATGCTGCACAGCTCGGTCAAAAAATAAAATAAAATAAAGTAAAGCTGCCCACTGTGGGACTCCGTTATGGCCACCCCAGGACACCAATATGCTCCCCGTCTTTCCTTCCTCAACCAAGGCTCACCCCTCACCCTATCTGAGAATTCCACCTCCTTCTCGGAGCCACCCTGATCAAAGTCCTAAATCTCCTTGGTTGGAGGGTTGAGGCTGGACCTGATTCTCCTAATTAGTGTCACCCCGGCCTGGCTTCCTCAGGTGGTACTTCCCATACTCTCCAGAGGGTTGGGTTTAACATTCTGCCTCTGGTCGTGATGAGTGGGTTCTCCCATCTTCAACCTGGATACTCTGCTGTCCTCAAATCCCGCCACCTCTTCCCTCGGTGGCTGATGTATGCAGGCATAGAAAGCGAGTTCAATTATTCATTCATATATTCAGCACATATTTTTTTTCCATAGTTCATCAAAAACTTTCAAGGACTTTCGAAAAAATCTCTTTTATTCTCTACCCATTCAGTTAGCTGAATGCCAAAGCAGCAGAAGAGAAGAGGGCCTTGCTTCCTGTCTCACCCACCCTGTCTCCCTGCTTCTCATCTCGCACGCAGATTCCAAATTAGAGAGCCCTTGTTAGCACCCGCCGTGTGCCAAGTACCTGACAGGCTTTTAAAGTTATCATAAGAATAAGCTGCTTATTGAATGAAGTGCGTGTCAAATGCCAGACATCACGCTAAGGGCTTTCCATGTTGTCTCATTTTAATCCTTCACAATGATCCATTGAGGTAGGTGTTAGCAACCCCATTATACAGATGAGGAAACTGAGGCCAACTTATCTAATGACTTAGCTAAGGAAGCACAGCTGGTAAGTAATTGTTTCTGACCGAAACTAGCCCAGGTTGATACCATGCAGTCAATAGGAGGAGATTTGGACATAGTACCCGTAGTGGGTTGAGCGGTAGCCTCAAAAAAAAAGGTATCCACATCACAACTCCTGGAACCTGTGACTGTGATCTTATTTGGAAAAAAGGGTCTTTGCAGATGCAATTAACTTACAGGCCTCAAGATGAGACCAACCTGAGTCACCCCACGACAAGTGTCGTTGTAAGAGACACCCAGAGGGAGCAGGGCAGGAGGCCATGTGAAGACAGAGGCAGAAGTTGGCGTGAGGGAGCCAAAAGGCAAGGAACTCCTGGGGCCACAGGAGCCGGAAGAAGCAAGAAGCATCCTTCTTTAGAGCCTCCGGAGGGAGTGCACCCCTGCAGACACCCTGATTTCAGACTCCTGGCCTTCAGAACTGTGACAGAGTAAATTTCTCTTGTTTTAAGCCACCAAGTTTGTTAAAGGCAGTCCTGGGAAACTAGTGCATCCCTGGAGCAAGAAGAATTCAGGTGTTCCAACGGATTTCGAGTGCCAAGATGGGAGCCCCACTTATTGATGAGACCGACTGGACCAGGCAGATACAACCATTACCCCAAAGGTACACACAGGTTGAAACCCTTGCCCAGGGCCAACAGGAAGGGCCCACTCTCCCGCAGCGGCCTCCTCTCCAAGCCGGGCCGGGGGCGGGGCAGGTCTTTTTCAGGGGGTGGAGTTTATGATGCTCGGTTCCTGCCTTGAGGGCAAAGATTGCTAAACTTGACAGAGCCGAACTCCCCTGAGATTTGAGCTCAGAACCCTGAGATTTGAGCTCAGAATCTGGGGAGTAGCCCCAAAGTACAGGGTGGAGATTTTAACAGGAGTTTGCTTGTTATCAAAGGGTTTGTTTTTCCCTAACTCCAGGTGAACAGGAGTGGATACAGTTGGCACTATATTTAGGAGGGAGGGAAGGAATTTAGTTTATTAAAAGAAATGAGGGCAGAGAGATTTGGGAGTTCTTACGTTATTTAAAGCCTTTCTTCTGCTTAATATTCTCTGTATGATATCGGATGTGTGACAACACGTATAAAGAGAAGAACCACAATGTAGAAGTCAGTCCATTTACACAAATCCAAGTCAAGCAGCCAGTGTGGACATGTCGGGACTTCCCTGGTGGTCCAGTGGCTGGGACTTCGCCTTCCAACGCATGGGGTACACGACTGATCTCTGGTCAGGGAGCTAGGATCCCACATTTCTCGCGGCCAAAGGACCAAAACATGAAACAGAAGCAATACCGTAACAAATCCAATAAAGGCTCTAAAATGTTCCACATCAAAAAAAAATCTAAAAAAAAAAAAATGAAATGACGTGTTGATAGGCTACCAAGTAGAGGCACATAAGGAAGTCTTAGAGAAACCTGGGGCAAGAATCACAAACGGATTCCAGGGCTGAAGGGCGCAAGGTGGAACCAGAACTTCCAGGCATTCTCAGTCACAAGCGATGGACAGATGGATGGGGTAGGGGAGCCTGGGCCAAGGCAAGCGAGTCTGGTGACATCCTACCCTTGGCGGCAGTGTTGTGCTTTAAGAAATACTTCAACATCCTTCTCCTTTCCTTCACAAAAAGTCCCGTGAGCAGACGGAGGAAGTATCATTTCTATTTTACACAAAAGACCCCACCAAGCTTCAGGTTAAGTGTGATTTCCCCAAAGTCTGATTCTAAATGGATGATGTGGGAGATGGGGCTTGGATGACGTGTGAATTCCAGCCCAGAGAGTGGCCGAGAGCAGCAAATCCCCACTAACTGCAACTCCACGTCATGTTCTCTAGACTTTGAAACTTGAATTCTCACCAAAGCAGATTCCCCAGAGCTGCCCCGTCACACGGGAAATCGTGCTCCCTTCCTGTCTCAGGTGTTTGCCCGCTGAGCCAGGAACAGCCAAGGCACACGGTGCTTCAGACCGTCCAGAACTGTGATATTTGGTCCCATCTCACGCTGACCGTGGGACTCAGCCTTCCTACCTGGAAATAGAAGGTGACAGGAGGACCTGAAGGCCTGAAAAGTTTCCCAGCTCCAGACCTGCCCCAGGAACCCTGGTTCTACATGGAGAAGATGTAGACAGCCCCGCGTTCAAACACTTTCCATGTAAAGGGGTGGACGCTACACCTCACCAGGATCTTGAAGGCAGTGTCACTCACTGCCCCTCTCCAGGGACATCGGCTTCTCTTTTTCCCCCCGTTGTAGTGATTATACTAGTTTTGTTTTATTAATGGCCACCTTGACTCCTTTTTACAAGTTGGCAAGTTACAACTCCAAATACATGTGTGAAAGGAGGAAAGGGAGGAAGCAGGGCAGGTGGAGAGAGGTGTGTGGGCGGAGGGAGAAAGGGGGGGAGAGGGAGAAGGGGGAGGGGGAGGAGAGGGGGGGGGGGGGAGGGGGGAGGGAGAAAGGGGGAGAGGGAGAAGGGAAGGAGGGAGGGCGCACAAAGGCAGCAGCATCCTCTGAGCAGCCCCGAGACGCTGTCAGAAAGCCTCCGTGTTCATGGCAAGTGTCATCTTTGCAGGCATCAACCAAAGCAGCTGTTAATTGAGCGCCAACTGTCTGCCAGGTGCTGGGCTGGGACCTCTGTACTCATCACCCCTCCCTACAACCACCCTGCCACCTCAGAGCTCTTTTTTTTTTTAACATTCACTGTTTGTTTTATTTGAATTTTCTTTTCTTTTTTATATTTCTTATTAGTCATCTATTTTATACACATCAGTGTATACATGTCAATCCCAATCTCCCAGTTCATCACACCACCACCACACCCCACCCCCGCCGCTTTGCCCCCTTGGTGTCCATACGTCTGTTCTCTACATCTGTGTCTCTGTTTCTGCCCTGCAAACTGGTTCATCTGTACCATTTTTCTAGGTGCCACATATATGCATTAATATACGATATTTGTTTTCTCTTTCTGACTTATGCCCATCAACAGACAAATGGATGAAAAAGCTGTGGTACATATATACAGTGGAATATTACTCAGCCATAAAAAGGAACGAAATTGGGTCATTTGCAGAGACGTGGATGGACCTAGAGACTGTCATACAGAGTGAAGTAAGTCAGAAAGAGAATATTCATTGTTTTTTAAAGAATATTTATTTAAGCTGCGCCGGGCCTTAGTTGCGGGCCATGGGATCTTCACTGCGGCACGTTTAGTTGCAGAATGCACGCGGGATCTAGTTCCCCGACCAGGGATCGAACCCGGGCCCCCTGTATTGGGAGTGTGGAGTCTTACCGACTGGACCACCAGGGAAGTCCCCAGCTCAGAGTTCTTATCCTCACTTTAGAGGTGATGAAACTGAGGCTCAGAAAGGTCATTGTCCAAGGTCACAGAGGTACGAGAGATGGAGTCAGGACTGCAGATCGGGGCTGCAGGGACATCACCGCCTTCAGAGGCTGAGCTGTGCGTAGGACAAGGACCTGGGACAGTGATGTGCCTGGTGGGTCGTGTGGACCCACACGTGGGCCCACACTTGGGATCAGCTGAGCTGGACTGGCCTCTGGACTTGGGGGGTGCTTGGGGGCACCTCTGAAGGGGAGGATAATTCCTGCCCCCTCCCACCCACAGACTACAGCGAGGGTTGAAATGAAAACTGCTTTGGGAACCAAGAAGTCCTGAGGCTGCCGTGACCTTATTTTCGCTAGAAACTCTCAATACTCTGTGAGGTGGGGAGTCTGGAATGAATTCCTTCTGTCCCACCCTCCAAGGGCACCGAGACCCCGGGATGCTGGCACGTCCTCGAAGTGAGCTGACGGTGGACCTGGGCCGGGGTCTGGCCTACCCTGAGCCCACACCCCATCCTCCCCTTGGACTACCACACCAGCCTTCCCCGATGAAGTGGTGCACCTGGGCAAGCTGCCTAAACTTTCAGCCCCAGTGTCCACTCTGCAAAATGAAATCAGTGAGCAGGGGGCCTGCTGCATAAGAGGGACTCATCAAAATGTTATCTCTGTGTCCCTTTGGGGGACGGAGGGGCTGCTGAACCCCATGGCAGTCGGAGGTCTGGAGTAGACACTGAATTCACTTCCTGACGGCCGCTAAGGGGTGAACGAGAGCAGGGGGCTGGAGCCAGGCCAGCCCAGGGCACTTGTGCTCACAGCGTCTGTAAGGACTTATCTTACCCACCCCTGGTGGGGCCTCACGTGGGGGCCCAAGTCTCCCACCTGCCCGGGAAGGCGGAGACACTTGGAACAGGAGCATCTTGGTCAGGAGCTCTTTCTGTTCAGCCCATGGAAGGAAAGTCAGTTCTGTCCACATTCTGCAAATTTCCGCAAAGGAAACCAGATCACTGGCACCACAGCCTGTCCCAGCACGAAGAACATTCCTCGGCAGGTGCACGCGGAGCCCTGTTCCGGGCCCTCTAGTGAATGGCCTTGATCTTGGGTGATATTTACATGCTGTTTTCCTGGGCGGCCACAGATGCGTGTCACACCAATAACTCGCCTGGCGGCTCATCCTGGGTCTGCTTGACCTGGTGCGCTTTGAAAGGAGAAGAGGACACTCCAGTTTGCCAGCAGCACCCATTTCCCTTGGGAACAAATGTTTGCATCCGGCCCTTTGTGTCCTCCCTTGTTTGGCTGCCTCTACCAGAGGAAGCGGCCTGTCCCCGCATTCTGTCCGGGTGGCCCAGGGCCCCTGGACAGCTTTGGTCTGGAACTTGCACGGAGGACCGCCCAGGCACCCCGTTTGGTCTGATCCCCATGTGACCCCGCGAGGGTTCGGAGCCGGAGGGGCCTCCGAGCCTTGCGGTCCAGGTGAGAACGCTGAGGCTCGAGAGATGAAAGCATTTGCCAAGGTCCTTGCAGGTAAGAGGTGCAGGGGGCAGCACCTCCAACTTCCGCCAGCACAAGGCCACGGTACCTCCCATTGCAGGACAAGGCTGGGGACCGAGGGGGCGGACCCCGAGCTCGGAGGCTCCCCTCTGGTCCCTGCACCCTCCTTGCTAGGAGACTTTAGAAATGCTCTGCTGTTCTCCCCAAGCCAGGCTCCTCGTCTGTAAAAGGAAGGGGCCTGGCCACCACCAGGGAAGCTGCATCACCCCTCCCCTTGGCCGTAGCCACTCCTGCCTTATTTTCTCAGACCAGCCTGCTCCCCCAAAACCACGGGCTGCCCTCTCCCCAGCCCCACAGGCCAGCCTGGATTTCTCTCACTGTCTGGCCAGTGACAGGGAAATGGAGCTTGGGAACAGACAAGGGACACCCCGAGCTGGCCAACACGGACACACAGTAGCTCTTTCTGAATGAAAAACAAAAGGGGAGAGATGCCACCTATCAGCCTGTACCCCAGGACCAGGGAGGGTAGTGATGCTCTAGCACTTCTGCATCTCTGACGATGGACTGGCCGTAGCCAGATGTGGGTCTCCCCCACCCAGGGGAAGAGATGGCCCTGCTTGTCCCATGGCGTCCGGGGGTCCCACACCGTCTGGTCTGCAAGAGGCTCTGGTCACGCGGAACTCTGGCTGGAGGAGAGAGGAGCAACTGTGGAAAATGAAACAAGTGCTGTCCTGACCCACTGAATAGGGCCTTCTGGCTTGGGGCCCTCAAAGCAGGTTCTCTGTGACACCGGGGGCACAGTTTCTCCCCCTGAGACCTGACTTGGACCAGGCCCGTTGGACCCCTTTTCCCTTGACACCTGTCCCTCCTGCCCCGATCCTGAGATGTGATGGAGTGGGCAGCAGGTAAAGTCTTTTCTCCCCTCAACGCGTTCTACCTTCAGGACCCTCTGAGGGTCAGCCATCCGCAGGTCTTGTTTGCAAGCCTCCTACGTGCCAGCCCCCAGGGCCTCCGCCTGCCCGGGCCCCACTGTTCTCCAATGACCGTTACAGCGCCTCTCAGCTGCCCGCAGTTCCAGGATCCTGAGGCTCTGATCTGCCTTCCCATGGGCCGTTCTCTTCCTAGAACACAGCTCTGGGGGTGACACTCCTCTCTCCCCACTGCCCTATGTCTGCCTCCTCAGACTAGCACGAGGACCCTTGATCTGCAGCTAACCAAGCCGACCCCCCTCCTCCCCACACACAGGCCTGGGGTCTTCCCAGAGTCCCCACCCACTTTCAAACCTCAGCCCCTGTGACAAGCTCCTCTGTCCCTGGAATTCGCATTCCTGCCCGCTTCCGTCTGGCAAGCTCCAGGGCATCCCATCGGGTCCCATCTGCATCTCCCCTGCTTTGGGAAAACGTCCCAGGCTCCCTGGGTAGTTGCACTCTTCCCTGGGCTCACACGCCCCCCTGTCCCCTTGCTCACCGCAGGGCGGGCCTCTCCCAACAGGCGGAGCTCCTCTGGGAGGGACCACCTTCTTTCCCTGCCTGGCCGGCCACAGTCCTTCCAGAACACTGCAGGGCCGACACCGAGTGGGAGTCAGCGCGCTGGTTAAATGAACAGACCCGGGAGGACTGCGTGTAAATAATTTTTAATATGTTGAAACATATTAAAAATGCATTAGGAAAGCGGGCTATTTAAAGGAATTCCATAGGGAATCATTTTCTAAAAATGAGAACGTCTTCTTAATGGGAATAATCACTCCCTAATTCAAATAGTGCCTGTGTTTGAATCTTCATTGACAATGTTGCCTCTCTTAATGAAAAGAACGCCTTACAAGGACATCCTTTGTTGCCAGAAACTTTATTCCCAGGGACAGTAATAACACTTACGAATGCTTAGGCCAGAAAAATGCAATGAAGTATTTACCAAAATTATGTCAAGTGTCCAAAAAACTATGATGTTCATTTCTAGGTGTCTTTGCTGGAGGTAAGGGGTTAGGGCTGGTCAAGAACCAGTGGCATAATTTACAGGGCTCGGTACAAAATGAAACGCAAGCCGCTTGTTCAAAAATGATTAAGAGGGCTTCCCTGGTGGCGCAGTGGTTGGGAGTCCGCCTGCCGGTGCAGGGGACGCGGGTTCGTGCCCCGGTCCGGGAGGATCCCACATGCCGCGGAGCGGCTGGGCCCGTGAGCCATGGCCACTGAGCCTGCGCGTCCGGAGCCTGTGCTCTGCAGCGAGAGAGGCCACAACAGTGAGAGGCCCGCGTATGCAAAAAACAAAAACAAAAACAAACAAACAAAAAAAATGATTTAGAATTTCAAGGCAGTGACAGCAGAGCATTCAATCCAGCATGGACTCCTTGTGAGTGCCAGACCCTGTGTAACTGCCCAGGGTACACACCCATGAGGCTGGCGATTGACCAGGAAGGGTTTGAGCGAGCCTGCTCCCAGGACCCCACAGACGGGAGTCCTGCCGCGGCTCGGGAGCTGCCTGTAGGCACTGTTGTGTCGCTCTCAACACTAGACTGTGACAATGATGAATGTCATTGGCACTGAGATGAGAGAGGGGTCCGAGTGGAGCCTTGTCAACGCCTTGGCTCTATCCCATGAAACTGATTTCAGACCTGTGACCTCCAGGCCTGTAAGAGAATATATTCGTGCTGTTTTAAGCCACTGTGGGGTTTTTTTTGTTTGTTTTTTTAATTAACTAATGATTCTACTCCTATGACTCATCGATCATGTTTTTAGCTATTTATATTTGTCCACTTTTTAACTGAAGTATAGTTGATTTACAATGTTGCATTAATTAAGCCACTGTTTTGGATAATTTGTAACAGCAGCCATAGGAGACAAACACAGATCTGGGGTCCAGACTGGATGTGGACTATGTGTGTCCTTCCTGGTTTTAGGGTCACTCGGGCAGCCCCTCACCTCTCAGTCACCAGCCTCTGCCCTTGCAAACTGTGGACACCCTTCAATCCCAAGGTTGCCTTTCCCTGGAATTCTGACCACCCTGGAGAGCCTTACTCACGAGGAGCTGGCCTGGCTTCCCTCTGCATTGCAAACGTGGAAACTGTTTTCTGGGAGGGGCTCCTGTTTTCTTGTCCTCTAACTCCACTCAGTTGCGCACACAAGGCTCTCCACCTCCGCCCACTCTGTCCCACCACTGGCCTTGTCATCATCTAAAGGGCCCTTCTGCTTTGCACGCCAGCCCTGGCTCAGTCAAAACTCACTACATGAATTCCTGGAGTTGGCCCTGTCTGCCCAGGACAGCTGATCCCAACCTCAGGGAGTCAAGGTCAACTACAGAGTATGAGGGAATCTTCTACACAAGGCCATCCTCCCCTCTGACACCAACTGCAAGTTCAGGGGTTCCCCAAATCACCACCAGTTTCGATAATTCACTGGAAGACTCGTAGAGCTCACTGGAAGCTGTTATACTCATGGTTATGGTTTATCAGGGGAAGGTACAGACTGACACCAGCCAAAGGAAGAGATGTGTGGGGTAGAGTCCAGGAAAGTTCCAAACTCAAAGCTTCCATCGGCCTCAGGATGCATTACTGGCCCAGCATCCATGTGTGACAATGCGCACGTAGCACGGTCAACCTGGGAAGCGCAACCAAGCTTCAGTGTCCAGAATTCTTACTGGGGCTCCATTCTGCAGCCCATCGTGAGCTTCCTTTATCAGCATAAACTGCAAGGTGTGGTCTGAGGGAAACTCCAGGAATAAGAAAGAAATTTATATTTCTTTAGGGAAATAAAAGAATTAAAGTAAAATAAAATAAAAATCAAATTTTACTCTCGGGAAATTCCTAGGGTTTAGAAGAAATCTAAAGTTTTGCCGGGGACAAAAGCCAGACCCGTCTTTGGCCAAGGCCAAACTCTTTGGTACACGATGACCTTGGGCCAGTCAGTTCACCTCTCTAGGACACAGCTTCCTCTCTGTTAAACAGAGATCAGATCCAACCATCAGCATGGTTCTTCCAATTCTAGGATTCCATCACTCCACATGCCATTGTTCTGGATGCTCTTTGTTGAATCATAACAGATAGCTCAGCGTCATCATTTTATCAGCAGGACGGCGTTATTTCCCCTCAAGCCACGAAGTGATGCTTGCGGACCTGGGGCTCCACTGCCAGCTCCCCACCCCCCAGCATCCTTAGGAGGCTGACTGAGTTTCTCCCTCTCGGCTTGGCAGGTCATTCCCAGAAGAGAGAGCAACAGGAACTCAGGTTTTTCCAGAGACTGGATTAAATGTTAATCACTAGGAAGGGCCCTCCTACAGTCATACTTCTTGGAGGCTTCTCCAGAGAATTGCTTGATTATTCTGTCCCTTGTTCCCTGACTTCACACCTTTCTATTTATAACAGAAAGCTTTTTTCTTAAAATAAAGTTTTGGTTTCTTTTCTTGCGGTACGCGAGCCTCTCACTGTTGTGGCCTCTCCCGTTGCGGAGCACAGGCTCCGGACGCGCAGGCTCAGCGGCCATGGCTCACGGGCCCAGCCGCTCCGCGGCACGTGGGATCTTCCCAGACTGGGGCACGAACCCGCGTGCCCTGCATCGGCAGGCGGACTCCCAACCACTGTGCCACCAGGGAAGCCCCCCAAAAAAGTTTTTGGTGAAACAACTTATCTGTGGATTTTTAAAAAATTCATCAATATAGAACTTAGTTATACCCTGTTCACTATTTATCCACCACAAAACAACTCATATGCGTTACGTTCTATTTCTTTATTCAGTTAGAGATTATAATAACTCTGTGCTCTTTCCACAGGTCTGCTCTTGCCTTTGCATAAACTTTTATTTCTTGACACGCAGATCCCTGCAGGCGTTTATCCCAGCTAGACCCAGAAGTAATCTGGGCACCTATCCTGCTGAAAGGCCAGCCCGCAAGAGGCTGTTCCTCAAATTCTAATAAAAAATGTCTAAGGTCTGTTTGGCTAAAGATATACCAAAAGAATGAGAAGGTACGTATCCCACTATTCACCCCAAAAGTTAACTCTTTTGAAGGTTAACTGTGACAGGCGGTGTGTTAGGTGATGAAATAAAAATTCATATTTTGGGCTTCCCTGGTGGCGCAGTGGTGGAGAGTCCGCCTGCCGATGCAGGGGACGCGGGTTTGTGCCCCGGTCCGGGAAGATCCCACGTGCCGCGGAGCGGCTGGGCCCGTGAGCCATGGCTGCTGAACCTGCGCGTCTGGAGCCTGTGCTCCGCAACGGGAGAGGCCACAACAGTAAGAGGCCCGCGTATCGCCAAAAAAATAAAATAAAATAAAATAAAAATTCATATTTTAAGGCAACACAAGAAATATTTAAACATAAAATTTTACTCGGCCCGTTTGGGCCCCCTGCCTGTCCTCTAGTGTGCATTGTGCATCTACATTAGCCAGACGTCCCCAGCGGCAGAAATACCTGCTCAACCATAAAAATCCATTTTTCTTCTTCTGGCCCCAGCCATGTAACTCCTTAAGAGATAACGTTCCTTTCTCAGTCATGATGCGGTCGCGATGACCCACCACTCACCTTGTACGTGCAGACATCTCTGGTGAGCTTTACATACAGTGCCAACATAACATTTCCCTTAAAGATAACGACTGGTGCAGAACAGACTGGTCAGATGACCTGGGGAGATACTGGGCTGCACCTAACTGAAGTTCTTAGCTTAAATACTTCCTTATGACCTAATTAATGTCACCAGCTGTATTACTTGTATTCTGCCTATTTTGCATTACCAAATGCATGATTGTTGTTTCTTGCATCACCAAATGTGTGGCTGAGCCTCAGATAAAATTAACGATGATCAGGCGACTTGCAATGATTGACCAAATATATAGTCCTACAAGATCAATGACTGTCATAGTGTAACTCTAGCTATGGGAAGAGGCAACGAGAGGGAACCATTTCCTTGACAGGCTAGTAAGACAGGTGGTTCAGAGGCTTGTGGCTGCTGTTAACAGTCTACCAACAGCACATCGAGTGGCCCGTCAATGAAATCCTCACCTGACCTGGGAATGAGCATTCCTAGGCCAGTGGGACAAACTGGTGGAGAAATGTCTCCCAAACTTTGGTTGAGATTAAGATCGAAAGGGAAAGGATTATAAACTAAAGAATGCTGCCCACCCTGCAGTTCTACAAGAATCAAGGCATTATGCACTGTAGTGGCCACAATACACCCTGAAAGGAATTCAGGGCAAAGATCGGGGTGAGGCCCTTTGTGCTCTGGGAAAACTGACAGAAGTGGCCCTCAGAGAGTTCGATATTTTCAGGAGAAATTTTTTATGAACCTGGATTCTTGCATCCTCCCATACTCAGAAAAGCACTAAAACCATTAACTAAGGTATCTGTTCCTCGAGAATAGCGGTAACCTTCTTCCAGGATGTGCGCTTGATGGTACGTACCCCTTCGTCAAAATCACTAAGGGCATAATTCGTCATGTCAATGAGGCACCTTTTGGAAACCTAGGGCTGAGGCTGGTTAACAGGGGGTCCAACTGTGTGTGGTCAGAGGGTTGGAACTTCAAGCCCCACATCCAGGATTTCTGGACCAGGCAGAGGGGCTGGAGGGTTGAATCAACGTCCAATGCCATGATGTAATCAACCGTGCCAAAGCAATAAAGCTTCCATAAAAATCCAGGACAGGGTGCAGAGAACATCCAGGTTGGGGAACCAGAAGGCTTCCACGATGCAGGGCCCCAAACTCCACGAGGACGGAAGCTCCTTTGCTCAGGACCTCGCTCTGTGTATCCCTTCATCCGGCAGTTGACTGGTATCTGTTAATGTCCTTTGTGATACACTGGTAATCTAGCGAGTAAGCAGGTTTCCTGAGTACTGTGAACCACTCTAGCAAATTAATTGAACCCAAGGAGGGGGTCATGGGAACCTCTGATTTGGAAGCACAGGTAAGAACTTGGACTTGAGATTGGCACTGAAGTGGGGCGGTCTTAGGGAATGGAGCCTTAACCTCCGTTGCCATCTCTGGGTAGATAGTGTCGGAACTGAGTTGAATTTTAGGATGCCCCGCTGGTGTCGGGGCCCTGCTTGGAGGGGTGGGAACCCCACTCCACGTCAGAATCGGTCCCAGAACTTTCAGTCACCTTCACGGGACGCAGGGGTTAGGATGTGGGCATATCTTTCGGGGGCCACCATTCTACCCACCACGGGTGGCAAAGCCGGGGAGGAAACAAGGAAAGCCAAGGCTGTATGGTGTGCCATAAGGGTGGGTTAGGCTAGGGGGACTTACCCCAGGACACTCTGGGATATCTGATGTGAAGAGCGCTCGGGAGATCACCAGGAGGCCCCTGCTTTCCAGAGTATTTCATTTTGCTTCGCGTCAGGAGACAAGCAGACGAAGTGCTGAGCCAGAGGGATGGCAGGGCAAACCTCCATCACCTGGAGCAAGCCGGTCCCAGTGGCTCTGGAGTCAAAGCAGGAGGGGCCCTTGAGATGGAGCGAGGATGAGATGAGTAGTTTAAAGGGAATCAGGGGACTTCCCTGGTGGTCCAGGGGTTAAGAATCCGTCTTGCAAGGCAGGGGACGCCAGTTTGATCCCTGGTCAGGGAACTAAGATCCCACATGCCGCGGGGCAACCAAGCCCACACCGCAGCTACTGAGCCCACGCGCCGCAACTAGAGAGAAGCCCACGCACTGCAACGAAGAGCCCGCGAGCTCCAACTAAGACCCGATACAGCCAATAAATAAATACACATTAAAAAAAAAAAAAAAAAACTAAAGTGAATCGGAAATGGTTTGCCTCGAGCCTAGGATTAAACAAATAGTGCGGGGTTAAGCAGAGTAGTGCCAACTCAAGACTCCAGGCAAGGGAGCTAAATCGTGTACAGGAATTTCTTTAAATCTTGTTCTAAGTTAAAAATTTTTAAGATTATTTAATATTTATAAATTTATAATATGTATTAACATATAATAGACAATATATTAAATTTAAGTACTTATAAACAAAAATTTATAAATAAGTATAAATATTTACATGTTGATATATATATTAAAGTTAATATTGCTTTCAGTGCTGTCATGTTTGGCTGTTAGGATTTTGTCTGAACTGGGGGAAGGGAAATGACCATTTGCTACCAGATCTCCGTCTCCATGCAGGTGGCCTCCCTCACGTGCACTTTCCAGATATGTCTGTGAGGATGACCGCCCGGAGAAGCAAACAGAATGTGTCTAAAACAGAACACCCCGTCTCCCCCAGCCCCCTCCTCCCCCTGCATCTGGGACCTGGGTGAATGGCCCCCCACCCATGCTCTTCAGTAGCCTGGGCCAGACAGTGAGGCCCCAGGTCCCACGGCAAAGGGGCTCTTCCCGTGCCCACGCCTAACCAGATGCTTCTCTCACCTGGAGACCTCCTGTGGCCCTGCTGCCCCGGCCCCGCCTCCTTTCAGCTCAGTCACCACATGGGAACATGTCCCTCCCTGGCTCAAAGTCATCAGCCCAAGGATGGAGAGCTTCTGAGAGCTGGCGCCCTCCCGTCCCGGCCTCACCGCTCACTCCAGCTACACGGAACACCAGCGGTCCCTCATGTTCCCCAAGCTCACACTCATGTCACCCCTGGGCCTTTGCACTGTCTTCCCTCCCTCCCCCTCCTCCCCGCCCGCGGGGTTGCTGCTGCTTCTATTTGATTTCTGGCTAAGTGGTGGTTTCGTTGCAGAGCACAGAGATCTGGGTAACCCAACAGCACAGGAATCTACAATGGATTCTGCCCGTTGGAAGCGCTGTAAACACCTGTGACATCAAGGCGAGTGAGACAGCAGGCGGCCGGAAGGGGCGCGGTGTGGTGGCGGGAGCTTCGGGGGTGATACTGGTGGCCCTGGCCCGCCTGCTCCTTCTGCAGACCCGCCTGGCAGCAGTCTGTCCCCTTCCAGGCACATTCCTGTTCCTTTTCAGCCCCAGCATGTAGGTCTCTGCTGGCCTTGGTCCAGCTGGCTATCACCCCACCTCCTCCCAGCCCCCACTCAGCAAGCACAGACATCCCCAAATCCTCATTCATCCAGCATGGCCCCCTGGGGCCCCCCTCCCCAACGACTCTGAATTCCACAGTTGTCCTCATCTCCCCCAGACGGTGGGCACCTTCACCTGTAAAACCGGCAGGGTGGGGATGAGATTAAGGTCCTTCCTAGCTCTGAGATGCTTGAATCAGAGCCTCACTCTGGGATGGAGGAAGCATGGCCGGCAGGTTCAGTTCAAATCTGTCCAGCTGTGTGACCTTAAGCCGTGTGATATCTCTGAGATATCAACCCCTAATCTCTCTCCACCTTTTCTTTTTTTAAAAAAAATTATTTATTTATTTTTGGCTGCGTTGGGTCTTCGTTGCTGCGTGCGGGCTTTTCTCTAGGTGCAGCGAACGGGGGCTACTCTTCGTTGCAATGCGCAGGCTTCTCGCTGCGGTGGCTTCTCTTTGTTGCGGAGCACGGGCTCTAGGCACGTGGGCTTCAGTAGTTGTGGCTAGCGGGCTCAGTAGTTGTGGCTCGCGGGCTCTAGAGCGCAGGCCCGGTAGTTGTGGCGCACGGGCTTAGTTGCTCCATGGCATGTGGGATCTTCCTGGACCAGGGATTGAACCCATGTCCCCTGCAATGGCAGGCAGATTCTTTACCACTGTGCCACAAGGGAAGCTCCCAATCTCTCGCCCTCGCCCTCGCCCTCGCCCTCGCCCTCGCTCTCGCTCTCTCAATAATAATTCCTGACTTGCAGAGGTGTTCTGGGAAGCTGAGAGAATGGAAGTGAAGTGTCTAGTATATCATTGGTACTAACTAAACAGCAGCTGTAATTACAGTCATTATAAGAACCCTGAGCTATTTCAACACCACCATTAAAGGGGGGGGCACTTTAAAAGTTCAAGGCCATTTAAGGTGAATCAGGTACAGTGCACACTGCCACTGTCTCCCAGGGTGAATTACTTGTCCTGAAAGGGGTGATCCGTAGGGATTATTAACTTGCAGAGGGAAATAAGTTTCAAAGAACCACAACAGCACGTCTACTCTTAATTAGGTGCCATTTTTCTCTGTTCACCTAGAAAGAACTAGCTCCTGGGTGTGCAGGGGTGGGGTCGATTGCAAAGGGGGAAATAGCTTAGAGGGTTCCTGCAGGTTAGGAGGAGGGAGGGACTGCGGTGGGGAAAGACGTCAGGAGAAAACACTGCTCTCCTCCAGGGGTGGGTGCTCCCGCAGTGCTGGCGTCGCCGTCCCAAGTCACCTGTGCTCAGCATCTCCTCTTCTTGGGACATCGGCGTGTTTCAGACACAGGACAAGGCTCCGTGAGGTACACGGTTTGCAAGCCCTGTGTCTCCCACTGACTGGCACCGAGGTGACAGGCACCCTGAGCTTGGGCTGCAAAGTGAGCTAGCTGCTGGAATGGCAATCGGGCGGCCCCAAGCACAAGCTGATGGGGCCAGTGGTTCGGAGGGGCTTCTGTCCCTTTCACCGATTTCTGGGTCCTCCACTTTCAGGGCCATTCTTCTGGCACCAAGTCCCTTATCCGTCTCCTCGGGCCAACTTCGTGGCTTCCCAGGAAGGGGACGCCCGTCCTTTTCAGGGCTCGACACACCTGTGCCTCCCTGCCGGGGCCTCTCCTGCTGCCCTGTCATTGCCCCATTGCAGCTCTGTCAGCCACACCAGGCTGCGGGCCCCTGGAGCCCAGGCACTGTGTCTGCAGCCCCTGGCCCCAGCCCTCGACAGATTCCAGGGATCAGAGAGGGTTTCCCCAAGGGAGTGGCATTTAAATTGAGATTTGAAATATAAGATGACTGGGGGAGAAGTTCTGAGCAAAAGAACAGAAAAGGCTCCAAAGTGAAATTGAGAATGGGGGTTCAGCAGGGAAAGACATTGGGAGTGGCGGGAGTGTGGAGTTGGCAGGGTGGGGCTGGGAGAAAGGAGAGCCTGGGCCCTGGTCCAAAAGCTATGGACAGTCATTGTAGGTGACAGATGCTTGGCCCGTTCAGGAAGAGAAGCACTTGGAGCATCAGAGGTTGGGGTGTGGGGCAAGTCTGGTTCCAGGTCCTGCAAGCACAAGAGGCCCTGCTAAGGGGCTGGTTTTCTTATCTTATCTTATCTTATCAGCCTTGCAGCACATGGCTTGCAGGATCTTTGTTCCCTGACCAGGGATTGAACCCCGGCCCTCGGCAGTGAAAGCTCAGAGTCCCAACCACTGGACCACCAGGGAATTCCCGGGGCTGGTTTTTAAGCAGGCAAGAGACAGGACTGTCCCTGCCTCCTGAGTCTAAGATTCAAAGATTCTACAAGTCCAGATCACTGTACACACCTGGCTGTGACCCAGACTCCATCCTGGGGACCCCATGTGGTATTAGGAGAGCCCCTGAGAGCATTTCCTGGCTTGAGGGCATTGGGGGGCTTCAGAGCAAATCCCAGGGAACTGAACTCCAAGTCTCTTTGCTTGGACCACCCCGCTGCTCTGGTCCAGTGGGGGTCTCTGCTCAAAGGGAAACATCAGAAACATTTCCTTAACCTGAAAGGAAACCTCAAATCCCCCAGAGCTTCTCCCCGCCGGGGGTCTCCCTGGGGGTCTCGGTACATCCAAGTGGCATTTTTTCTTTCCTTTCTGTCCCTGCGACCCGCCTACCACATCAAACCTCAGGTGCTGGAGTCCTTGAATTAAGACCGGCGACTTTGCCACATTTAAAAGGAAATGAAATTGGTTTTAAATTAACACAGTTACGGGTTTTATGAAGATCACACACTAAAGCACATAGCACACGTTAGTTCTCTCAGCTTCCAGGAAAATAAAAACACCCCAGGGGCCTCTGCTTTGCCAGTTCCCCGAGAGAGAGGAGAAGGGAGAGCAAAGGACCGGGAATGCTTGTTCAGCGTAAGATTCCAGGAAAAAGCAAGCTGATTCCAGCCTGGCTGCACCGAGCAGCAGCTGGGTGTGTGGGGCTCTGGGATTCAGACCTTCCTGTGACCCATGGGAGCTGCTCAGTTGCTCGGGTTGCAAAGGGCCTGGGGTCCACCACTGCCTGAGCTGCTGCTGGCCTCCTCGTGGCAAGGTTAGACGCCGCCCGGTGCCGAGCCCACCTGTGTAGGGCCCTGAATCTCTGCACCTTCTCCCCAGCATCCTGCGATACTCACCCCTCTTCCTTTCTCCTCCTCCCGACCTCTAAGGCTCAGGTCACATATCACTTGCTCAGTGGCAGGTGCCCATCTTCTTGTATCACCCAGGACTGGGGAGCGAAGGGATGGTGGTGACCAGTCACTGTACATCGTTAATCCTCGTAGACCCAGAGGGAAGGTAGGTAACGGGGGTGAATGGTCGGTCACTCCATGGACCAATCTGCTGTGGCCAGGGAGGCAGGTCACAGGACACACTCACAGGGCCCAGGGACCACCCTAGTGTACCAGAGCCGTCTGTGAACCGAGTGGGCCACCCAAACTACACATGTTCAAACGGACGAAGCCACCACCCAGCCGAGAGTCTGGATTGGTACGTTGATTGACCAGTTCCCAGTACCTTTGCACAAAGGCACAAGTGGATTTTCACAAGCAAGCACGTGGCAGTATTTGTGTGCACTTAGATGTCAGGCAAGTAAAACTTCCTCATCCGGCGCTGAAATTGCCACTGTATCTTAAATACATAACCAAGACGTGTAAGGACCAACAGTATTTTCTTTGCAACCCCTTGGACCTTCACCTTGGCAGTCCCCTGAAGCTTGTAACAATGTGAACACCTGGGTTTTGCTGCAGCAGATCCTAGCCCTTGGTAGAAGCACCTTTGTGCCTCAGTAAAGAAAGAAGGATTCCAGGCTGTCCAGGTCCACTAGGAGAGTCAACCTCAAGGCTGGTGTGCGCCTGGCCATAACCACCTGTTCACTGTGTAGAGAATCTCACGATGACCCATCAGACACACTGGCAATCGGTCCACTGCAGGAGGCTTGCCTAACGGCTAGTTTCTGTGTGCCAAGCACTGATTAAGGATTATTCACAACAATCGTGATAGCAACCATCTGTGTAAAGAGGTCCTTTGTCCCAGCCACACTATAAAGAGGCAGAGATGATCCCACTGACAATAGGAACTCAAGCACCAGAGAGGTTTAGTAATTACCCAAGGACACAAAGCGAACAGGATAGCGGCAAACCCAGGAGTCAAACTTCAGTGTTTTTAACTCTATACCCCTCTGCTCCACTGCCCTTTCCATCATGATTCAAGATGACCCACCGGGAGGGAGGGGAAGAGAGAGAGAGAAGAGGAGTATAATTAAACCCCCATGGGTGGGGTGGGTACTTAAGAATGATGCTTCACAGCCAGTTGACAGAGTGGAGATATTCTGCAGGCGCACGTGGACATGAAAATAAAACTAGCAGAAACACAGGTCTCCTTATCCCCTAAAGAAATTATTTGGAGGGCTTTCCCCAGGGAAATTCAGACAAAGAAATAAAAGGACAAAAATTAAGGAAGACAGAAACTGCTGAATTTACCGTTGCGTCATCCTGGGAGCTGAGGGAAATGCCATTTTTTTATGCCTGATTTACAAACTGTTTTTGTTTTTTTTTTTTTTGCGGTACGCGGGCCTCTCACTGTTGTGGCCTCTCCCGTTGCGGAGCACAGGCTCTGGACGTGCAGGCTCAGCGGCCATGGCTCACGGGCCCAGCCGCTCTGCGGCATGTGGGATCTTCCCGGACTGGGGCACGAACCCGTGTCCCCTGCATCGGCAGGCGGACTCTCAACCACTGCGCCACCAGGGAAGCCCTCAAACTGTGGTTTTTATTAACCAAAGAAAAACACATTGAGATCAGACATGGTACCTGTGAAACAATCCTTGCGTATGGACCTCCAAAAATAGTGAAGTATAATGAAATACAGAAACTCAAAGAATCTGCTGACGAAATCTAACTCATACGTGTAAAATGACAAAGTTAGAAATACAAACTCCTTTTTAAAGAAAAAAAATTTTTTTTAAATCAAAGGAGATTTTTCCACTGGAATTTTTAACAAAGCAGATTCAGGAATGAGTGAAGGGGACGATGGCGGATGCTAACGCGTAGAGACGTGGATTACAAAGGTCGTGATCCAGAATGTAAAGGAGCCTCCCCACGGGTCTGATTGTTGAAAGTTAACTGCAGGCTGTGAGGTTTGGAGCCTGCCAAGCTGTGACAGTCACCCTGGCACCCAAGGCCTTGCAGGTGACCTCCACCCACCTCCCCAGCCTCTGGGAGCCGCCCTGCCCTGCCTGCATTAACGGCGGGCTCTCAGGCCTCATCCTCGGCAAGACCTGGACTTGAGACACGGCCGAGCAGAGCAGGACACAGGCCCAGAGCCCAGCTCCGGAGGATGGGGGGTCGGGGGGGAGGGTTCTGTTAGCCCAGGGGCGATAGGAAGCTATGCGGCATCAGTTTCCCCAGTGCAGGTGATAATAGCCTCCACCTCACAGGGGTGTGAAGGGCTTAAATGAGTTATTTCACACGTGGTGCCTCAGACAGTGGCTCGATCACTATCACCACAATCACCACCAGTTTACTCACGTCTGAATAGGTTTCGACATTTACTTTTTGCAAAATCAGCCAAGTAAACAGAGGTGTAGAGTACAGACTCTCCGCCAGCACCCTTGTCACCTTCCCGCCACACACACAATAGGTAACCAGCTTTTCCTGGTTTCTACCTTCTGTATCCTCCCAGGATTTAGAGACGAATACGAACACCAAGCCCCCTTGTGTAGGATGGTTACTTGCTGTATTCGCTTTCTGTTCCTCTGTGCTGAATCCCACGAACTTGGCAAAGATGCGCACGTTGGTTATCTCACAGCTTCTGCGGGTGGGAAGCCGGCTCAGTGGGCCCTCTGGTCGGGTCTCACAGGTGCCACCAAGGTGCCCGCCAGGCCAGGGTCCTGCCTCAGGCCCGTTCAGTGCTCTGTGGCTGCAGGACTGGGGTCCCGTCTTCTTGCTGGGTGTCAGTGGGGGATGTTCTCAGCTCCCAGAGGCCCCTGCAGCTCTCACTCCGCATCCCCTGCAGACCCTCTCAGCTCGGCAACCTATTTCCCCAAAGCCAGTGAGGGAGGGTCTCCCACTTCCTCTGCCCAGAGGGAGTCTTAGGCAAGGGGGTATAACCAAGGGCGTGACATCCTGAAACCTTTGACAAATGACTATCCCGATCCCAGGACGGACACTGTCTCCGTATTCTGGGGAGAAGCGAGGCCCAGGGCATACCTACACCCAGGGAGAGGGGATGAGCCAGGGCAGACCCAGCGGGGGTCACCTCGGGTGTGTCTCTCTGCGGTCACACTATGCAGGAGTGTGAGTTTCTTTTTCATCTACATTCATCTACATTCTTTTGGCGGTTCCCCAAGTCACACCTACCCTCCAAAGAAAAAGACGTGATCCATGAAGAGATAACCGAATATGTTGCAGGCTCTGCATGGCCCCTTGAACAAGAATAGAGGTTGGTGTGTGTGGGTGTGTGTGTGTGTGTGGTGGGGATCTCAGTGGCCCCCAAACTTCCAGCTCATAAATTCCAGGATTCCAAGTTACTGGTTTCTGGTCTGGGATGTGAACACCTTCCCTCCCCATTTGCAGAACTTGTTTTCATGCTATGCTTTGTGTTCTAAAGACACTGATGTACTTAAGTAGGAAGGATGAATCACTACACAGAAGACATAGCATCCTACAAATAGTGCAAGCTGCCGACAGCACGAGTCCTACATGGACGGCTCATCCCCTCAGCCCAAACCCCGGTCACCTGGCTGTCATAAAGCTGGTCCCTCAGCCATCTGGCAGCCCCGGCTCTCCTGCCCCTGAAGGACCTGGGTGGGGGCTGGATGGGTGTTGGCTGCAGAGGAGGAGCTGGCCAGGCCCCCTGGGCCCCTGTCAGAGGGTCCCTGCTGTCACCAGGTGGTGTCTTGTGGCACAGGCAGTGGGTTCCCCGACATGGGACACGTTCACATAGAGGGGAGGGGGGTCCCTAGAGCTTTTCTTCTTTATCTTTCAAATACAAACGTCAACACACAGGGGAATGCACAGATCTTAAGAGTATAGTCCTATGAGTTTCGACAGATGTACACACTCATAGAATCCACACCTCAATAAAGACCTAGAATATTCCCACCACCCCAGAAAGTTCCCTCGTGCCTCTTCAATCCCCTCCTCCCCGGCCCCTGCACAGACAACCACTGTTCCGATTTCTGTCCCCATAAATTAGTTTTGCCTGGTCTGGGAACTTCACATAAGTGGAATAATGCAGTAATACCCTTTTGTGTCTCGTTTCTTTCATTTGACATAATTTCTGGGAGATTCATCCATATTCTTGTGAGTATATTTAGATCTTTTCTTAATTATGTTAAAACTTTATGATCTATTGAGTATAAAGTTGTATAATCTCATGGTTCTGCGAGTCTAATACGAACAGATACTTGCAAATGTAAGATTTGAAAGCACCTTAATGCTGTACCAATTGTCAACAGAAAATCTCAGATCGGAGCGTTACAAGACCTTCAAAATCTACGTGTCCAGACTGAACTTACCCTCACCAAAAAATCCAATGAGCGACACTAACATCCCAATCAGGGTGTCCACTCTCCACCAAGGACCAAGCAGGTGTCGTTCTAGTCTGACCATCAGCCAGAGCAGGATGAGAAAGGCACACACCTGGCTCCCAGGTGTAGTGGACCCACTTACCTCACCTGTACAATGGGAACAATACCATCTTCCCCAATTACCTCGACCAAGAATATGATAATGTGGGGAGAGCCAATGGCGTGGAAGGGCTTTTACAGAGCATTAGAAGTCATAGATTCTACTTGTCTATGCATCTGTTCATGGAACAAATGTTTGCTCAGTGTTTATAGGGTGTCAGGTGCTGCACTAAGAAGACAGACCCTGACTGGGATTTGGGACAGAGACAGAAATAAGGGGCTATGGCGGCCAAAGGAGGGGCCGGGGATCCCCACCTGGTGGGAAGGTTGTGCTTTGTGAAGGTGGGGATGTGAAGATGAGCCTTGAAGAGAATGCCAGGAGTTTTCCCAGCTTGGAGAGAAGTGGATGGACTGAGGACCAGAGAGAAGCAGATTGCAGGGACTGGAGGATGTTGGTGGGAGGGCGGGGGAGAGGGGAAGGAGCGTGGCGTCTGACACTGGGGTTTCCACCGAGGATGATCCGGGCAGCGGTGGATGGCGTCAGGGCTGCACTGCGAGGGGCTCTCAAGCCCCCTTTGGGTGGGGAGTCACTTGTTCGTGTGGGATTGGATCCCGACCCAGGGAACAACCTCAGGAGGGTCTCTTGCATGAATAAATGAAGAGGTCTCAGCGGCAGGGAGAGATTTAGGATAGATTCGGGCATTCTCAGCCATGGGCCAGACAGCATGGAACCACACAGGAGGAGCGGGGTTGGCTGGGTGGGGTGGGAGAGGGGTCCCAGGAGGGGCCACAGGAGGGAGGTCACAGAGGGGCAGCCAGGGGGCTTTGAATTGGCGCTGGCTCGGCCTCAGGCTGCCCTCACCACCTCATTTCCCTCCTCCTGGCCTCCCCAGCGTCCCTAAGTTTCAAATAAGGGACGTCTGGGCAGGATGGTTTCCAAAGGCACTGCCTTGCTCTGTGTGCCATCTCTGACTTTTTTTTTTTCTTTTAAGAATTTTTTGATGTGTGGGACTTCCCTGGTGGCACAGTGGTTAAGAATCTGCCTGCCAATGCAGGGGACATGGGTTTGAGCCCTGGTCCAGGAAGATCCCACATGCCGCGGAGCAGCTAAGCCCGTGCGCCACAACTACTGAGCCTGTGCTCTAGAGCCCGTGAGCCACAACTACTGAGCCTGTGTACCACAACTACTGAGCCCGTGCGCCACAACTACTGAGCCCACGCGCCACAACTACTGACCCCACGTGCCACAACTACTGAAGCTCGTGCACCTAGAGCCCGTGCTCCACAACAAAGAGTAGCCCCTGCTAGCTGCAACTAGAGAAAGCCCACACGCGGCAATGAAGGCCCAACACAGCCAAAAAAAAAAAAAAAAAAAGATTTTTTTGATGTGGCCCATTTTTAAAGTCTTTATTGAATTTGTTACAATATTGCTTCTGTTTTATGTTTTGGTTTTTTGGCCCCTAGGCATCTTAGCTCCCCAACCGGGAATCGAACCCGCACCCCCTGCACTGGAAGGTGAAGTCTTAACCACTGGACCGCCAGGGAAGTCCCCCCATCTCTAACTCTTTACGGCTGGATTTTTTTTTTTTTTTTTTTTTGCGGTACGCGGGCGTCTCACTGCTGTGGCCTCTCCCGTTGCGGAGCACAGGCTCCGGACGCGCAGGCTCAGCGGCCACAGCTCACGGGCCCAGCAGCTCCGCGGCACGTGGGATCCTCCCGGACCGGGGCACGAACCCGCGTCCCCTGCATCGGCAGGCGGACTCTCAACCACTGCGCCACCAGGGAAGCCCTGGATTTTTTTTTAAACGAATCTAATGATTATGAAGCAGAGTGCAGCAATATGATAGTCAAAAACAGCCTAAGAAGATACCAAGTCTATTATCGACCGAATAAATAAATCCACAAGAAGTACATTCATATTCTCATCAACTGCATTGTGGATACCGCAGTTTCAGAGGGGAAGGTTCTGGAAATCAAGAGACAATGACAGGCTCTCTTTCTTTGTCTCACGCACATGCGCACGCACACACACACACAGATGATCTTATTGACTCAG
Organism: Monodon monoceros; assembly: GCF_005190385.1. NCBI lineage: Eukaryota > Metazoa > Chordata > Mammalia > Artiodactyla > Monodontidae > Monodon > Monodon monoceros. Next base: position 96,253,316 of record NW_021703783.1, read on the forward strand.
CCACTGACGGGCAGAATGATGCTGGGTAATTCATTTCATGTCTCCGAGTGTCAGTTACCTCATCAGAGGGCTGGGGATAAGAGCAGATGTGGAGGCCACAGGGTGGTCGTTAACCAGACTAAACTCGTGAACCCAGGAAAGCACTAGAGTCTGCCGGGCACACGGTAAGAGCTGAATAAATATTAGCAACCATCAGCGTTAAAATCCTCATTCTAACTACAGACGCCATGCATGTTGTTACCTGAATTCTGTGCTCACCCATTTCCACCACCTCCCCTGCCCCATCCCTCTCCTCTCCTCTCCGTCTGCTTGAGATTTTATCATTTTCTCTTGTTGGATTGTTCTAGTTAATAGTAGGGCTGGTTTTAAAGGCTTGTTAGTAATGACCAGAATCTTAAAATGACCCTGTTTACTAAAAGTGACAAAAGTGATCTTACAGCCCACATCTTCTGGATTTTCTCTAGGAGGGAGGTCAGGGAGTGGGGCACAGCGGGGCCGAGTCCAGGGGGCCTCAGAGCCACATCTCTGCATCCGGGTAACAATCCCGCCCTACCCAGGGTGGATGGGATACCCTTTGATTCTCCTTCCAACTCAGGTCACTGGGCTCTCAGAGTCATTTGGTTACACTTTTCAGTAATTTATTTGGCCCTTTATGAGGAAGGCCCATGCTGTTCGGGATGCTTTGCACTCCCGCATGCCCTGCCCCTTGGGGCCCCCCGACCGCGGTTGACGGGAGCCCCTTCCGTCTCCATGAGGATAGCACTTGGTGCTGCTCTCAGACCCAAGGTCAGGGAGCACCGTAGGTTCCTGTTGGGGCGGGTGGGGCAAAGGACGGCCCCTCGGGTGATGTGGTGGCCTCCACTTCCCACCCATCAGATAAGACCTCAGTCAAGAAGGACAGGACAGTCGTGATAAGGGGGTTTACTGGTGGACAGCACATTATTCTCACAAAGCTTCACAGCCACCCTGGAAGGCAGCCCGGACAGGAATGTCCTCCTCTTTATAAATGAGTACTCGAGGCCGACGGACTGTACGTGGCATATTCTGTACGACATAGTTGACCTGCCACGTCACCACTAACTTGTACCACTCCCGGTGTGGGAGGGAGGGGCCTTGCCGCGTGCAACTGACTGGGCTGCAGCCACAGGCGTCCATCAAGGGACCGGCTGGTTTGCGGGTAATGGACAAAGATAGCCATGGGCATTGTTCATTTCAGGGAAGCCTTGTCTCTGGCCACAAATAAACTGTTGCTTCTTCATTTTGCTCACAGACTGCTGTTTCCTGGGCCAATGTTTCCTTTTTTTTCTTGGAAAGTTTGGGGGGTGGGTGGTGACATTTTCAGCTGCTATCTTCACGCATCATTCTTAGTCACCGTGGGCAGCTTAGCAGCCAGCAGAAAGCCTTCCCACCGCCTGGGGCTGGTTATTCCCGACTCCCGGGCACTGGCTCCCCTACCGGCTGGGGACAAGCGCGTGCTTCTTCTCCAGGGCCCCAGGAGGACAGGGGCCAGAGCGGCACCTCCCAACGCAGGCTCAGGGCGAAGCCACCCCCAGAGTGACCCCTGGCCTCAGGAGACCCACCATCAGCTCCCTCACTACCTGGAACATTCTCTAGAACTGGAAATAGCAAAGACAGGTTGCTAAACATTCAAAATAGACGCTCAGACCCAAACCTTGAGACTCACACACAGAACTCCCAAGAGGGCCCCTCCCGGCTCCTACTCGAAGCATTTATTTTTATTTTGGAGATAAGTTAACGGTTTGATCCTCTCACGGACGGCAGATTTCCCAAGCAACAGGTACCTAACGTGCTACCCTGCACTCCTGCTCTGGAAGACGTGAAAGCACCGAGTGGGCGACTGTAGTAGGTGCATCCTGACGTACCGTTCGGTCTCCGTAGTCCACGTTCCCAGAATCCTCGGCGTACGTCATGATGAAAGAAATGTACATAATGCATAGAGTTTTATAATTCATTTCTCAACCCCCAGCAAACCAAACCTTTCTACAGATATTATTGTGATTTCAGGGCCTTTACACTCCCTCATCTTCTCTCTCCCTGCTCTTTCTTCTTTTTTGTCTTCCTAGAGAGACAGTTTGGTCCCTCAGAGGGAGCCCTGGAATTGGGTACCACATCTCGTATAAACGGTGTGACTTTTGAGTCGTCACCTAACTGCTCCAGGCTTGTCTGCTTTTCTGTGAAATAGAGATCCGTGCATCCACCAGTATTTATCGAGCAGGCACTGTGTGCCAGGAGCCCTTCTGGTCCCTGAGGAAGTGGGGAGAAGCAGGGCTGAGCTGCTCTCTGCCCCGTTGTAGCCCAGAGAACGCAGGGCGGCATCGGGGGCTGGAGGCAGCTGGGCGAGACGATTTCGGGTAACAGCACAACAGTGCGTGTCGTGAAGGGAATAAGGCAGGTCAGTGGGGAGGGGCGCGACCCCAGACGTCGTGGTCAGGGCGTGGGGCCACGTTGTGGTCACAATGGTCAGAAGGAGAGCTGGGGGACCCGCACTCCAGGCAGACGGTCAGCAGGGCAGGCATGAGTGTGGGGTACGCTGGGGGCCTGGGGGGGAGTAACAAAGCCTCCCACCCGAATGGGCCCCCAAAGGGGATGAGCCTGCTTGCCTGGGGTCCCAGGTGGCCACTCGGTGGCACATCGAGGGCCCAGGCTCCTTCCCAGTCTTTGCTCTGCCATCCGATGTGCCGTTCATTCATTTGTTTGCTTGTTCGTTTGTTCGTTAGTTCAACTGATAAATACATATTAAGGCCCTACTGGGGATCGAGCAATGAACACAACAGATTGCTCAGTCCTAGAAATCTCGTTCCCGTGAGACACAAGAGAGCAAACGCAGGCTGTCGGGCATGCAGCGTGCTCTGAGGAATTACGAGGCAGGAGGCATGTTAACCGTGACGGGGAGGGTGGGGGGCTTTGGAGTGGTCAGGGCGGTCTCAGTCCTGGGGATGCCTGAGTGGAGACCTAAAGGGAAGGAAGGATCCTCACGGGCTGCTGGGGAAGATCCATCCAGCTGGGGGGACCAGTGAGGGCAGGGCCTGCGGCAGGGGAGAGGGCCCTGGGGATGGTGGAGAGTCCCCGAGGCCAGAGTGGCTGGAACCTGGCAGCATCTCATCCAGACGGCAATGCCCCAAGGGAAAAGGGAACCGATGTGTCCCTTTCTATAGGAGCGTCTTGGTCTGTGCAGGCTGCTCTAACTAAACACCAAAGCTGGGGCGGCTGAAACAACAGACATTTATTTTCTCCAGTTCTGGAGGCTGGGGGTCCCAGATGAGGGTGCCAGCGTCCTATTCAAAGCAACCCATTAGGTGGCACGTGACGTCCGTGTGTCTGGCTACCCATAGGACTCCGATTGCGCACATGTCGGAACTTTCCAGCACATCCTAGACGCCTCAGAAGCTCTTTTCTAAGACTTCCGTTCCCTTTTCTCCGTGTGTCACTCGATACTTTATGGAAATGTGCCTTCCAGTTCATGAATCCTCTCTTCAGCTGTGGACGATGTGCTACTAAACCATCTATTGAGCTCTGGGTGTTAGTTACAGAGCTTTCCAACTCTAGAATTTTCATTTGGTTTGTTTTATAAATTCCTGTTCTCTGGTAAAATTCTCCACCATTACCTATATTCCTGAACATATTAATCACATGTACTTTGATTTTCACATCTGATGACTCCAGTTTCTGGATCAGCTGTGGGTCTGTTTCTATGAGTCAATGTTTTTCCTTCTGCTCCTGTTTCTTTATAGACCTGGTGATTTTTTTTTTTTTAATTGAATGCCAGACATCGTGTAAAAACTTCAAGGACTCTGTGTTCCCCCAGAAAGAAGATGCTTTCAGTTTCGGCAGGTCGTTAGATAGGGATTGAGCTGCTTTGTGGCTGTGGCTTGGTCTATTTAGAGTTTACCCTTTCCCTTAGGCCTCCCTTATACCTCTCCGTGCACGCCTGTCCCTTGGTTCAGGAAGAGGTCACATCACTGCCTGCCTGATGTGCCCTACCTGTCTCACCTCTGAGCTCAGCACACTAGCCTCCCATGCCCCTGGCTGCTGGCTGTCTCTCCCACAGGGCCTTTGCATGTCCCTCCTTCCGATCTCCTGCCTTCACACCTGGTCAGACTCCTCTTTACTCCCTGACCACAGCAGCTCCGGTGGGATTTCATTTTCTCCTGTTCGGGTCAGGTTGGCTCTCCTTGTTGACCCTTCCTCCCAAGTGCCTTCTGTCTTCCACATTGCTTTACTTGTCTGTCTCTCTCTTCCCTAGACTGTCGGCTCCTTGGGGACAAGGACCATCCTGTTGTCGCTGCAAGTGGGTCCCTGCACCTGGCAGAGCGCCTGCCACGTTAGCACTCACGAGGTATTCACTGAGGAAGCGCGTGAACGGGTGAGCAGTGAGCCAGGTGGTGATGTAGAGAGAGAAGGGAAAGGGAGGGGAGGAGATGGAGAGGAAGGGTGGAAGGGAGGGGAGGGGGGGAGGGGAGGGGAGGGGGGGGGGGGGAGGGGAGGAGTAAGGAGCATAAACCCTCCTGAAGACACCCTGGCCCAGCTGGGGGGGAAGGATGGACCTTGCTGTCCAGCCTCTGAGGCTGCAGCCACACTCCTCCTACCCCCGGGGAAGGCACCCTCCGGCGGGATTTGCAGGCACAGGTGGCGGCAGCAGCTGCACAAGGTCGCTCTTGGCTGCAGCTCCCGGTGTAGGGCTCGCCAGCGTCCTTGAAGCGGAGCGCGAGAAGAAAACCGGCCCTGGGCCAGGGGGTTGCCGGCTTCCATGGGGACGAGGGGTGAAGCGTGCAGGCTGCCTGGATTCCGGGAGAAACTCTGCAGCCCTCGGGGAAGGGAGGCTCTACGCAGGAGTTCAGTCCAGTTTCCACTTGGACGGGTCTTCTAGAACCTTCTGCAGAGCCAGGGGTGCCGTTCTCAGCAAAGCACGAGACCGTCCCAAACACGTGGCTGCCCCTAATCCTTCCCAACTGTTCTCTGTGACTGATAACCCTGCTCTTTTCTCGGGTCCCGTTGACAGAGTCTTAATTAGGTTCCTGATGTTACAGTCCTTCTGGAATAAGGGGTGGGACCCCGTCCTCCCCTCCCACCCTGCCCCCCACATTTGTAGGGGCTGAGGACACACCCCTTAAGCCGTGAACGCTGGAAGCTCCAGGGCTTCCCCCTCCGCGTCTTTTCCTCTATTCTTTGTGCCTTTTCTCCAAAACTGCCCACAACCTAACTTGATGTTTTTCTCCCATCAATTCTGCTTCCCTTCTGCTCTTCCCACTTCAGTAAATGGAGTTCCACCCACCCAATTACTCACACCAGAGTCATCATGACAAATCCCCTCCCTCTACCTCCTCCCCCCCCCACACACACACAGCTCCACTGGGTCCTGAATGACACTGGGATCCGCCTGCTTCCCTCCATCCCCGCAGCCACCCCTCCCCCAGCACATGCTGCCATCCTGCTTCCTGTCCTACCCCCTTGTCCAATCTGGCCCTGCTCACCGCAGCCAGAAGGATCTTGCTGAAGGCCCAGGAGGGCCTTAGAAGAGGCCTGTGCAGGTGAGATCACGCTTCAGAGCTTGGACCTTCCACAAACTCCCGAGGATACCCCGATGCCCACCACCGGCCCCCCCTGCCCAGGCCCCTGTAAACATCCTTCCTTCCACCCAGCTTGGCTCCGGCCTCATCTCTCCCTCCACTCTACAAAAGGCTTTCTGTGTTTTGTTGTTTTTTTCCCAATGAATCCTTACAATCCTGGGGGGGTTGGGGGGGGCTGTGATCATCCCCATTTTGTGGATGAGGAAACCGAGGCTGAGTGATAAACACACGTAGCAAGGTGGCAAGTTAGTAAGTGGTCAAGATGAGATTCAAAAGACTCAAGCCCCGTTCCCCAGCTTAGGGCCCCAGGGCTGAGCCACCGTGGTCTAGTCTAAGGTGGGCACATCCCTGCCTGCCAGCCTACTGCCCTCTGCCTGTTTTGTTTTACAAGTGGTCCTTGAGGCCCTACTATGTGCCTGGCGCAATCACAGGCACTGGACAACTTGAATGCCAGTCACTCCAACAGACTCTCCCTTCTGACTAGGACTCCACGTGCTTCCTCCATCTCCTTGTCAGTTTGTAATTGGCGTTGGTTTGCTCGACTCCAACTGTGTGTCTCCCTTCTAGACTGTATGCTCCAGCCAGCCACAGCCAGATGTCTGGATGCCACATACACAGTAGATTTGATGTGACACAGGGAGGGGCTTCCAGAAGGGAGGGAGCCCAGGGAGGACCTCCCCCTTTCCCCCCGGGAGGGTCAGGAAGCAGAGGCTTTGGAAGGATTGGATGGAGAGGTTGGAGTACAGCAAATCCAGCCTTAGGAAAGAGGGTTAGCAGCAAAGGCACAAAGAAAGAAAGCACAGAATGCACCCAGAACTGAGCTAAGACTTATGGAGAAATGAATAGGCATGGAAAACCCGATGCGGACCCGTCATTCCGTGCTCACGGCAGCCCTACGAGGGGACAACCCAGGGGAGAGGAGGAGGCCGGAGAGACTGAGTAACTTGCCAGGGGGTCCAGCTGGGAGGGGAGGGTCCAGAGTCCAAGCAGCTCTGCCTCGGTCTAGAACCCACACAGGGCTGCTCCTTGCTCGATGGTTGAGCGGGACCATTAAGTAAAGGACACCCAGGAAAAGAGAATGGTTCGTGTGAGCTTTGCGGGCTGGTTCTCCATGTAGGTCAAGCAACTAATGTGGAATTCTCCCCAGGGACCCCGACATGCAAGGAAATGAGCCAGAGGAGGCACCGGTCTCTGATCTGGGGACCCAGCCCCCAGGCCCACAGCTGGAATAACAATTCTGCCAGCAAAGCCTTGTGCCCAGTGCAGCAATGCCCCTGAGCGGCACTCAGGTCCCCAACACAGATCTTCATAATTGCTTGCTTGTGGAGTTTTATCTCTGCACACCACGTGATGTGGAACTGGAGGACAGGACCCCAGAACCATTGTGTGATACAGAGGGATGGACCACGTGTCAGTGGGTGGGAGAGGGGGATGGACCATGGGGACACTTGTGGGACGGAAGGATGGACCATGGGGACACTTGTGGGACAGGAGGATGAACCACGGGCACACTGATAGAATAGGAGCAGGGACCATGGGAACACTGTAGGAGGGGAGAATGAACCACAGAGATACTGTGTGGGACAGGAGGATGGACCACAGGGACACTTGTGGGATGGGAGGTGGTCCATGGGGCCACTTGTCAGATGGGAGGATGGGCCACAGGGACACCAATGATGAATAAGAGCTTGCAGCTGGAAACAGGCTTCAGCAGGTCATTGAAGAGTGTCATCCTTTCACTTTTCATTTCTGTGACATCACATAAAGTCATCTGGGCTTGGAGTCCAGTCACCTGGGATGGACAGATAGAGGGTGTTGGACTCCGAGTCCGGGGGATGGTCCCAGTCTGGTTGTTCAAGTCCACAGAGGGTCCTTGAGAGCAACCTGCGTCACCCTGGACCTCCTGTCCCTCCTGTAACATGATCCCTGTCCCTGGACCAGATGCTGGGAGACGCCCCCAGGGAGCCTCCCGTCCTACCGTCTAACCCCTCAGCCATCGAAAAAGGTCAGCTCCAGCCCCACTTGTCACACGACCGGTCACTTGGCTGCAGCTACGCTAGAGCCTAACGGCGGCATTTAATTTGTCTTCTCTCACATGAGTGGGTGTTAATCATTGCGAGGTGACTTCCTGCTGAGGAAAATCTCTGCAGAGAAGCCTGTGAAGCCTTCCCAGCCTGTGAAGCTGGGAGAGGGCCCTCTCCCCTCCCCTTCCCCCAAGTCAACACCCCTGAATCTGAGCTGCAGAAGCCCCACCCCTGACCTTCCCTGAGGGAGCAAAGATGCTCACTGTGTCCCCCAGGGAAGGAGCCGCAGGGACAAGCCCTGAGGGTGGTGCAGCGGGAGGGGCTCGGGCTGTGGCTCAGAGGCTCCAGTCCCGGCTCTGCCACGGGCCAGCCCTGAACGAGGGCACTTGAAGCCACGCCTCCAAGCCTCAGCTGCCTATTGTGAGAATGGAAGCAGGAATCCGAAAGGGACCAGGTGGGCTGGTGGGGGGACTGGGACTGGAGACGGGTGGTGCAGACAGAAGCTGGGCAGTGTGGAGACCAAAGGGGAAGACGGAGGGAGGGGTGGTTGAGGCCCTGGCCAGAGTCCGGCCTGCAGAGGGGCATCACACATGCCATGCCCATCACACCTGGATGTGGGGAGCCTTGGGGGCTCTGACCCAATCCACACATCCCGGTTCTCCGTTGCGGATGGAGATGGGTGGGTGGCGAGCTTTCCAACAGGAGTCTGAGCCCTGTGGTTGTGCGTCAAACTGTTACCCCAGGGCTCCCCCAGACCTGTGGGGGCAGAATCTCCACAGGCGACACTGGGCATCTGTCAGGTCAGGGCAGCAGGGCATGAGAAGCACCCACACATCTCAGGTGTCCTGCAAACATAGCCCACACCGAGGCTGTCAGCAAAGCGAATGGAGCCACCCTGAAGCCTGTTCCCCACGCAGGCCACCGCTGCCTCTCTCCACTTCTAAATGGTCCACAGCACGTATGTCCCCAGATCAGATCAGCACCCCAGCCATCACCCTTGTAACTCACGCACGGCTGGGGCCAGCGTGAAGCGGTTCCTCCACTTAGGAGAACCACTGCAAAGTGTCTTCTGAAGCCAAACACAGGCCCACCCAGGACCCTCGGCTCCACTCAGGTTTACACCTGAGAGAAGTGAGCGCTTACATCCCCAAAACACACGTGCCGGTATGTTCCTAGCACTTTACCCACAAGAGCCAAGAAGAGAAACAACCTACGTGCCCATGAACCGGTTAATGGATAAAGTGCAGCACGCGCGTACAATGGGACACTACACAGGAATGCAAAAGGGATGACCTGCTGCTACGTGCGAGAGACCGGATGAATCTCACAGACGTCGTGTTGAGTGAAAGAAGCCAGCGTGAAAGAGTACAGACCAGAATGCATGATTCCACTGACAGAAAGTACAAAATGGGTCAGACGAGCCAACGGCTGCTGGTCAGAACAGCGACTCCCTTTGGTGGGGAGGCTGGTGACCGGGAAGGGGACAAGCCAGCTCTCTGGGGGCTGGAGATGAGGGTGATTAGAAGGGTGTATACATAGGTAAAAATTCATCAACCTGTAGATTTAAGATTGGTGCCCTTTATGTACTTTCCAGCATGTATGTTATACCTCGATTTTTAAAAAGTTCGACGGTCACGTCCAAGCTGTGCACCCAGCCCTCCACAGCCCAGCCTCTGCCCGTCTGTCCAACCTCGCCTTCCACGCCCTCCCCATCTCATGTCCTGTCCCGGCCACACTGGGTCCCCCTGCACACCTGCTGTCCTTTCACACCCGCCCACCTTTGCTACTGCTACGCCCAGCTTCACCCCTCCCCCATTTCCACCTGGAAAGAATCAATCTCCGCCCCCATCCCTCTCTGTCTCTGCCTGCCTGTCTCTCTCATACACACACACACACACACACACACACACACACACACACACACACACAAACCAGGCGCCGTACTATGATCTTCAAAATCCTCACCTGACCTTGTCCTGACAGCCACTCTCGGAGGGAGACATCACTGTGACCATTTTACAAGTGAAGAACCAGCCTCAGAGAAATCTGTGACCAGTGCAGGGCCCCAAAGCTAAGAAGGCGCTGAGGGAGTCACGCCCAGGTCAGCCCAGCAGGTGGGTGTTGAGCGCATGTCTTTGCCGGCCGGGCAAGAAAGTTCAAGCCCACCCTTGTCTTCCGCGAGCTTCCGCTGAGCAGAGGAGGCCAACCGCCAAATGGAACATTTCGTACATGGAAGGGGCATGAGCGCTGGATTGGTCCCCATCCTACCACTGGACAAGTTACTGTCTGTTTACCTGTTAGGATGGTGATGATACCTCCCTGCATCTTGCCATCAGGTGGCGGGTGAGTGACAACTGACAGCAGCATGACTGCTCATCTTTCTGACAATATCCTCCCGATCCATCAAATCATCTAAGGTCAAGGTCACATGCCACCTCCTCTACGAAGACCTCCTTAGCTCTGCTCCCTTTCCAGACCCTGATCACCCTCCTCCTCCCTGTAACAATAATAATGAGAGAACAACAGCTGTCTTACATAAGAACTTACGATGGGGACTTCCCTGGGGTCCAGTGGTTAGGACTCTGCACTCTCACTGCTGAGGGCCTGGGTTCGATCCCTGGTCGGGGAACTAAGATCCTGCAAGCCAAGTGGTGCAGCCAAATTAAAAAAAATAAAATAAAAAAGAACTTACTATGTGTTAAGGACCACGCACAGTGCTTTACACACATCTCACATGTGATCCCCATAACAACCTTGCGAGGTAGTAACTGTTGTCCCTACTTTTTTTTTTTTTTTGCGGTACGCGGCAATGGGGAGCGGTGGGGAGCGATGGGGGGCGGCAGATGAAGCTTCGCTCGCTCGCCCGTCGCTCACCTCCTGCTGTGTGGCCCTGCGGACCGGTACTGGTCAATGGCCTGGGGGTTGGGGACCCCTGCTCCAGTTGACTGGCTGCCTCAAGGTCATTACTCAGCCCTCCACTCACACATCGATCCTCCGAGAGGCCTCCCCAGGCCACTGACCCACACCAGGAGTGCTCTGTCCCAAGACTTACTTTCCTTTTCTTTACAGCATAGATCTGGGTCTGTGTTTATCTTGTTTGTCCAAGTATTTATTTCCTTTCCCCAAGTTGAACGTCGGCTTCTGGAGGGCACGTCCTGTCCCGAGAGCCTTCTGTCCAGTGTCTGAAGCCAGACCGGCCCCGTGGTAGGTGCCCAGTCCCATTAACCGACTCACTGACTTGCCCTATTCTGAGCAAATAGACGGATACTTTCCAGCTCGCGGTATGAGACAAAAGTGCATTCAGTGGGGGAATTATATGGAGGTCAAAGGACCTGGCTTTGGGGCTGGACATGAGTTCCAATCCAGGCTCACCTCGTTCTTGCTGTGTGATTTTGGGCAAGTCTCATAACCTCTCTGAGCCCCAGAGTGAATAATAATGTCAATCTCACGAAATTGTATAGGAGTGAATAAAGTCATGTGTATAAAGAGCCCAGCCCTGCCTGGCACCTAGTCACAGCTCTTAAAATGAGCTAAGAAAATAGAGATGCCCAGAGCAATGCTTTCAAAACGTTTTGAAATTATGCCTTGCTCTTTATTCCCTGTAATTGCCACGTAGAGAGTTTAAAAATTCTTAGTCATGTTGGCTCTGATCTCCCTTCCCAGCCCACTGGCACATCAAAGGGGTGGGCTGAGCACAGGGCTGTGAATGGTGAAGGGTAAGACGAAGAAGCACACGCCCAGCTCCCAGGCACTGTGAGCCACGCTCTGCCGCCTCCCGATAAAGGCACCAGTGACTCAGTCGGGAGTAAAGCAGTGGCTGCAAACACGTCTTCCCAGAAAGGATGATCATCTTTTGTTCTAAGACTTGACTCACAGGCCCCGCGGTATTTGCCTCTATAATTCTTTTTTTTTTTTTTTTTGCGGTACGCGGGCCTCTCACTGCTGCTGCGGCCTCTCCCGTTGCGGAGCACAGGCTCCGGACGCGCAGGCTCAGCGGCCATGGCTCACGGGACCAGCCGCTCTGCGGCGTGTGGGATCTTCCCGGACCGGGCCACGAACCCGTGTCCCCTGCATCGGCAGGCGGACTCTCAAGCACTGCGCCACCAGGGAAGCCCTGCCTCTATAACTCTTAATGGTAGCTTTGCAAAGAATCAGACAGGGAGAAAGTGGTGGAACCTTGACACTCCCGGGAGGAAGCCTGGGCCAGCCCACTGGGGATGGAATAGCATGTGGAACCGTTGGCCAGTAGTCCAGTCTAGGCCTGAGAGGCGGGAGAGAGACAGACGAAGTCAGCAAAGCTGCCTGCTCACCCCGGGGCTGCATGCCGCCGACGCATGAGAAGATTCCAAGAATGGAAGAACCACCCAGCTGAGCTGTAGGAAAAAGGAATGGCTGTTTTGAGCCCCTGACTTTTGGGGTCATTTGTTAGCCAGAGCTGACTGAGGCACTCAGCTTCCCTGAGAACACCCTCGTGCCTCGGTCCTCCTTCCCTGAGAGCAGCCAGGTCTGGCCATGGCCAGGGCAGGACAGGCAGAGGGGCCTCACTGGAGGGTTGTCTGTGCCTTGTAGATGAATGTGGAGTCGTTTTTCCCGTAGATAAAGAGAATTCGCAGTTAAGAGAGTTCCTTCCAGGGCTCCCCTGGTGGCGCAGTCGTTAAGAATCCACCCGCCAATGCAGGAGACACGGGTTCAAGCCCTGGTCCAGGAAGATCCCACATGCCACGGAGCAACTAAGCCCGTGCGCCACAACTACTGAGCCTGCACTCCAGAGCCCGCGAGCCACAACTACTGAGCCCACGCGCCACAACTACTGAAGCCCACGCACTGCAATGAAGAGTAGCCCCCACTTGTTGCAACTAGAGAAAGCCCATGCGCAGCAATGAAGACCCAATGCAGCCAAAAATAAATAAATTAAATAAATAAAAATTAAAAAAAAAAAAAAAGAAAGTTCCTTCCAGAACATGGATTGGCAGAGGGTTGGGTGGTCAGACAAGCCAGGAGGTTGTTGAACTAGTCTAGGCAAGACTTGATGAGGTCCTTACACATGATGGGGACCTTATGGCTGATGGGGGCCTTACAGATGTTGGGGTCCTTACACACGATGGGGACCTTACAGATGTTGGGATCCTTACAGATGGTGGGGTCCTTACAGATGGTGGGGTCCTTACACTAAGACTCTAAAAGTAAGAGGGAAGGATGGGGAGAGGTGAAAGACACCACGTTGTCACAGAGCTGGGGACAGACTGGCCAGGGAGCAGGTAGGGGAGGGGCGTTGGGAACCTTCAGGCCAGGGCGCCCGGGTGGCTGTGGAGTAGTTCGGGAAGACAAGGGCTCTGGAAAGAGCCCTCTCCAGGGAGGACGGTGAGGATGACAAGCTGATACCAGCTGTCTCAAGCGGCCCCCACTGTGGCCCTCAGGCCCTGGGAGTCAGTTCGGTTTGATGCTGTGTGGCCCCCTCTCCACCTAGAGCAGAGTCTGTCTCTAAGGAGATGCTGTTAATTTGGCTGAGACATATTAATTGGTATTTAAAAGCACTTACTATGCACCAGGCATACTCTAGCACTTTATATATATTTACTCATTTTAATCTTCAGATGGAATACTACTCAGCTTTAAAAAAAAAGAACGAAATAACGCCATTTGCAGCCACATGGATGGACCTAGAGATGATCATACTAAGTGAAGTGAGTCAGACAGAGAAAGCCAAATGCCATATGCTATCACTTACATGTGGAATCTAAAATATGACATAAACTGAACTTATCTATGAAATAGAAACAGACTCACAGACATAGAGAACAGACTTGTGGTTGCCAAGGGGGAGGTGGGTGGGGGAGGGAAGGATTGGGCGTTTGGGATTAGCAGATGCAAACTACTACACATAGAATGGATAAATGACAAGGTCCTACCGTATAGCACACAGAACTATATTCGATATCCTATCATAAGCCATAATAGAAAAGACTATATTAAAATAGAACGTATAGATATGTATCACTTTGCATACAGCAGAAATTAAACAACATTGTAAATCGACTCTACTTCAATAAAAAGAAATCCTCAAATGAACTCGGTGAGGATGATACTATCATTATCCCCACTTTACAAATGAAGAGGCTGAGGCACAGAGAGGTTAGGTGAATTGCCCACCGTTCCAAATCTAGCGAGAGGCAGAGCCGCGATCCAACCCAGACTTTCGGCCCCCAGAGCAGGCTTCTCCCCTTCGGCACTGTTGACATCGACTGTTCTCTGTGGGGGGCCGTCCAGTGCACTGTAGGTCATGGAGCAGCATTCCTGGTGTCCACCCCCTATGTGCCTGTAGCACCCTCTGCCCAGTTGTGACAACCAAAGATGTGTCCAGACCCTGTACATGTCCCCTGGGGGGCAGAATGGCCCCAGGTTGAGAGCTCTGCTCCAGAATCGTCTCTGTTTTTCTTTCTTTCTTCAAGCCCCTTCCGTGGAGGAGAAGAGGGAAATGCCCTTCTGCCTTAAAGAGGATTTGCAACTGAGGAAGTCCACTCAAGCAGAGGGACTGGAGGAGGGGCCGGCAAACCAGCCAAATACAGGATTCAGGAAACAAAGGTTTGAATGTGTGCGGTGCTACCCAAGGTCGCAACTTCTTGAGTAAGATAACCCACTGCACCTGCACTTTTTAGAGGCTGAAGGTAACTTCCCAGGATACAGAGGCAGCCTCTGAGGATTCCTCTCTTGGAAGTATTCGCACAGACGGTTTATGATGTAGAATGATATCTGCTTTGCTGCGGCTGTAAAAGAGGGGCCCCTCGTCCACATCTGGCTGAGGTCTCTCTCCAGCAGTCAGGAGAGGTTGTTTCAAAGCTGCGTACAGATGTGGTACCACCTCACGCCGATCAGAATGCCCATCATTAAAAAGGCTACAGGGAAAAATTGCTGGAGAAAAGGGAAGCCTCCTACACTGTTGGTGGGAATGGAAGTTGGTGCAGCCACTACAGAAAACAGTAAGGAGGCTCCTCAGAAAACTAAAAATAGAATTACCATATGATCCAGCAATCCCACTCCTGGGCATAGATCCAGACAAAACTATAATTCAAAAAGATACATGTGCCCCTATGTTCACAGCAGCACTATTCACAATAGCCAAGACGTGGAAACAACCATCAACAGTGTCCATCAACAGATGAATGGATAAAGAAGATGTGGTACGTACATACAATGGAATACTACTCAGCCATGAAAAAGAATGAAATGATGCCATTTGCAGCGACATGGCTGCAACTAGAGATTATCATACTAAGTGATGTAAGTCAGAAAGAGAAAGACAAATGCCACATGATGTCACTTCCATGTGGAATCTAAAATACAACACAAATGAACCTATCTACGAAACAGAAACAGACTCACAGACATACAGAACAGACTTGTGGTTGCCAAGGGGGTGGGAGTTGGGGGAGGGCTGGAGGGGGAGTTTGGGATTAGCAGATGCAAACTATTATATATAGAATGGATGGACAACAAGGTCTTGCTGTATAGCACAAGGAGCTATATTCAAATATCCTGTGATAAACCATAACGGAAAAGAATATTTTAAAAAGAATGTATAGATATGTGTAACTGAATCACTTTGCTGTACAGCAGAAATTAACACAACATTGTAAATCAACTATACTTCAATGAAAAAAACAAACAAACAAAAAAGCTACATACTGGGACTCTCTTAGCACTAACAGGAGAGGGGAAGAGACAAGGCTGGAGGCTCTGAGCATCTAATAAGGAAAGGAGACAGTACAGAGGAATACTGATACACTGAATGCAGCTCACGAAGTGTTTTGCATTGACGGTGGTCAACAAATACTGGTTAAGTGAACAAGACAGGAATTCAGGGACATAGGTCCCCAGGTCCGAGCGGAGCCTGCAGCACTGACCGATCGCCCAGCCACACCTCCGAGCCACCCACGAGTCTTGTTATGCTGGGGACAGGTGTGTGCAGAGTCTGAGCTGGGGATGGACTTCCACGTCAGTGAGTGGACCTTCATTTCTGTATTCCCTCTTCCCGCCTAGGAACAGCTAGTTCCAAGATGTCTTTGTCACCTGTCACTGCTGCATTGCAGGACTCAGCAAGTATGACAAAAAGCATGTAAAATACCTCATTTATCATTTCTATGTGGATTACACATTGAATGGATAATATTTTAGGTGTACTGGGTTAGATAAGATAAAGATTGGGACTTCCCTGGTGGTCCAGTGGTTAAGACTCCATGCTTCCACTGCAGAGCGCAAGGATTTGATCCCTGGCCGAGGAGCTAAGATCCCGCATGCCGCGTGGGGCAGCCAAAAAAAATAAATAAATAAGATAAAGGTTAACATTATTTTAACCTGATTGTTCCTTTCTTGATGTGGCTCCCAGAGAGTTTTAGGTGGCCCACAGGGCTCATGTTACATTTCCGCAGGACGGCGCAGGTACAGAGGGTTCAGCCCAGCTGTTCAAATCTTTCTGACCTGTTTTCGGCCAAAATTTACTTACAGAGGACAAAACCTCTCCTGCCCTCCCCCCTCAACACATTAAGGCTAAAGGCAAGCAGAGAGGACTAATTAGCAAGTCTGATGGTCAGAATTTTTATATTTCATCTGTCAACTTGAATAATTTGTTTGCACTCTGCTCTCCCTGAGAACTGTTTGCATTTCCGGAATGGGCAGCTCTCTTAGGGACTTCTGCCCCATTGGGTTTTCGTAGGTTTGACCTTGCAAACAAGTTAACAAAAGCTTATCACTCACAACAAAAGTGGAAACAATAGAAAAACAACAACAAAAGTGGAAAGAGTGCCCAAGCAAGTAAGTGATTTTCCTACTGGTTCTTTCTATGGATATAGTAACCTCTCTGGTTCCAGTGGTCAAGCATATGCACACACACACATCCCTCCATTGGAGAAATATGTGAAATTCATACTTTCAGTAGTAATTTATGCACCGATTTTTTTTTTTTAGTTTGCATCAAAATGCACTGCCCTGCAAAACTTGGGTCCTAATCAATAAAACTAAAGTCCAGTTCCAGTAAAATCTATGGCTGCTAATTAAAATCACCTTAATCGAAACAAAAATACCTCTTGATTCTTCTAGCCATTACAGACGGATTATTTCATTTTAATTTATCCTAAAGCTGGATCTTACTTGCTGCCAATGATTTTGCGGGACCGTTGAGTGATCTGGTTTCCTTGGACACACACACACACACACACACACACACACACACACACACACACGCACACCAGTACCCTCACACACAGCGGGTGGACTCCCAGAGCTTGGGCAGGGAGGTGTCTCTGGGGATTTGCTTCTGACGACATCACTTTACACTTTCTGATGGGACTTGTTCACTGGGTGTAGAGGCCTAGAGGTAGAGTCTGGGCCAGGCACAAAGTCTGAGTCAGCAAAAAGCAAGCTCGTGGCAAGGAAAACCACACCAACAAACAGATCTAGAGACAATGCTGTGTAGACAGGGCAGCACCGGTTCTGTCCTGCCTCTGCCTTTGCCTCTAACTCACTGGTGACCTTGGACCCGTCCCTAACTCTGGAACTGCTTCCTTTCCCAGACAGCAGGAGAGCTGGTCTAGAGGACCCATTGGATCCCTGCAAGCACAAATACTGTATGTTTGCTTCCTTCTCATTCAGTCAACAAGTAAACGCCTACTGTGTACCAGGCATTGAAGGTACTCAGACATTGCTGACATGTGGGTAACACAGAGCTGGAGAGGCAGACCTGCAACACTTGGCCACCACACAGAGTCTAAGGACAACAATGGAACTTGAGCAGAGGGAAGAGGAGGCAGGAGCTGGGTAAAGAAGGGGGTAAAGTGCCCCAGGCAGTGAGAGCCACAGCTTCTTCCAGGACGGCCTCCTGGGATCCTGAAAGCCTAGCACGGTGCCTAGCACAGATTAGGTCTCATAAATATGTTAAATAAGTGACTATAAAGTCCCAGAGGCAAGAAACAACATGGTGAGTTCAGGGAGGTACAAATTGTTTTGCTAGGCTGGGGGAAGGGGGGAAATGGCTTATACGGGAGGGATGGGGATGAGATAAGAAGTAAACAGGAGTCAAATCTGGAAGCTTTGTACACCAAGCTAAGGAACATGTATTTGATTTTAATCACTAATGAATGGTTCAAACAGGGTGTGACGCACTCAGAAAGACACTGGTGAAATACCGGCTTTATTTCTTCTTTTGGTTACGAAGGCTCTCTGGGCATAACAGTTTCTTTATCGAGAGGACTTTAATTACAAATTGTTTAAAGGATTATTCATGTTTTCTATTTCTACTCCTGTCAATTTTGATAAGTTGTATATTTCTAGGAATTTTTCTATTTTTTCCTAATTTATTGGCATTTTGTTCATAATATCCTCTATGATCCTGTTTTCATCCCTAACATTAGGGATTTGTCCCTTTCTCCTTTTTCCCTTTTCAATATCACCAGGGGTTCATCAACATCATTGGTCTTTTCCAAGGTGCACCTTTGGCTTTGTTGGCCATCACTAATATGTGTTTATTTTCTATTTTGTTACTTTCTACTCTCATCTTTATTTTTCCCTTCCTTCAATGGGGGGAGGGCAGATTAATTTGTTCCTTTCTTTTCCTAATTTGATAACATAGCTTATCTCATTGCTTTTCAGTCTTTCTTCTTTTCTAAGATATGCATTTGAGGTTATAAATTTCCCTTGGAGCATAGCTTTAGCTGCATCCCACAAATTGGATAATATTGTCTTCAGTATCATTCAATTCAAAATATCCAGGTCAAAATATCATTTCAATATCACTCCATTCACTTTTCCATCACTCTTTCTTCTTTGGCTCATGGGTCATTTAGAAATGCAGATCTTAATTTCAAAGTAAGTAGAGATATTTTAGTTATCTTTACGTTATTGACTTCTCTCTTAATTGTGTCATTATCAAAGAACACATTCTGTATGAATTCAATCCTTAGACATTTGTTGAGACTTATTTTATGGACCAGCACGTTGTCTACTTTTAGAAGTATTCCTACGTGTGCTTGAAAAAAAGGTGTATTCTGTAATTATTTGGTACAGAATTTGATATATATCAATTAAATCAAGTTTTTAAATCACTGTAATGTTAATGTGTCAACTTGGCTGGGCCATAGTGCTCAGATATTTGGTCAAATATTATCCTATATGTGAGGGTGTTTTGGAGTGAGATTAACATTTAAATCAGTGGACTTTGAGTAAAGCAGATTGCTCTCCAATCAGTTGAAGGCTTGAATAGAACAAAAGACTGACCTCCCTGAGCAAGAGGGAATTCTGCCAGCAGATGGATTTCAACTTAAACTGCATCACCGGCCCCTCCCTGAGTCTCCATCCTGACAACCTATCCTTCAAAATTTGGACTTGTCAGCCTCCATAACCACATTAGCCAATTCATTAAAGTAAATCTTTCTCAGAGAGAGAGAGAGCGAGAGAGAGATATCCTATTGGTTCTGTTTCTCTCTAGAACCTAACACAATCATGTTGTTCAATTTACTGTACACTTACTGATTTTTTTGGGTCTGTTTGTTCTGTCAGTTACTTAGAGAAATGTGTTAAAATATTTTTGCTTTGATTATGAATTTGTTTATTTCTCTTTGTATTTCTGTTGATTTTTGCTTTATATATTTTGAGACCATTTTATTAGATGTATACAAATGTAGAATTATTGTATCTTCTTGGTAAGTTAAATCTTTTTATCATTATGAAGTGTCCCTCTTTGTTTATGGTAATACAGCTTGCCTTAATGTCTTTGTCTGATATTAGTACACTTACACCAGTTTTCTTTGGGTTAGAGTTTACTGGTACACCTTTTTCCATCCTTTTACTTTCAAACTTTGCATATTCTGCTCTTTTTTTATGATTCTTTTTTTTTTTTTTTTTTTTGGTACGCGGGCCTCTCACTGTTGTGGCCTCTCCTGTTAAGGAGCACAGGCTCTGGACGCGCAGGCTCAGCGGCCATGGCTCACGGGCCCAGCCGCTCTGCAGCATGTGGGATCCTCCCGGACCGGGGCACGAACCTGTGTCCCCTGCAATGGCAAGCGGACTCTCAACCACTGTGCCACCAGGGAAGCCCTTTTTATGATTCTTGAAAGCAACATATAGTTGGGTTTTATTTTCTTATTCAGGTTGACAGTTTTTGCTTTTAATTGGAGCATCTAGTCCATTTACATTTAGTGTATTTACTGATATATTTAGATTTAAATCTACCATCTTACTATTTTCTCTAATTTTACCATCCTTTTATATCCTTTTCCTCTCCTTTCTTGCCTTCTTTTCTATTAGTTGAATATTTTATTATCCCAACTTTCCCAATTAGCTTGTTACTGATACCATTTTTCCTATTCTTTTAGTGATTACTCTAGAGATTACTGCATACATTCTTGATGTATTGAAGCCTAGCATAAACTGGTATGTTTGCCACTTCCCAGGCAATACAGGGTGTCAGAACATTTCAATTCCATTCTCCCAATCCCAAATACTATGATATTTTTATTGCATGAGATTTATGTACAAATTTTCTGTTTTCATTCCTTTCTACATCTCTGACCTTCTCTCTGCTCGAATAATATTTTTAGTATTTTCTTTAATATTTGCTGCTGACAGATTAGCTCAGTTTTTGTATGTCTGAAAATGTCTTTATTTCACCATCATTCTTTTTTTTTTTTTTTTTTGTGGTATGCGGGCCTCTCACTGTTGTGGCCTCTCCCGCTGTGGAGCACAGGCTCCGGACACGCAGGCTCAGCAGCCATGGCTCACGGGCCCAGCCGCTCCACGGTATGTGGGATCTTCCCGGACCAGGGCATGAACCTGTGTCCCCTGTATCGGCAGGCGGACTCTCAACAACTGCGCCACCAGGGAAGCCCTCACCATCATTCTTGAAGGATATTTTCAATGATATTAAATTTTAGACTAGCATTTATTTTCTTTTAGCACCTTAGAAATAAATCCTATTGTCTTCTGGTTTTCATTGTTTCTGTTGAGAAGTCAGTTGTTGTTAGTTCTCTTTGAGAAATCCTTTGTGTTCTGAATTTTTCTTGATACGCCTGGATATGGTTTTCTTCCTGCTGTAGAATTTCTTTTTGTTATATATATCTCATTCTTTTGACTCTCCATCCTTTATTCTGGATATTTTCTTGTGACATTTTTCAATTCAACAACTCTCTCTTTAGCAATGTCCATTCTGCTGTTAAACCCTTTTATTTTTAATTCTGGTTATTGTATAGACAACATAGAATTTGGTCTATTGTCAGGCACAGAATTTCAATTTGGTTCTTTTTATAGTTTCTAGTGATCTGCCATAACACTCATTTTTCTTAAGACTTCAAACATATTAAAAACATGGTTATTTTGGGGGCTTCCCTGGTGGTGCAGTGGTTGAGAGTCCGCCTGCCGATGCAGGGGACACGGATTTGTGCCCCGGTCCGGGAAGATCCCACATGCTGCGGAGCGGCTGGGCCCGTGAGCCATGGCCGCTGAGCCTGCGCATACAGGCTCCGCAAAGGGAGAGGCCACAACAGTGAGAGGCCCGCGTACCGCAAAAAAAAAAACAAAACCATGGTTATTTTTAAAGTTTATGTCTGTTCTTTCCATTAACTAGAAGCTTTGTGAATCTGCTTTTACTGTTTATTGTTTCTCCTGGGTTTTGATCATATGGTCTTATTTTCTTGATGCTCTCTTATTTTTGATTGAGTGTCAGACTCAATCATTCTATATGAAAAAATTATAGAAATAATTTGAGGGCTAAAATGATATATTCCTCCACAGAGGATCTACTTTTGCTTCTGGTAGGCACCAAGGGCCTCTAGAAATCCCAGGTTGCCTTAATCCAATTATAGGGATTAAGATTATTTGAAGTTTAGTAGTGAGAATGGGAGCAGGAGATGGATTTGAAAACCCATCTGTTCTCTCTGCTAAGTACCAGAGATCAGAGCAAAACCAGCAGTCCAAGGCCCCATGGACCAATACCAGCAGCCTGGACACATATACCCCCCATCAAAGCGGCATTGTAGAGAAAGTGCTGTTTACTTGGCCCACCCCTTTTCGGCACGATAATCCTGTCCAACCATATGTAGAAAATAATATGTGAATGGAGTCTTTAATCCTAGGCTTTGTGAGATGACAAAAGGATTTTCTCAGAATGACTGAATCCAAACTCTGAAAAGAAACCTGTAAACATTTCTTCACAAACCCATGAACAATAGTCTCACTGAAGAATCATCAATGAGCCTTCATTATTTCATCCAAAGAAAATGCCCATCTACTCTGCCCCAAGCTCTTCAGTGCCTTCATACACACACACACACACACACACACACACACAAACACACACACACACTCGATGCATATGTTCTAATACTAGAACGTTCACTTCTTGTTTTAGAACCAAGATTATCCAGCTCGGAAAATTCTAAGTCCTCGTTCATGCCTTTAGGCAAAGCACGGTCTTTAAGAACAGAACCTTCCAGTGAGCACTCAAGCCCCTCCACAGTCCTGCCTGGTGAGGGCTGCGGCCCTGCTCGATGCCAAGGGGCCTCATTCTCCCTTAACCCGCAGGGTCCGTTTACATGCTTAGGAATCTGCTGTCTGGGTCACTGTTCTCCAGGCCAGTCCTGCTCTTTCCACAGCTGTGCTCTCTCAGCATTCTCAGACAGCAGTGCCATAGCAGAAGGGGAGATATTTGAATGCTACTGGCAGTAGTAATCTCTTCTTGCTTGTGGACAAGATGCAACAGGCCCCCCCATACTCATGCCCTGAATATGGCCAAATGTCATCATTCACCCTGAGGGACACTGCTGAACATCTTTGCAGGATCTCAGGTGCCAGTGACCAGCTAACTTGTCCTCCATATCGTGGAGGCTATGGGCAGAGTTAGAAGAGGTGGGATGCAGGCATTTCATCATTTTCACAGGTTTTAAGAGACAGAGCAAGACAGATCATTGGAAAAGGCTGAGTGAGCAGGAACTTTCTCCCCCTGCCAGCTCCTATATGCACCTCCAGACTCAGCTCAGGCACCTCTCTTCCGTCGAGCTTCCGAATCTACTGCCCCTGTGCTTGTCTCTGGCCCCATCATAACTTGTCTGTTTGTAAGTCCGTCTCCCCAGCTTGGCCGCACCTCCAGGGCAGGGGCATGTCTGGTTCAGTGAGTGTCCCCCAAACCAGAACTGGGGTGGCATAGCAGATGCTCACAAGCCCCGCCAACGAGCGTATGGGGCCACATGCGCACCCCCGTGTGGCACAGTGACACTGACCAAACCAGCTCTGTCTCTCTTCCGTGACAGGGGGTCTGGACTAGGGGTCGGCCCGAGAGGCTCTCCTAAGGTGCCTCATGGGGCAGGAAGCTGGCGGGGAGCCTCCCAGAGTGCGGGCAGCCCTCAGGGCTCCCCCAGGGAAGGGGAGCCGCACTCTCCTCCCTCCATGGGGCTCTCACCCTCGGGGACGCAGCCACCCTGGTACAGCTCCCTAGAGGGGGGCTTCAGGGCCTGAGCTTGGTGGAAGGGCAGGAGTGATGTGCAACCACCCGAGCCGCACTCCAGGCCTGGAAGCTCATCCCCTTTCTCCTCCGCACTTGGACTTTGGAGTGAGACTCACGCCTCATCTTACGGGAGAACAGCGGCCGACAGCAGGAGCACAGGTGTGTGGGTGGTGCTTCCCAAATTACCCGACTGCAAGCACCTGTGCAGAAGCCTGGGTGGGGGGCGGGGATGGGGCGGCAGGGGCAAGCACTCAGGTTATGAGAAGCAGAAGGGTTTCTGCCCCAAACAGTGCCAGGAGCCACAGGTTGGATGGGACTCAGGGGGTCACAGAGCCCACCCTCCCCGTGTGTGATGAATCGTTCCTCACTAAACGGTCACCCAGGCCTTGCTGAGCGCCTCCTGAGACAGCCCACGGGGTGGCCAGGGCTCTGCCATTTGCATCGGATGCCAAAGCTTTTCATTCCGCCATCAGGCCCTGGCACATCGGCCCAGGAGAGGCTGGAGCAAAGAAGACGGTGTTTCATGGCCAGGTTTTGATAACGGGGGTTGGGAGGGAAGGAGAGGTTCCTGGAGGGGGAGGTAAGAGAAGGGCATCTCAGGGGCCCCCGGCCCAGGACAGACTTTGCCCAATCCCTCTCCTTCCGGGGTCCAGGTCCGCCTCAACCTGTGGATGGCCGCTGCTTTCTGGAGGTGAGGCGCGAGGAGGGGGGCGTTCTGCTTTGTCCGCGAGGGCAGGAAGAGGGGCTTATGATGGACGGAAACATCTTCCTGCTGCATAGTGACTATTCTTGACATTTTACTAAAATCTTACAAAGTATTTTCACATGAATTAACACATTTGATCCTCACAACAACCCCACTGCAGAGGCAGGGAGGACCTCACGCCCACCTCCCCACCGCTGCACACACACGTGCACCACTTTAGGGATGAAGAAACTGAGGCTAAAGACATGGCTGTAGAGGGAAGCTTCCCGGCCTCGCAGTGGCTGTAACGAAGGCACCTGCACCTCCGCCGTGGGGGGCACCCTGAATGCCCCCCACGGCCGCTGCTTACTCAGCTCTCCTCACCTATTAACGTTGGTCAGAGCTCAACCCTCACTGGCTGATGGAGGAGAATTTAATGAAGAGATTTTATGTGAAGGTGTGGGCAGGGCTAAGAAAACCCAGCAAGGGCCAGGAAAGTACCTGGGACCAGCCAGAGTGGGATGTCATTGCCACCCCCCAACAAGAGTGAAGGGAGCAGAAACTGGAACCCCAGGATCTGTGGCGGGGAGAAGGGGGTGCCCCAGGAGCTGGGGTCTCTGGCAGAGGAAAGCCACCAGGCTCGCCCTCTGCAAACCCACAGGGGCTCATAGGTGGCCAGATTTAGCAAATGAAGATACAGGATGCCGAGATAAATTTGAATTTCAGATTAATGAATAACTTTTTGTATAAGTACATGCCAAAGATTCCATGGGGTATACTGATACTAAAAATGTTTTTGCTTATCTAAAATTCAAAACTAACCGGGCATCCTGTATTTTATCTGGCAACGATAACAGGGAAGGAGCCGGGGAATAAATACCCAGACCTCTCTCTCCTCCCAGTACCTCCCATTGGCCCAACCAAAGTGGAAACCCAGTGGAAAGAGAGCTGGTTTGATGAAGTCTGTAGAGATCAGCACCTAAGGGCCCAGGGAAGAAGGAGAAGCTGGGGGGGTGGGGCTGGGGGAGCAGCAGGGACCTGCTCACACAGCATATTGTAAGGAGAGAAGCTGCTCAAACCCAGCTCGTGACAGCGACCCAAGAGGGTGGGTAGAATGGTGAAGACGCCCATCCCATAGCAACTCGCCAAGCGTCCTGGCAGCCCACTTAGCTGCTCTGACCTCAGTTCCCTAATCAATAGAAGGGGGAGTTATTAGACAAGATTTATTTCTAAGATCCCTTCTAACGTTAAAATTCTTTGACTTGTAAATGACAACAAAAGAAATATGTGCTCTACTGTTTAAAAAAAATCTTACTGCACAGCAGCCCAGGACCCTCGTGCAGAGAATCCAACCAGCCTGGCCCCAAGACAGATGCATGACCAGGACTCCAGGGTGCTGACCAGAAGTGGAATCCTACCCAGGACCCTCTGTTTAAGAATGAAAGAAAGTATGGGAATGTCAAATGGTGGAACCACTATGGAAAACAGTATGGTGGTTCCTCAAAAAATTAAACACAGAATTACCACACGATCCAGTAATGCCGCTTATGGGCATACACCCAAAAGAACTGAAAGCAGGGACTCAGTTATTTGTATGCCCATGTTCATAACAGCATTATTTACAATCGCCAAAAGGTGGAAACAACCCAAGTGTCCATCAACAGATGAATGAATAAACAAAATGTGGTCCTTACATACGATGGAATATTACTTGGCTTCTAAAAGGAAGGGAACTTTGACTCATACTACGACATGGATGAACCTTGAGGATATTATGCTTGGTGAAATAAGCAGCCACTAAAGACAAACATCGTATGATTCCACTTATGTGAGGTCCCTAGAGTAGTCACATTCATAGAGACAGAAAGTAGAATGGTGGTTGCCAAGGGCCAGGGCGAGAGCGGGTGAGGAGTTAGTGTTTAATGGGGACAGAGTTTCAGTTTAAGAAGATGAAACAGTCCTGGAGATGGATGGTGGTGATGGTTGCACAGCAATGTGAAGGGACTGAATCATACATTTAAAAATGGTTAAAATGGTAAATTTGATGTTATGTGTGTTTTACCACATTTTGTAAAGGATGAAAAAAAGTGTATCTTCTAGTTTAGAACAGTTTCTATCTAAAGCATTAAACTGGAGGACCTTAACCTTAAGTTAAGCTTAACCTTAAGTTAATTAAACTTAACCTTAAGTTAATTAAACTTAAAATCTTTTGCACAGCAAAGGAAACGCCAACAAAATGAAAAGACAACCTACCGAATGGGAGAAAATATTTGCAAATAATATGAAGATAAGGGGTGAATATCCAACATATATAAACAACTCATATAACTCAACATCAAAAAAACCCAAACAACCCAATTAAAAAATGGGCAGAAGATCTGAATAGATATTTTTCAAAAGAGGAAATGCAGACGGCCAACAGGCACATGAACAGATGCTCGACATCACTAATCAACAGGGCAATGCAAATCAAACCCACAATGAGATATCACCTCACCCCTGTCAGAACGGCTATCATCAAAAAGAATACAAATACCAAATGCTGGAGAGGGTGTGGAGAAAAGGGAACCCTCGTACACTGTCGCTGGGAATGTAAATTGGTGCAACTACTGTGGAAAACAGTATGGAGGTTTCTAAAACACTAAAAATAGAACTCCCATATGACCCAGCAATTCCACTCCTGGATATATATCTGAAAGTAACAAAAACACTAATTTGAAGAGATACATGCACCCCAGTGTTCATAGCCTTATTTACAATTGCCAAGATATTGAAGCAACCTACGTGTCCATCAACAGATGAGTGGATAAAGAGGATGTAGTACATATATGCAATGGAATACTACTCAGCCATGAAAAAGAATGAAATTCTGCCATTTGCAACAATGTGGATGGACCTAGAGGGTATTATGCTTAGTGAAATAAGTCAGACAGAGAAAGACAAATACTGTATTATATCACTTATATATGGAATCTAAAAAATACAAGAAACTAGTGAATATAACAAAAAAGAAGCAGACTCACAGATACAGAGAAGAAAGTAGTGGTTACCAGCGTGGGGTGGGGGACAATATAGGGATCGGGGGGTGGGAGGTACAAACTATTGGGTGTAAGAGAGGCTCAAGGACGTATTGTACAACACAGGGAACATAGCCAATATTCTGTAATAACTGTAAATGGAAATAAACTCTAAAAATTGTATAAAAAAGAAAAAAACTTTTTGAATAAAAACAAAAAGTTAAACTGGAAAAAGGATTTTAGCCCACCAAGGAGTAGTCTTCAGTTATCTGGAAAATTCATTTGTAGCAAAAGCAGCGTTTTCTCATGATGTTGGATAACAGTGGTTTTATTGCAACTAGATCACCTTCATTAAAAATGTTTTGAAACATTAATTATAAAAATCAAGTTGTATGGAGGGCCCTGTAGTGTCTTCATCACAGGACCCTCACATGTTAGTGTGATCAATGCCTAGATTTTGTGACACTAAGAAGAACAAATAGCCCATAGGTATTTCCTTTCAGATCTTTGTTTTTGGAGTCTAGTTGATTTACAGTGTTGTGTTAGTTTCTGCTGTGCAGCAAAGTGATTCAGTTATATATGTACATGCCTCCACTCTTTTTTAGATTCTTTTCCCATGTAGGTCATTACAGAGTATTGAGTAGAGCTCCCTGTGCTGTACAGCAGGTCCTTATTAGTTATCTGTTTTATATATAGTAGTGTGTATATGTCAATCCCAGTCTCCAGTTTATCCCTCCACCCTTCCTCCTTGGTAACCGTACGTTTGTTTTCTACATCCGTGACTCTGTGTGTTTCTGTTTTGTAACTAGTTTCGTTTGTACCATTGTTTTAGATTCCACATATAAGCACTGTCATATGGTATTTGTCTTTCTCTGTCTGACTCACTTCACTGAGTATGACAATATCTAGGTCCATCCGTGTCGCTGCAAATGGCATTATTTCATTCTTTCTTATGGCTAATAGTCCATTGTATATATGTACCACATCTTCTTTATCCATTCCTTCATCTCCTTTCAGATCTTTACATGTAACTTGTCTTCCGGATACATTATTCTTCTCTTCCCAGATCTTTCCAGAAAAGTAGGGAGTTCAGACTGACTTTCATTAATTTTCATGCCCACCTCAGTGGAGAGAGAGTGATCTTTTTTTTTTTAATTTTTTTGGCCGTGCCACGCAACATGCGGGATCTAAGTTCCTCCACCAGGGATCAAACCCATGCCCCCTGCAGTGGAAGCACGGAGTCTTAACCACTGGACCGCCTGGGTAATGTGTCTGTTCATTTCGAAGAGTGAAGAGTCAGCCCTTCCCACTCTTCCGGAGCACCGTCATGTCCTTCTCTGGGAGGTGGGGAAGTCTTAGCACGGGCTGAAAACAATTTCACAGAATCCCTACAGGCCCGCTGTGCAGGGCAGAGCAGGGCACACACAGGTGAGGAAGAACTGGCTCCTGCCTCTGAGAAATTTCTAATCTGGTGATGGATAAGGCTCGCATGCAATAACAATTAAACAGGGGAGACCCTTTCGCTCATACCCCGTCAGGGGAATTTAAGGAAAAAAAGAGACATATCCAGCTAAAGGGCTCGGGACAGGGCTTACAACTTCATAAGAGAACATATATGAATGAACACGTGAGAAGTAGCTCAATATCACTAACCATCAGGGAAATGCAAATGCAGATCACAGTGAGACACGTCCACACACACACAACAACGGCTACAAGTTTTATTTAATTGTAAAACCCAATACCAAGAGTTGGAAAGAACGTAGCAGAACTGAATCACTCACACATTGCAGATTCACATGGCAGTTTCACAAGCGAAAACATCTGTCAAAACTCATCAAAGCTTATGGAAATGGGTTCAGCTTATTGTACATAAATTATACTGCAATAAGGTAATTATTTTAAAAATTTATAAAGCCACAGTGCAAAAGGAGAAGAAAAGCAAATGTCAATACAGTTGTTTAACAGCTATTCAGATATAAATGATATACCCCAAACTGCACATATTAACTGCACATATATTTAATGTATATAATTTGATGAGTTTGGAGAGAGAGAAGGGAGGGAGGAAAGGAGGCAAAGGAAGGAAGGAAGGAAGGAAGGAAGGGAGGAAGGAAGGGAGGGAGGGAGGGAGGGAGGGAGGGAGGACAGACTCCCTTCCTGGATTGCAGACAGCTGCCATGAAAGGACACAGCAAGAAGGCAGCCGTCTGTAAGCCAGGAAGAGAACCCAACCTTGCTCGTACCCTGATCTCACGCTTGCAGCTTCCAGAACTGTGAGAAATAAACGTGTTATTTAAGCCCCCCAGGCTGTGGTATTTGGTTATGGCGGCCTGAGGAGACAAATCCAGGCTGTTGACCTTTACCCCCTCTACCCACCCCCAAGCTGCTCTCCTGCTCAGCCACTGTCCTTCAGCTCCCACCCAGACCACCCACTGAGGGTGCAGGGGCTAAGGGCGCCGGTTCCAAAGCCAGTGGGTGTATTGATGCCCCTTGACTTTCGCCTCACTGTGCACATTGTGTGACTCTGACTTCCCTCCAGGCCTGACTTCTCTGGCCATGGGACAGGTCCCCATGACAGCCCAGTGAGCACCTCCCACACCCCAAACTCCCTAACTCAACCCTCCCCAGTCTCCCAGGTCCTTGCAGTCGCTCAGGCTGCAAAGCATGGCGTCCTCACAACGCCTCTCTCATTCGCACATCCAATCTATCAGACTTCTGCCTGAGGGACCTCAAGGTGTGGCCTCCGCTCTTACCTTCCCCAGCTTCCCCACCAGGGAGCGCGCCCACCTCACTCTCCATCCTGCAGGGCCCGCCGGGAGGAAGGCTCCGTCAGGGGACAGATGGTCAAGCCTAGTGGTCCTGGGCCAGCCCCCTGCTGCCCCACCCCACGCCCCCACACCACACATCCCCGCTGCCTGGGGAGAAACCCCCCACCCTTCCTTCTCTTGCTAATTCCTGGTTGGGCTTCAAGACTCAGGTCTGGTGTCACTTTCTTCCAGAAGCTTTCCTTAATTAAACGAGGTATTTAATCAAACATTTGTTGAGCATCTAGCGAGTACAGTACTGGGGGACATTTCAAAGGCCTCAGAGCTGGACCTGCCCAGTCCCAAGGATTCAGGTTCGTCCCACGGATTCAGGAGCTCGGGATGTGGATCCCTGGGCAGCAGGTGTCTCGTGAGAGACCCCCTTTGTGTACCCCTGCCACCTGTGCTTTGAGCAAAGCTCGTCTAGAGGTAAGAGCGGCTAAGTCTGAGCACTGTGCCATGGGGTTGTACTCATACTGTCTCCTCTAATGATCAGGTACCATTATTATTCCCATTTTATACGATGAAAAAGCTGGGGCTCAAGAAGGTTCCTTGCTCCAAGTCAGCCAGCTGGTAAGGGACAGAGCCTCTTACAGCTAAAAAGGATTTCAGGGACCACGTAACCCAGGGGTTCTCCACCCACTGCCTCAGAACCACCCGGGAGCTTCAAAACACATTTCTCCTAGAGATTCTGATTCAACCAGCGTGGATGTCCTCTCTACCCAGGGCACCCTCAGGCATGGCCAGAATCGAGAACCACTGACTAATCCAACTCTTTGACTCTACAGGTAGGGAAACTAAGGTTTGGAGAGCCCAGATGATGTTTCCAGGTCACACACAAATTTGGCAGACCTAGGATTAAAATGGAGGTTTTTCTGACACCACATCCGATGTTCTTTCCAACGTGCTGGTGTTTTCCCAACAACTTTACCCCTTTGAGGGAGGATAATGTGGGCTTCTCCAACTAAAGACATTAGACGCTCAAAAACGTGGCCAACTTTCTAGTCAATGTGACCCCAGGCAGGGGACACTGCAGAGCAATCCCCCCACCCTGGCACAAGGAATCTCTACCCCCCAGGAGAAGGAGACAAAAGAGGTCTTTCTCCCCAAGGAAAAAACCCAAACTACTCTCCGGCGCCATCTAGTGACACGGAGAGGTGTGTGTCAGAGCTTTCGGAAGCCGGGAAGGACAAACTGACTCGGTTCAACACAACTGGAGCTTTGGACATAGAAGTCCTCAGGTGAGAGTCTCCGCAGTGGAGGTGGCCACAGAATTGTCACCAGGGAGGTGAGAGCTGAGGAAAGGTAGGAATTTACATTAAAACAAAGCACTTTACTGAGAAGGGATAAAGACAATTAGGTATGGCAGTTCTTCAAAAAATTAAACATAGAATTACCATATGACCCAGCAATCCCATTCCTGGGTATGCACACAAAAGACCTGAAAGTAGGGCATCATGCAGGTATTGGAACCCCATGTTCACAGCAGCTCTAGTCACAATAGCCCAAAGGTGGAAACAACCCAGGTGTCCATCGACACATGAGTGGGTAAACAAAATGTGGTCTGTACATAAGACGGAATATTATTCAGCCTTAAAAAGGAAGGAGATTCTGCAGTAGGCTACATCATGGCTGAACCTCAAAGACAGTATGCTCAGTGAAATAATCCAGAGATGAAAGGACAAATACTGTGTGATCCCACTGTACGAGGCACCTAGGGCAGTCATATTCATGGGGACGGAACGTAAACAATAGAATGGTAGTTACCAGGGGCTGAGGGAGCGGGAAATTACGGGGAGTTATTGTTTAGTGAACATCGAGTTTCAGTTTGGGAAGATGAAAAAGTTCTGCAGATGGATGGTGGTCATGGCTGCACAACGAGAACGGACTTAACACCCTTGAGCTGTGCACTCAGAAAAAGGTTAAAATGGGGAATTTTATGTTACGTATGTTTTAGCACAATAGAGGAGAGAGAGAGAGAGAAAGAGAGAGAGTTAGGTGTCAGGCTCCAAGTGCTGGGTGAGACTGAATTGAGCAGCGCGGCCCAGAACAGGGAAGGCATTCGCTCCTCACTCACTCATTCATTCAACCACCAGCAAATACTGACACCGCCACATGCCAAGAATCATTCCAGGCACTGCAAACCCGGTATCGAAACCAAGGGGATGAAACTCCCCACCATGCTGGAGCCTACAGTCTAATGACAACAACCAGATAAGCAAGTAAATACCTCAAGTGACAGATGGTGATTCTGCTGGAGAAAAGAGCAGGGCCGACGCAGGGGCCAGGCCAGGGCTGGTGGTTGAAGGAGAAGGAAGGGAAGGGTTTTCTGACATGAGGACATTTGACAAAGGATCTTGAAGACAGTGGGCTGCATCTAGGCAAACGGACTCAAGCGCACGGGCCCTGAAGGGGACCCTGCTCTGGGTGCTGGGGTGGGGATGGGGGAGGAGTGGCCAGAGGGGCAGAGAGGTGGCCGGGGCCAGATCCTGCAGGGCCTTGGGCCCTCGTGAGGCCTGTGGTTTTCCCCACAAATGAGCATGGGAGCCACGGGGCGCGGGAGTTTGGGCAGAGCAGGGTGTGAACAGGATCATGCGGGCTCCCGTGGGAGAAGAGGCTAGCGGGTGACACAGGTGGAGAGGAAGACCGGGGTGAGGCCGTTGTAGAAATCCAGGCCAGAGGCAATGGAAGCTTGACCAGGGAGGCCTGGTAGAGAGAGCCGACGAAGGGTGGTCCGAGTGTGGGTCAGGAGCCATGGGATTTCCCGGTGGCGTGGACACGGGTAAGAGGAGGAGAGGAGTGAAGGGTGACTCCAAAGTGTTTGGCTTCTGTCCCGAGTGCCTGGAGGGGGAGGGGCTGTCCACTTAGTGAGACGGGAAAGAGGTGCGGGTTTGGGGAGAGAAGCAACCGAATGACGCTCTGGGACATACTCGGCCTGAGATGGCTGTGCGATGTCCTCGGGGAGAGGCGGAGGAGACACGAGTGGGGTGTCTGGGGACCGGAAGCCATGATGTGACACAGGGAGTGCATGCAGATGCACGGGAAGGAGCCCCCTGCGTGCAGAGGTGGGAGAGATGGGGGGACTGCACAGAGGGGCCTGAGAAGGAGAACGGCGTGTCCTAGACAGCGAGAAGAAAGCCTTTGCAAGAGGAGAGAGTGCTCGCTTT
The DNA here is from genome assembly GCF_005190385.1 of Monodon monoceros. Classification (NCBI taxonomy): domain Eukaryota; kingdom Metazoa; phylum Chordata; class Mammalia; order Artiodactyla; family Monodontidae; genus Monodon; species Monodon monoceros. The sequence goes on from NW_021703783.1 coordinate 96,286,087, forward strand.
GAGCGCGGTCAGCCGAGTCAAATGCCGCTGACGGGTCAAGGTGATTAGGACTGAGAACTGACCATTGACCATCCAGCAACGTGCAGGCCACTGACCTTGACAAGTTAGACCTTGGCAAATGAGAACTGGAGTAGGAAGTTCTAGTTTTGTCATTCCCGTGTCCTTGAGGACCCGGATTCTTGTGGGGAAGAAGAGATGCACGTGCAACCTAGAAGAGGTTAAGGAGAACCGCTGCAGAGCCAGGACCTCCCACGTGAGCCGTATCACCAGGTGGCCAACTAGGAGGTGAGGAAGCATCTCTTCATAGAAATATTCCAACCAATAAGAGAAAGCAGGGAGAGGATATCACCGTTTTGCAGCACCCCATGTACTGGTGGACCTCAGCATGAACAACTGCCGACATCACCAAGAGGGAGGCAACCAGACATTATGATCCCCTCTGATTAAAAGAAAAAAAAAAAAAAAAGGCACCAGCATTAAGAGTCCTGCCAGGGACTTCCCTGGCGGTCCAGGGGTTAAGACTTTGTGCTTGCATTGCAGGGGGGTATGGGTTCGATCCCTGGTCGGGGAACTAAGCTCCCACAGGCCACGTGGCACAGCCAAAAAAACTAAAAAAAAAAAAAAGAGTCCTGCCAAAGGAAGGCAACACAGGCTTCCAGTGCCAGCGTGCAGGAAACACAGCAGACAGAGGAGCAAGCTAAACTGCACCATGAGGATGCAATTAGAAGGATCCAGACAGCAGGAGATGCTACAGGTCAAACAGCCCCCATCCCCAGCAGATACGCTGTTAAGGGAAAAAATACTTTTAAAAAGCATGGAGATGAAACATAGATGAAAAGAATTGAAACACATATTAAAAATTTTAACTACACAAAAGTTAACTGTAGTGTCCAGGGATACATAGTTGAGTGCTATCAAGAAACACGAGGAAGTGATTATTGTAAAAGTCAGGCTAACTGAACCCCAACCCTTGCGGGGGGAAGGGCGGGGGATGGGATTGTGACAGGCTCACGGCGGGGCTTCTGGAATAGTTGCAGAGTTCTATTTGGGTGTTATTTGTTTTTAATCGTTTATTAAGGTGCACATTTGTTTTGTGTTTCTTCCTGTATACGGCCCCCTTAGGGGGCATTTTGGAAACATGAAAAAGTTCCAGAAACGGATAGGGGTGATGGTTGTACAACAATGTGAATGTACTTAATGCCACTGCAGTGTGCACTTAAAAATGGTCAAAATGGTAAATTTGATGCCATATATATTTTATCATAATAAAAAAGAGGGGATAGCGTTACCCAGACAACTATTCAGAGCCCTCTTAGACCGAAGCTGTTGTTTTGTTCTGAGTTCACGGGAACATTTTATTCTCCGTTTTTGTTTTTTCCCTTCTTAATAGTCACGGGCCCCATCTTCCGCACGAGGATCACCTACGGAGTTTGCTAATGCAGGTTTCTGGGCCCTTCTCAACACAGATGCGGTCAGCCCATAGGTCACCCTTTGAGAAAGACCCTTGCAGACCCTCTGGTCCGCTGCAGGCAATTGGCCAAGTCACGTGAGCCAATGCCTAGGCCTACTTTCCTTCCTAGGAAGCTGTCCTCACACTTAGGGTGACAGCGTGGAATTGCTTCGTGCAGAAGCACGTGACTTGGGCTCTGTCCCTCCATAACTGCTCTGAAGGTCCATTCATTCCTGCGTTCGTTCATTCAACAAGCCTCAGCACCTACTTCGCGCGGGGCCTGTGGCTTGGCTGCCCACAGCCAATCGGAGTGCGCAGGCCAGGGTCCCACCTCCCCCTCCTGAAGTCCCCGTGGGAGCCAGAACAGCTGCCTGTGTCCTGCCCGAAGACAGGAGCTCCAGAGCACTCCCGTTTCCCATTCGGTGCGACACATTCCTTCCAAACACCGGACGGCTGGCCTGGCAGGCTCCTCGGGCCGGCCTCCCTGCCCTCCTGTTCCCAGGGTCTCTCTTGCCCTCCAGGCTGCTGTCACCTGAGGACAAGTCAGGCTAACAGCCCCAGTCAGCTGGCCGGGACCGGACTCCGCAGAGGTCCTGCCAGCCCTGCAGCTCCCACACTGGGCCCTGGGAGACCTGGTCTCGCCTTTGCCCCACCCCCAGAGCTCTCCTCCCAGGGACGACCCTTCTTGTCCCTCCTCCCCTGGGGGTGTGCCTCCTCTCTGTGCCCCCAACCAGGCATCCCTGGATTTCTGACACCCCTGGGACCTGGGAGGGGGCCACAATGTTCCCCCTTAGAATGTGAGAGCCAGACAAGAGCCTGTTACTGTGAAATGAAAGCATTTCACTATCTGCCCGTCAGGGTCTTTGCCAGCTGATCGATGCTAAGTGAGCACTTACTGTGTACACTTTGGGAATACAAAGACTAAGGTGGCTTGGCTTTGAGAAGTGAAGAATGCACGTTAGCGGAGCCAGCCAGCTAATAATTCCAGCAGGGATACAGGGGCCAAACCAGTAGCTGTGACCTCGGAGAGGCAGCCTGTCTACTGGGTTCTGGGCCGGACTCCTAAGGCCTGTGGCCTGGGTCCAGATCTTCACTCTGCGTCCGACCAGCCGTGCGGCTGGGGCAGGTCACTTAGCCTGTCCTGCCGCAGTTTCCTGATCCAAGTAACAGGAAAGACATCAAGTGGCTTGGTGCACTGTTGCATTACGTCGACTAACGCAGATAAAGGATTTAGAACGTGGTGGTCCTAGGGCCTCACAGAGTGGGTGTTGGCTGTCATCATATCGTCATCGTCACTGGCATCACTGTTGGCACTGTCACCACCCTCAGGATCTGGAGGCAAGGGGAGCATCAGTGGGCTGGGGATCTTTCACAGAGGTGGGTCTTGAGTTAGAGCTCAAAGCAGAGGGACCTGGCTGCGTGCCTACACCATTAACACTTACATGGCCCTTCCTCTGTTCTTTACACACATTACAGAGGGTTTACTAAGAAAGAGTGGGAATTGGGTGCCAGTCAAACAAAAAGTTGTGCATGGAAATACAGAAAAGGGTTCAGGGATGTTTATGAGCCCATAGAGTATAGACGGAGTTAAGGATTGGCATTCCAGTAGAAGCGCCTGCCAGTTTTTCTCGTGCCGGCTTTCTAGAAGGAGTGACATGATGGGACGCCCCTTCTCACCCCCAGCCTCGCTCTTCTACCCCTGCCCCCTGCCCCCACTTCCACAGGCTCTCAGTGGACTGACTGTTCAGGCCTTAACCACTCTGGAGAGCTATTATGATCTATCAGGTGAAGAAAATCATTCACCTTTCAAAGTGGTGTGTGTGATTTTCACCATTGACTGTAACAGCAACAGAGAATCATTTCAGCTGGCTGAGTGCATAGTCTGTGTGTGCTAAACTTCTCTAAGTGTGGATTTACACAATGAAGCAATTAGCCCCCTGGGACCCGCTCAGTGCCGTGGAGTACATAGTGTGTGTTTCATAGACGGGCTAAGCAGGTGCCAGAACCATTGCTCAGGACTCACCGTCGGTCTGGAGACCAGTGAACACTCAGAGACTGTCTTCCCAAAGCTTCCATGGTGAGGCGGGGGCCCCAGCGATCACACACCCAGCCAGCAAACAGGCGTGATGTTCTGCTCATCTGCCACCAGCCACTGAAAGAAAAAGCAGAGGCGGGACCTCCCTGGCAGTTGAGTGGTTAACACTCCACGCTCCCAACGCAGGGGGCCCGGGTTCGATCCCTGGTTGGGGAACTAGATCCCGCATGCCACAAAGGAGGTCCCCCATGCCACAACTAAGACCCAGCGCAGCCAAATAAGTAAATAAATAAATTAAAATATTTAAAAAATGAAAAAGCAGAGGAGCTGCCCAAGGAGGCATGTGCTCCCTTGCTTCTCCCCGCTTCCCACATTCACAGACTGTGCCCGTGAGTCCAGAGCAATCGTCAGACCGCAGACGAGAAAGCATCCGGGCTCCACGGCTGTGGTCATGGACACAGGATTGTGGTCTTGAATAAGAGCATTGGGGTCGCGACGGCTGCGTTGTCTGAAAGTGTTTCAGGACCCGCCTGGCTCCTTGCCCCAGTCTCTCCTTTCCCCACCAAAGAGTCTCCTGGGTCCTCCGTGGAGAGCTCAACCTGGCCCCAGGGGCTGGTCACCCTGTCCCGAGACGGGACACTTCAAGGAGCCCCAGGCTGGGCTCCACTCAAGATCCTCGAGACAGAGACCTGAGGAACTTACAATTCTGAGAGAAAAAAGCAGATACAAAGTTACACATACAGCAGGGATGAAACTCACCCGGGTATAAAGAAAGAAATATGCCCCCCTGTCAGCCAGGGTGACCTCTCAGAGTGAGTCGCTTCCTAATTCTTTGCATTTTCTAAAATTTTCTTCGATGAACAAGCGAGAAATAAGGAGTTCCCTCCTGCGATTGACACTTGTTCTTTCTTCCCTCTCAGATTCCTCCCCCCCCACCCCCGCCTATGTTACTGTCCCCCACCCCGCCCAGCCCTGCCACCCACTCCATGCAATTCCACTTGGATGTCCCTGCTTCTCCGTCACAGGGGCTCATGAGGCAGCCTGGCCAGAGACAGATGTGGTCCCTGGTGGGGCAGGAGGGCCTGTCAGCTGGGCAGAGCTGGACGCTGGGAGAAAGAGAATTTCTCCTTTTGGGGGACTCAAGCGCCGAGGATCACGTAAGCCTGAAGCTGCCAATTGTGCGGCCGCATGGAGAAAGGCTGCTTCAGAATGAAGCCAGCGAGTGAGAAAACAGAGCTGAGGGACAGAGACCGAGTCTCGGGGATGTCACTTGAGCCCCGAGGTCAGCATGACCAAAGCCAGCCTTGCAAGTTGTTTTTACTGAACCAATAACTTTCCTTCCGGCCTGCGCAAGCCTGGGGGGAGTTTCTACCCCCTTGCCATGGGAAGATTCCTGACAGCACTGCCTTATAGGGCTGTGGTGCGGTGACGCTGCTTAGAAACACGAGGCGCACCCGCCGGGGTGGCCGACAGGTGTCCCGGGTGCCAAAGGCCGCCCACAGATGGGTTTGGTTGGCCCACGTGGGATTAAAAATTTGAGTCAACCCTTTAGAATCTGGATTTTATCTATAACTCTAGATTTTCTGTGTCTCTGAAAGAAATAACAAGACCTGGGAACACTGGGCTTATGTCCTACATGGCAACATTTACCTGGAGCTGCAAAGGGGCTGCCCTTTTGGTTGGGGCATTCATTCTCTAACGGCTCCCACGTCTGCTTATTTTCTCCCCAACACTGTGGCTGGATGTCAGTTAGCATTTGTAATTGGCCTGCAGGACTGACGGCCCCCAATGAATCCCCGCTCCTGGGCTCTGTGCCCCTGCGTGGCCCCGCCCATGCTTACACCTGCCAGGCCATGTGACTTGCTTTAGCCAATGAGACACCAGCGTGTAACAAAAGCAGAGGTTTGATAAGCCTTGGCGTTGGGGTTGATCCTCCTTGAAGATGGGGCTGGAATGAGACACCACATGGGGAGAGAGACCAGAGAGCCAGGAAGTGCTTATAGGATGAGGGAGACGCATCAACAAATACGGAATCTACTTCTGAAAAGGCTGCCATTGGCCAAATCTAGGATGATTTGAGCATAAAAATAAATAATGGTACCAATAATTAAAATCCATTGACTCTAATAGGAAAGTGTAAATCCATAGAGATATAAATAAGTAAAATGAATACATCAAGAGTTAATGATGAATGGAGATCCTTGCAGAGTTTCAAAGAACCTCCCCACAAAAATGGCAGAAAACCAGGGAAAGGAATAACTCTTATTATAAAAGAGAAGCCTGGCAGGCACCACCTGCCTCACATGGTCAAGGCAACATCACGGACGGGGCCAACTGAAATCACGAGCCACCCGTGGATGCGGTGAGAAAAATAAGGCAGCGTTTCTGTGATTATTTTACCAAATTGTCTAGCTGCTTGAGTAGGAGGGAGGGCAAACAAAGAGAATTACAGGGGAAGAAAAAAGAAATCACGTAGTAGTTCGAAAGTACTATCCTCCCAAGAGAACTGGAAACGTGTCCACACAGAACCCTGTACGTGAATGTTCATCACAGCATAATATTCACGATCGCCCCAAAGCGGAAACAACCCAAAAGTCCAGATGCAGTAGGTGTACCCAGACATTCCTCAATACGAAGGAATGAAGTACTGACATTTGCTACAACGTGGATGAACCTCAAAAACAATTCGCTCAGCGAAGGTCTTGCCTGGGTCACTGTCATAACCTCCTGACCTCATGGCGGCTTCCTGTCTCACCTCACAACCCGCCGTTTCCCACATAGCAGCGAGCAAGCTTCTAAAAACATGAGTCATACTGTGTCATTTTCCTCCCTTCAGTTCTCCAGGAGCTCTCCAGATAATTACTAGGATAAAATTCAAGCCCCTCCCCGTGGCCCACCAGGAGGCCAAGCGACCAGGCTCCTCCCCAGCTTCCAACTGCTCCTTTCCCCCCTCCCTGGCTCAGCAGGTGGCAGCCACACAGCCTCCTTTCTTCTCACCAAACACGCCAAGCCCTTTCCCACCTCAGGGCCTTTGCACTTGCTCTGAGAAGCACTCTAACTTGCCCACCCCACCTCTCCACCCCCTCACAAGCCACCTCTGCTGTTGTTCCGAGATACCACCCCATCTCCTTCCTTCATAGCAGCTGGTCATCTGCAGTTGTTACATCTATTCATGTATTTGCTGCATCTTTCCCAACCAGAGACAACATCTCCATGAGTTCAGGGACCTGCTCTGTCCTGTCTCCACCATGTCACCAAGGCTCAATGCAGTACCTGGTATACAGTCATACAGAGCTCAATAAATATTTGTCCAGTGAATGAAATAACCAAGAGCTGATCATGTCTTATAACCTTTATAGCACTTATTACAGTGTGTTCATTTATTTACTTGTTTATTTATTTACTTGTTGACTGTGGCTCTGCCCTGCCTAGAATATAAACTCCATGCAGGCAGGGACCCTCTATGTCTCAGTTCCCACCACACTCACGGCACCCAGAGCAGTGCCAAGCACAGAGCAGACCATTAATGAACAGTTGCTGAACATTGGGTGACTGTTGATGAAATCTTATCATTTCATCAAATTCCTGAAAAAAATATATATCTTTTTACGTAGGCTCCTGAGACAGCATCTCGGAGTTACTCTGCTGGGTAGCACGGAAGCTAGGCTTCACCTGAGCCCCATCAACAACAGCTGAGGGCTGCTTCTGGGGCATTAACTCTGCTGCACTTCCCGCTTGGCTTGTCCAATGCCCAGGCCCAGTACAGTCTAAGAGCCGGGGGAAAAGGCCTCAGGACTTGAGTCTCTGGGGCCCGTGGTCAGCAGCTCTCAGTGCGTAGAGACGAGGACTGAGGGAAAGGCAGGAAGCCAGCAGCAACAAACTCAGCCTAATTCTATTTAGTGATAATTAGAACAAAAATATGAGAAATCCGGGCTTCCCTGGTGGCGCAGTGGTTGAGAGTCTGCTTGCCGATGCAGGGGATGCAGGTTCGTGTCCCGGTCCGGGAGGATCCCACATGCCACGGAGAGGCTGGACCTGTGAGCCATGGCCACTGAGCCTGCGCATCCGGAGCCTGTGCTCTGCAACGGGAGAGGCCGCAACAGTGAGAGGCCCGCGTACCAAAAAAAAAAAAGAGAAATCTGATCTACTTAGGTTCCACCCTGTTAAGTGTGGCCACTTGCATGATGGGAAGTCCAAAGATACTGATGCGGTGGGGTCTTGGTACAGAAGCTGGCTGACCATGTACCAAAGATGGCGCTCCAAGTTTCTGCTGGTACATGAGCTGTTTCTACCACCTTAATCCCTTCCTTTCGGGTTGAAAGAGTCCATGCCCTGAATCAGGAGCTGGAAAGTGCATACCAAGCCTACCCTACAATAGTCTGCCCTATTTTATCCCTCGTGCCAATGTGCAGTTAGGATGTGGGGAAGAAAATGGGCCAGGCCTTGATACACCTCATTTCAAAGACTGCCAGCCACTCTAACAGAATCTAATCCTCCTCTTAGCTCTTACACATACAAACCCCAAGGTGCTCGAGTTGTGATGTAACTTGCTTCCTTCAAAAGTGATTAGAGCAAACTTACTCACTAGGGAAAGGCAACAAAGGAGGAGAGGAGATAGTCTAAATATCTTGGGCACATCCCTTGAGAGGTAATTAGTGTATCTTGGTAATCATTCATTTTTAGCTCGGTCATAATTTTCAGCAGCAGGTTAAGCTGCTGAAAATGAACTGACAGCTACTAATTAGCACATAGATTCAGCAAGTAATGATAAGAAATAGGAAAAAAAAATGGGTTTGGGGAATGGAAAGCATAAATCATTCTACACATCGATTCCCACCATAATTGTAACAGTCTGGCTATTGAGCTTAAGGACCAATGGCCTAGTTGCTGCACTGAGAGCCTGGCATGCTGCTACCACTGGAGACAGGGCAGTACATCCTCTTCTGGGTGAAGCCTTCCCACATGAGCTCAGCCCAGAGTCACTTTCCTGTTCTCTGAATTCTGAGACCTGCCATTGATGAGTTCATCTCGTCCCATCCCGGGATACAGCTTTTGCTCATGCCTTCTATCATTGCTAAATTCAGACTGTCGTTTAACTTCTACTGTCACATTTAAATATCCCCTATGAAAATATAAATTCGAGGGTAGAGACCACAGCCATTCCCTACGTACCCAGAATGGAGTCCTGGTATCAATAGAGTTACTTAAGAAATCATGACAACTGTAATTGAGGGATGTATTACCTTCCTGCAGAAAAGACACTTAGCCCATCGAATGGGAACTTGTATATCGTCAGCTTCAGGTGATTCAGAACTGAGGCTGTGGAACAGCAACTGACCAGTGCACAGGGATGGAGGGACCACTGAAACAATCTCAGGGTCGTGGAGGCCGAAACCCAACACTGACTCACGGAGAGTGGCTGTGGTGATGGAAATGGGAGCTAGATGTTCCTTGTTTGAACTAAATGTCTTTTTTCAAATATCCATAAAACTTCACTAGCCTCATTTGGGCTCTAATGAAAGTAACTGCTTTACCTTCATGGTCTAGCCCTTTTGGATACAGTGAAAGATCAATAGAGAAATCCTGAGTGATCCTGATTTGGGCCATGGAGACAAGCTTGGGTGTGTGTATTTGGATCTCTTCCATCAGGCAATGTATTAGAGGACTGTTCATTCTTTAAAACATCAAATATGTACTGAGTCCTAACAACGGGCAAAGGATGGTGCTAGACACCATCTGGGGAAGGGTGGGTCTAGTGGGTGGAAAGGAGGATGGACAGACAGATGACTCAAAGATCAAGCCTGACCTCGAGACACTTAGAGGTGAAACTGGCACATAAATAACTACAATTCTCAGACTTCCCTGGTGGCGCAGTGGTTAAGAATCCGCCTGCCTATGCAGGGGACACAGGTTCGAGCCCTGGTCCAGGAAGATCCCACATGGCGCGACGCAACTAAGCCCATGTGCCACAGCTACTGAGCCTGAGCTCTAGAGCCCGTGAGCCACAACTACTGAGCCCATGTGCCTAGAGCCCGTGCTCTGCAACAAGAGAAGCCACCGCAGTGAGAAGCCCGCGCACCGCAATGAAGAGCAGCCTCTGCTCGCCACAACTAGAGAAAGCCCAACACACAGCCATAAATAAATAAATAAATAAATAAATAAAATAACTACAATTCCATAGGGAATGATAGGGGGCCTGAGAAGTTCAGAGAAAGTTCTTGGAAGCACCGAGAAAATATGAAAGTAACTGAAATACCACAACATTGTGTAGACTACCTCTCTCTTAGAATTTCTAGCTGGAAAGCATTGAAACTAGAGAACCCTCTGGAACCAGGTAAGTGTCCATTTACGGTCCCTTAATCATTTCATTCATTGATTTAAATACACTGTGTTTGTTTACTATGTATCTGGATACATTGTGTTTATTTATATTATATTTGAATACATTCTATTTATCAATTTAAATACAATGTATTTATTGATTTAAGGATCATGGTGAGTAGATATTGTGCACACATCATGTAAAAGTTGATGTTCCATGACAAATAAAATTACTTTGAAGTGGTTGCAAATGTGCCAATGCTTAAATGGCCTCAGTGGTTCTTCTCCAACAAGGGAGAGTGATATTTAAGGACCTTGGCTCAGGCATCCACTAAACAAAGATTCAGTGCTAGACTGGGAGCAGGTCCCAGAGAGTTTCCTGTGGCCCAGAGTGCAGGCTCCGGATGCCAGCTGCAGCTCAGACATGGCCTCAGATACTCAACTGTGACCAGGGCAATCAGCTCAATCTCTCATGCCTCAGTTTCTTTACCCTTTCAGGTTGTTATGAGGGTTACATGAGCCAACATGTAGAGGTGGAGAGGGCTGCACATATGTTAGCTTGTTACTACCATCATCACCACCATCATCACCATCACCATCATCAGGACTGAGGCAGACTCTGTCCTGATAGCTCCTAGCACAAAGACTAACAGGCAGCTAAAGAGGAGAAAAGTCCAGAAGCAGCCAATCCAAGCTGATTTTAAACCTATAATCCTGAACAAGAGGTATGTGAGGCTGTTCTTTCCTTTCTCCAAAAGATGGCAATGTCAGGAGACTGGCTGTCGTCAGTCTTGGGAGAAAGGGTGGGGGCAGCAGTGCGGGGCAGGGGAAGGGCGTTCAGGACAGACTTGGCAGTGCCCTTGGAGAGCAATGCGTGAAGCTCATGATACGGGACTTTCTGCTCCCACCCTCTCTCTCCTGAGGCCTGCGGATAACCTGGGCGCCAAGGCAGAGCTGACTGGGTCTGGCTGCAAAGCAGGGAGAGTTGATTGGATTTTTTCTGGCAGAAAGTATGAACTCTGATTTGCTTAGATTGGAAATCAGTGGAAAAAGAAAAAAGGCAGGGCGGTGGAGGGGGGAAATCTGGTCTTGGTGTGAATGGGAAAAACATTTTTGAAATAAAATCTAACCCCCTGCTATGGTCACAAAGAAAAGAAAAATGGTTGATGAAAGTCACATACATTTCCTTTTTTTTTTAAATAAATTTATTTATTTTTTAAATTTTTGGCTGCATTGGGTCTTGGTTGCTGCACGCGGGCTTTCTCTAGTTGCGGCGAGCGGGGGCTACTCTTCGTTGCGGTGCGCAGGCTTCTCATTGTGGTTTCTTGTCTTGTTGCAGAGCACAGGCTCTAGGCACGCGGGCTTCAGTAGTTGTGGCACATGGGCTCAGCAGTTGTGGCTCACAGGCTCTAGAGCGCAGGCTCAGTAGTTTTGGCGCACTGGCTTAGGTGCTCGGCAGCACGTGGGATCTTCCCAGACCAGGGCTCGAACCCGTGTCCCCTGCACTGGAAGGCAGATTCTTAACTACTGCACCACCAGGGAAGTCCCCCACATACATTTCTTTTTATATTAAAGACTTTGCCATGCATTTAATTTGCAATGATTGTTAAAAAATTATTCGGAGACACTTGTTAAAGACGGTAAGGCAGACTTTATTCAGGACCATCATGATATGTACAGGGACCACTGCAATGGGATCTGCAGTCAGGGGAAAGAGATTGGGCTCTGCTCTGAATACAGGGTGGGCAGGTGGGGATTTAGAGCCAAGGAGAGGTAGGAGTCAGTGGATAGAAAACGACTGAGAGGAAACATCGGGGTAAGGGGGATTCTGGCGAAGCCAACCTAACAGGATTCTTGCAGAAGACAGGTCAGGCTGTTAAGGCAGCACCTGGTGTGGGGCCGTGGGGTGGGCGGGTGATGAGGAACCAGATCAGATTATCGAGGGTGATCAAGTATCAAGGATGGGGGTCCTGGTCAAATCGACTTAGCAGGGTGCTTGCCAAGGCTAGATTTAACAGGGACCCCCAGATTGGCCTAGGAGGAGGTTTAGGAGCCTGACTAAAGTTTGACCAAACAAATAATCTTTATCATGGTAAAATGTCTTCTTTTCAAAAAAAACTTAATATTAAGAGATCCTATGAGACAAACTACATTTTACAGCTAAGTAATCTGCAAAAAAAGACAAGATAAATTAAAAAGATAAACTATAAAGAAAAGATAAGATAAACTAGTTTCAAAAATATCTCGAACTAAATTTGTTCAGAGGTAGAATGTTAACCTGTGTGCTAGTTAAATAATGCTTTGAAATTTTAACTTTCAAACGAAACACTTCAAGGATGGAAAAATACAAAAGAATGCATAAAAATAAAGCAGACACAAAAGGGAAAACGTATGATTCCATTTCTATAGGTCCTATAATCGGCGAATTCATAGAGACAGAAAGTTTAACAGAGGTTGCCAGGGGCTGGGGGCGGGGGAATGGGGAGTAAGTGTTTAATGGGGAGAGAGTTTCTGTTTGGGCAGATTTAAAAGTTCTGGAAATGGATAGTGGTAAGGTTGTACAATATTGCGAATGTACTTAATGACACTGCATTATACACTTAAAAATGGTTAAAATGGTCAATTTTTGTTATATTTTGCCACAATAAAAGTTATCAATTAAAAAAATACAGGACTTCCCTGGTGGAGCAGTGGTTAAGAATCCGCCTGTCAGTGCAGGGGACACAGGTTCGATCCCTGGTCCAGGAAGATCCCACATGCCACGGAGCAACTAAGCCCGTGCACCACAACTACTGAGCCTGCACTCCAGAGCCCACGAGCCACAACTACTGAGCCCATGCGCCACAACTACTGAGCCCACGCGCCTAGAGCCCGTGCTCTGCAACAAGAGAAGCCACCGCAATGTGAAGCCCCTGCACTGCAACGAAGAGTAGCCCCCGCTGTGCACAACTAGAGAGAGCCTGCATGCAGTAACGAAGACCCAACGCAGCCATAAATAAATAAATAATAAAATAATAAATAAAAAAGATATATTCATAGAAAAATACATAAGTACAGGGCTGTTGAATACCACCATGCCATTTTGCACCCTTGGACTTGTGCAGTGCACAACCTGTATATGGCATCCCTGTCCAGACATTCTATTTCCTGATAAAAAGATAGTAGTACTTGTATTCATATATTTTTTTCTTTAAGGCAAGACCCCAAGTTGACTTTTGTTTGAGAACGAAAGAGAGGAAGGAAGGAAGAGGGGAGGGAGGGAGGGAGGGAGGGAAGGAGGGAGGGAGGAAGGAAGGAAAGTTCATCAGTGCACCAAAAAGAGCAAGGGTTGCATTCAGAGATAATAGGTGTGAGAGGAAGAAAACCAGGGAATCTTTAAGCAGAGGAAATGGATAAAAGTAGTTGAATACGGCAGGTTATGTTTCGGTGTGGAGTCAACCAGAGTTTTTCTGTTTAAAAATGGGATCTGAGAGAAAGGGACGAATCAAAGATGCCCTAGCTAGTGGCAGTGCTGTCCACAGGCACAGGGGAGGCTAGGAGAGAAGCAGCTGCAGGATGGGGCTGGTGCGGGGGAGAAACAGTTGGGTTTCGGCAGCATTAACGTTGAGAAGCCTTTAGACATCCAAATGGCAATAATGAGAAGGCAGTTGGATATGAGTCTAGAATTCCTGAGAAAGGTCAGGGCAGGACATATACATTTTTGAGTCAAAGTTAAAGGGATACATGAGATCACCTGGAGAGTGCAGGTAAAACAAGAGGAAAGAGCAGAGGACAGAGCCCTAGGGAACTCCAACATTTAGAGATCTGGTGGAGAAGGGGCAGTCTCTGAGGCAGGAAGGGATCCAGACAAGTGCAGTATCATAGTGGCCTCCAGAAGGAAGTATTTCAAGGAGAGAGCAGTCAACCATGGCAAAGGATGCTGAGAGACTTGGTAACTCTGGGTGTGGGAAATGGGGTAGCTCTCGTTTAATTACATCTCTGTTCTCCATAAAATATTAGGCAGTCATCAACTAAGTAGTGTTAGATATAAGGACAGGTGAAAAGCTATATAATAGTATGAAAGTAAATTTACTAGGGAAGTGTAGCAGGATTGTCTGGTAATTTTGAGTTCCCATTTGAGAGTTGTGGTGAATAAATGAAAAAGAAGTACCCACCTCATTCCATGAGGCCAGGATCACCATGATATTAAAACCAGTCAAAGACATCCCGAGAATAGAAAACTATAGACCCATGTCTCTTTTGAATATTATGTAACAGTCCTCAACAAAACACTGGCGAATTGAATCCAGAAACATATAAAATGGATTATGCACCATGACCAAAATGGGATTTATCCCAGAATCAAATGGGATTCTTATCCCAGGAATGCATGTTTGTTTTAACATCTCAAAATCAATTAATATATCGTATCGACAGAATAAAGGACAAAAAACACACGATCATCTCAATAAACACAGAAAAGGCATTTGACAAAATTCACTTTTTTATAAAAATGTTTGGCAAACTGAGAATAGAAAGGAACTTCCTCAACTTGATAAAAGTATCAGTGAAAAACCCACAGTTACACCACACTTAATGATGAAAGGCTGAATCCCCCTAGGATTCCCCCAGGGTCAGGAACAAAACTGGGATGTTTTCCCTTGCTACTTCCTTTCAACATTTTTACTAGAGGTTCCAGGCAGGGAAATTAGGCAATAAAAAGAAATAAAAGCCATTCAGATTAGAAATGAAAGGGTATGGGACTTCTCTGGTGGTCCAGTGGTAAAGAATCCACTTTACAATGCAGGGGATGTGGGTTCAATCCCCGGTCAGGGAACTAAGACCCCACATGCCGGGGGTCAACTAAGCCCGTGCACTGCAACTACTGAGCTCATGTGCCTCAACTAGAGAGCCCGTGTGCCGCAAACTACAGAGCCCACACGCTCTAAAACCCGCGCGCCACAACTACAGAGCCCACGCATCCTGGAGTCTGAGCACCACAACTAGAGAGAAGCCAGCGCACCACAACAAAAGGCCCACACGCTGCAACTCAAGATCCCTCATGCCTCACCGAAGATCCCACGTGCTGCAACGAAGACCCGACGCAGCCAGAAATAAATTAAATTATTTAATTTATTAAATCAAATAATACTTATTAATAATAATTTTAAATTATTTATTAAATATATTATTATTTATTTGATTTATATTTGGCCGCGTCGGGTCTTCGTTGCAGCACGTAGGCTTTTTTCTGGTTGTGGCAAGCGGGGGCTACACTTCATTGCGGTGCGAGGGCTTCTCATTGTGGTGGCTTCTCTTATTGCAGAGCACGGGCTCTAGGAGTGTGAGCTTCAGCAGTTGTGGCACATGAGCTCAGTAGTTGTGGCTTGTGGGCTCTAGAGTGCACGCTCAGTAGTTGTGGTGCACGGGCTTAGTTGCTCCACAGCATGTGGGATCTTCTCAGACCAGGGCTCGAACCTGTGTCCCCTGCATTGGCAGGAGGATTCTTAACCACTGCACTGCCAGGGAAGCCCAATAAATCTTTTTTTTTTTTTTTTTTTAAAAAAGAAATGAAATGAAAGGGTAAAACTATTTGTATTCACAAACACGATCTTATATGTAGAAAATCCTAAGGAATCCACAAAAACTATTAGAACTAATAAACAAGTTCAGCAAAGCTACAGTATATGAGACAAATGTACAAAAGTCTACTGTATATCTATACACTACCAGTGAAAAATCTGAAAATGAGACAAAGACAATTGCAATTACAACAGCATCAATAAGAATAAAATCCTTAGGAAGAAACTTAACAAAAGATGTGTAAGCCTTGAACACTTAAAACTATGTAACATTGTTGGAAGAAATTAAGAGAAGAGCTAAATAAATGGAAGAACAGCCGTACTCATGGATTGGAAGACTTAGTACTATTAGAACGGCAACAGTCCCCATCTACAGAGTCAGTGGAATCCCTGTCAAAAGTCCAGCTGGTGTAGAGGAAGACAGACAGCCGGGTGCTAAAGCTGCACGAAGGGAAATGACTGGAATGCTGCTAGCTGAAAGCAATAGGAAGGGAAAGTGATGGGAGCATAGTAGGTGATTAGTAAATGACCAATGAGTGAATGAATGAATACATGAAATCTTCTCTAGCTGTTTTGTGTAGCTCTTGCTGCATAACAATCACCCCAAAACTTATTGGCTTAAAACAATAACTATTTCTTTGTTTCTCATGATCTGGGATTAACTAGAGCTTGGCTGAACAGTTTTTCTGCCAGTCTCCCTTGGGGTCTCTGATGGATGCAGCTGCTGTCCGACGGCAGCAGGGGCTGAAACCTCTGCTGTGGCTTTTCCCATGTGTCCAGTGCCATGGCTGGGACAACCGGAATGCTGGGTGGGCTCATCTGGGGCTCCCTCCTTCTCCTGTCACTCTGTCTGTCTGTCTCTCCCTCTCTCCCCTTGTAGCCTCAGGGCTTCTCCCTCTCAATGTGGCTTCTTCACATGGTCTCTCTGGGTAACTGGGCTTTTTACATGGCAGCTCAGGGCTCCCAGAAGTGCAAAAACATCTTTAAGGCTTAGATCCAGAATTGGTGCAGCATCCCTTGGGCCCCGCTGTATCGGTTAAAGTGAGTCACAGGGCCAGAGTGGGAGGGGCCCAGGCAGGGGGTGACTTCCAGGCGTGGGGTCCGTCAGAGCCATTGCTGGGACAAGCCACCACACCAGGCTCAATGTCAGTCCCCCAATCCCAACCATACCAGGCCCCTCTTTTTGCTACTTCTATCACCATCTTTATCAAAAGCAAACATCCACCTATAGCTAAGTACATTTCACACACAAAAATAAATTGTCATGAGCCTCGCAGTCAGCACGATAAATGCCAAGCCGAGAATCCTGGGCCACCTTGATCCAGCATCATCATTCTTGGAACCTCAGCATCTCCTGCAGGTGAGAGAAGACAGAAATACAACGTAGTTTGCCCATCTCATCCCCTCACGTGTTATAAGAACTTCAATAAAATAACGTAGCTAGCACTTCCCTGGCGGTCCAGTGGTTATGACTCCAGGCTTCCACTGCAGGGGGTGCAGGTGTGATCCCTGGTCAGGGAACTAAGATCCCACGTGCCGCGTGGTGCAGCCAAAAACAAACAAACAAACAAAACAAAACAAACAACGCAGGTGAAGAATCTTTGGAAAAGCTTAGAGGACTGCACAGGTAGGTATTATCTGAAAAGGAAGTATATGAATATGTTAGCTCTGCATCTTCCGTTTTTGAAAGCCCATTTCTTTGGAGGGTCTGGTCCTCGAGGAGGATGCTGACTTACACACGGTCATGTCGCTGTAAATATGAGAAGCTACAGGCTCTCATCAGCTGATTTAATGGGGTTCTTCTGTGCTGACGGCTGTTTATTTTTCTCAGTCCTTTTTGCTGCCATCAAGTCACCCTGCGTGAATACTGAACAAGTATTCAACCTCACTCTTGGGTTTGGTCTTCATGACTTAATGGGAAGCATGGACAGACTCTGTCTCCAAAAGGAGACTTTTCTGAATCAACTACAACCACCCGTGGTCGCTGAGATAATTATTCAAGGAACATCCTATTTACAAGGCAATCAGAACTGTACTTTAGGCTACGCTCTGAGGCAAAACAAAAGACAAAACAAAAAACTTTCTCGCTCAGGACACCACCATTACAGCGCTTAACAGGGAAAAATCTCAGGTTACAGGAAATAGACTTTTGATGTAGATTAATAAGAATAGTCATCTGAGATGCTCATGTATAAATAAACACAGTAAAAACCATGAATTCTTCTCATCGACAGTTGTCACTCCACGACCAAAGATTTTCTGTCCTCTGGATGCTTGATTTGACTTAGTTTTTGCATAAGAAACCCAAGGGTCTGTTTCTGAAAAATATCTATCTCCTGGGATTCAAGGGCCCTGAAAACATTGACTAATTTGGAAGACAGGTGTGGAGAGAGACGTGTCAATGGATTGATGTATAGTGGCATCCTGAGAAGCCTCAAGATTCTCAGTAATTCTGGGAGAATGTTTCCTCAAGTGGTAGAATGGGGCTGCTCTCAAATGAAAGGGCCATCCAGGCAGTAGATGTGTGTGCATCCCATGCAGGCCTCTGTCACCGTTCCCCAGATGGTACAGCAGCTTCCGAGCTCAGCTTCCTCTGTCACTCGTCTTATACTGCTCTTCAAGGCTGTTCACAGTCTGGCCTTTGCTGGTTCATGGGGCAAAAATGGGAATCCAGAGATAAGAGAAATGGAGAAGTCCGGGCAGTGGTGTGCTGGTAAACGTTTAACAATGGGCTCTCTGGGAAGAAGTCCTGATCTGTAATATTTACAGCTTCCATGGTGTCAATGCTCCACCACGGCCAATGCAAGCTACTAACTCAAAATAATTGGCTGCAGAGTCGGGAAGAGACACGCCCAGTCAGTTCTTGCAGGCCAGTACGAGCTGGCTTCAGCACAGCCCGAGTTCTCAGAGAGACGGGACTCGAATGTGAGTGGAAGTTACTGAGCAGAAACCAAGTTAATCACATTTTACCCTGAAAATCCTGAAAGAATTCTGTGCAAACTAAAAGAATGGTGCTCATAGAAAAGAGAGAAACGGGGAGACCAAGGAGTCAATTAGTGGTGCCTCCAGGGACAGGGTGCCGGTTCTAGGGCTTCAGCCACCCACCACGGAGCAGCCAGCCCTTGTGTCAGGCCGACCGCACTGGACTGGAAACATGCAATTCTGCCCCCACCAGAATCTGATTCCACACTCATCAAGAACTTGCTGATGAAGATCTGTCCAGGGAGGGGAAGGCATGGGCTGCTGAGCAAGTGCCTTACGGAACAGTTTTATTTCTCATTTATTGTTAATTAAGTGACAAACTGGGATTGTAAAACATGGCTCCATTCACAATCTTTTATCACATCCTCACTGCTTTGGTGGCAGTGGTCTTCAGTGTGTCCCCAGCACCTTGAGACTGCCGGAAGCTCTGGGCAGCACTTCTGCCTCTGGGCTCCATGCCACGAATCATCATTGCCCTGAAGGGAGAGGCAGAGACCATATCCTGGCTGCTTTGGTTACTCACCAACGCCTTCAAACAGGTGTCTGGTATTTTATGCAGCTCTTATGATTGTTCATGGTAGGAAGGTTGGTCTGTTATAAGTACCCTTCGTAGCCAGAAGTGGGACCCCCTGAAAACACCCCTTTCCATGTTTGATGACGTTTACCCATATTTCAAGATCCTGTTGAAAGGATACCTCCTCTTATTTCTACCCAGCAAGAATGGCTGCCTCGGGAGCTGCCAACAATAGCTACTCGCTCCCATTGTCCAAGGAAGGGAAGGGAAGCTGCCATGGTGTGCTGACTTCTTCCAGCTGTGGGGAATTTCTCTTCGACTCCGTGGGAGCAGGTAGAGGGGATGAGGAACCTAGCAACAGGACCTGCCTTCAAAGTCAAGGTCCAGAAACGGGGTGGCCTCTGCTCTCCTGACATTTAGCTGCTCGAAATTAGACTGCGATCCGTATCAATGTTGCCACGTGCCACGGGACACTGTGCTTCCTGACAGACGTGGACACGTTAATTAAGACAGCAAACGCTTGCACAGTGAAAAGGCAGCTCCAGGGTGCTTTCAACATGCAGACACTCAGGGGGAATGGAAGAAATGACAGCTAGGAATCAGAGGCTCACAAAGGAGCAGCTCTATGAAAGACCATCACGTAGATTAGTGGAAGGCAACCAACAGCCTAACCACCGTCTGACTACCGGCTCCACTGATGAATGTGTTATTGTGAGAATGGTGGTGCTTGCAAGGAGGTCTAAACGGTCTTACATTTTCAGAAATAACATAAAGATCATACGTCTGCTCAACATTCTTTTTTAAACTCAAAGCATAGGATCCATTTTTTTTAAATCTTAGCACAGTTGATGACTGGGCACCTTTTCCTTAGAATCTTTGGTACTGACAAAGGCAATACACAGCTTTAAAGGACTCCAAAAATGAAAAGTGATCATTCACTGCTGTGATTATTCCCATCTGGTTTGATCTCGTTCTTTACTATTTTATACTTTCTCATTTTGAAGCTCTGCAGCTGTCCTTTGTAGGTTTGCGAGAACGATTTGCAAAGCTTTGGAAACGTTTACCTCATTTCCAATCCTAATTCCCTACATAATTCTGGGGCCTATTGCTCGCGGGACCCCTTGGGTTCCCCCATCGTCTTTGGGATGTACTATGCACAGCATGGGGAAGGAAGGCATGGGACGAAACACTCCTTTGCTCTCTTGAAATGAGCATCCCTGCTTTGGGCGAGAGGAGCAAACTCAACACTGGTTGTGCTTTCCAGGATTTTGCAGATAAATGTCCAAAGCGGCGGGGTTGGGACTTCCCTGGTGGTCCAGTGGTTAAGATTTTGCCTCCCAATGCAGGGGGTGCGGGTTCCATCTCTGGTGGGGGAGCTAGGATGCCTCACGGCCGGAAAACCAGGAACATAAAATCAGAGCAATATTGTAACAAATTCAATAAAGACTTTAAAAAATGGGCCACATCAAAAAAATCTTTAAAAAAGAAAAAGACAAAGCTGCTGGGTTGCCTTCCACTCTGGGAGCACTCCCTTACTGCTGAAAGAAACAAGGGAAGGTAGCTATTCCTGGAAATAACAGGAGTGATGAGTAGCTGTTCTCTTAGGATAATGAAGCACATAGACCACTCTGTCATCCTTCTGCTGGACCGGACTTCAGCAAAGACATCTTCCCGTCTGGCTAGTGAGCCTGATGTGGTTACCAGCCCATTCTGGCTGAAAGGCAGCTTCTCAGAGGCCAAGAAACAGGGCTTTACCTATCCCTTTGTTTGGGTGATGGACGTCGGGTGACTGTTAAATATATAAATTATGAGAGAGGCATTGTTTTGACCAATAAAATAACGCCAGGGGCTTCCCCAAGCTACCTCGTGCTAGTTTAATCCACATACGGCTGCGCAATGCCAAAAGTATCCCACTTTAAGCAAAATTTCTTATGATATTCAACCAAAGCATGTCTTTTAATATACAAAGAGTCAGTCAGGGATGCCTTTAAACAGCCAGCTCAACTCCACAATCCATCTAAGGTACATCTAAAGGTAGTAAACATCCAGTTCAACATACAGATCTGTGGAAACAAGTGAGAGTCCATGATTAAGAGCAGTTACTTACTATACAAATCATTCCTAAAGAAGTGCCCGCTCTTGGAGTGTTTATGTTCTAAGTTGGCAAAGGGGAGGACAGAACATCATTTCTTTTTTTTCCCCTCTGCTTCCTTGATGTGAAACTCTATGAAAGGGAATAGCTGTTTGTTGGAGTGAGGGGTGTGGTTATAAAAGAAGGCTCAAGTATGAGAAAAGAGTAGTGTGCCCTCTTGCAGCAAAGAGGATGGAGGAGCCCTGCAAGAGGTTTCTAGTCCAGCAAAAAGTTGTCCTGACACACTCCCACCAAAAATCCCAAAGTTCTAGATTAAATGTAAAAAGCGTCCTCTTAAATGCATGACTGGGCTTATAAAAAAGAAAAGGAAATTCTCAGATGCTAAAAACAAAGCAAGAGCAGGGGTGCTGGGAGGAGAACCAGCCCTGAGGCCTGAGGCCAGCCCTGAGGCATCCTGTGTCAACTGTGGGAAAGAAGAGCTTCAGTTTTAGAAGACTAGTCTCAGGTGCACACAAGGTGGGCATTTCCATCAGAAACCACTGAAAGTGTGAGCAAGAAAGGATCTGCCCTGAAAAGGGGTCAGTGAGGAAATGAGTCTGTCTCAGCTTCAACTCTGGGTGGAGGGGGAACGGCTGCCCTGAAAAATCTTAGCAGCAAACCAGTCCTCACACAGGTTTGTGGCTTCAGTTAACACTACCTGCGTGGCCAGAAAAACGTCAAACTGAGAATTTCATCCAAAGTGGTCCCAGGCTGGCGGTGTACTCGGGAGCCTGACAGAATCAAACTAAAATCTTCACCCTCAAGCAAGTCCTCAGAGAATTCCCAGTGACAAGGTTTCAAGGATCTTGAACCTTTGATCAAAACACACACACACACACACACACACACACACACACACAAAGAAATAAGTCTCCATGGGAGAGAATGAGCAGATACAACATAGACTAGCAAAAGCTCCAGATTTTGAAAATTATCAGATACAAAACAGAAAAAAGTATATCCAACGTAAAGAGAAAATTGAAAATATGAATAAAAATGAGAAACTATACAGAAAAAGACCATGCAGATTTGAAAAAGAATCAATTAAAACTTACAGAAATAAAAAGCATAAAACTTGAAATTGAAAACTCTATCAATATGTTAAACAGCTGGTTAGACATAGGTGGAGAAATAATTAGTGAACTGGATGATACATCTAAAGAAATTACACAGAATACAATACAGACAGAAATAAAGATGGAAAATATAAGAAGTTGAGAAACAAGGAAGAGGTTCCAGAAGATGACAGAAGAATAGGGAAGAGAAAGTAGTTGATAATTTTCCTAATTTAATTAAAGAAATGAATTCTCAGATTTGAGATTCTCAGTGAATTCTAACCTGGGTTGTTTTTTTTTTTCATCCATACTTTGAAATATCACTGTGAAACTGCAGAATACAAAAGACAAAAAGGTCTTTTCACCAAGTGTGAAAACAGAGGCCACTTGTAAAGGGACAATAATTAGACTGACAGCTGACTTCTGAACAGCAATAATATTGATAAAAGACAGAAGCCAGTGGAAAGCTATCTTCTGAAAAAATAAATAACAGGATTGTACATAGTATGAAACCATCTCTCAAGAACAAGGACAAAATTAATTCAAACAAAATTGAGAAAGTTTACCAGAAGTATATCCTGTCAAAAGGAAAAAATAAAAGATAATTTCAAGGGACCTCCCTGGTGGCGCAGTGGTTAAGAATCCACCTGCCAATGCAGGGGACATGGGTTCGATCCCTGGTCCGGGAGGATCCCACATGCCACGGAGCAACTAAGCCCATGCGCCACAACTACTAAGCCTGCACTCTAGAGCCCGCAAGCCACAACTACTGAGCCCACGTGCCGCAACTACTGAAGCCCATGCACCTAGAGCCCATGCTATGCAACAGGAGAAGCCGCTGCAATGGGAAGCCACACACTGCAACAAAGAGTAGCCCCTGCTCACCGCAGCTAGAGAAAACCCATGTGCAGCCAAAATAAATAAATTAATTAATTTAAAAAAAAAAGGATAACTTCAAGAAGAAGGACAGTTATCCCAGAAGGAAAGTCTGAGATACAAGGAGTAAAGGTGAGCAAAGAGTACGGCAAATACTGAGGAAACCTTAACAAATTACTGTATAAAATAATAACAAAAATAACAATAACAGAAATTTGTTAAGGTTTTAAAGATCCCAATAAAAAGCATTTCTTTTCCATATATGGATTATGAATGGATTGTAAAACAAGAACGTACAAGAAGGCAGAGAGAAGGACAAAATTTTGCTTTTATTACCAACGAAACTAATGTTGGGAAATGTAGCTTATATCTGCAGGCAAATACATCTCATAATATTGAACCCTAGAATTAGGCCAACTTACCCAGCCAGTCACAGGCAGTTCCAGGTCTCCACAGCTGCACCCTCACCCTCCCTTCTGCCAAGTACATGGGAACCTGCCTCTGTAAGACTTACAGCTTGGAGGAAAAGAATCATATGTGTTCTTCCTGAAAACAACTCCCTCTCAAGAAAAGACAAGGCTACACATGCCTAGTTTCCCTTCCAAATTCACCCATTAGTTTAAGTCAGGCAGAGAAAGGCTAGAAGTGTCATGCTAGTGAATCTCCATACACATAGAGGGAAACAGAAGGAGTAATGAATAAACCATGCTACCTTACAATAAAGACTAATGTCAGAGAGAAAGGGGTAAAGCTAAAACACTCAACAACAACAAAAACACATAAGCTAAAAGGGAGGTGCCTGGAGTTAAAATGTTATAAGGTCCTTATATTATTTGGAAGGAAGTTAAAGTTATTAAATTTAGACTTCAGAAAGTTAAATGTGCCTGTTAAAGTATTTCAAGGCTAAGTATTAAAAGGATAAAAACAAAGTTTACCCCTTTACAACAGCAGAAGGAAAATAATGGAATGAAAAAATAAACGAATTCCCAAGGATTTAAGAAAAGAGAATTTTTTAATTTAAAAAGGACAAATAGAAAACATAAAATAACATGCCATAATTAACTCTATACTAATTACAACAATAAATATGAGTGGACTAAACATTCTCGTTAAAAGACAAGGATTGTCAGAGTAGATATGAAAAGAAAAATTAATAATTTGCTGTTTCCAAGAAACTCACATAAAACATTAGGTCACAGAAAAGTTGAAAGTAAAGAATACAAAAATATGTACCACACAAATATTTACCAAAAGAAAACTCTGTGTGTTAGTCAGAAAAATAGAACTTCATTTTAAAAATTACTATAAAACCCACGAGATGTCACTTTACACTCATAAGAATGCCTACTATCAAAAAAAAAAAATGGTGAGGGTGTGGATAAATTGAAACCTTAGTACATTGCTTGTGATAATATAAAATGGTGCTGCCACTGTGAAAAACAGTATGGCAGTTACTCAAAAAATTAACTGGAATTACCATATGATCCAGCAGTTCCACTTCTGGGTCTATACAAAAAAAACTTCTGGGTCTATACAAAAAAAACCCAAAAAAACCTGAAAGCAGGGATTTGAACAGATATTTGTACACCCATGTTCATAGCAGCATTACTGACAACAGTCAAAACGTAGAAGCAACCAAAGTGCCCATTAGCAAATTAATGGGTAAACAAAATGTGGTCTATACATATAATGGAATATTATTCCACCTTAGAAAGGAAGGAAATTCTGACGCATGCTACAAGACGGATGAACCTGGAAGATATTATGCTAGGCGAAATAAGCCAGACACAACAGGACAAATACTGTATGATTCCACTACATGAGGTACCTAGAGCAGTCAAATTCACAGAGACAGAAAGTAGAATGGTGGTTCCCAGGGGCTAAAGGTAGGGAGAAAAGGGGAATTATTGTTTAATGGTGACAGAGTTTCAGT
The DNA here is from genome assembly GCF_005190385.1 of Monodon monoceros. Taxonomy (NCBI): domain Eukaryota; kingdom Metazoa; phylum Chordata; class Mammalia; order Artiodactyla; family Monodontidae; genus Monodon; species Monodon monoceros. The sequence continues at coordinate 96,310,945 of NW_021703783.1, forward strand.
TTTGCAAGATGAAAAAGTTCTGGAGATAAATGGTGGTGATGGTTGCAGAACAATGTACTTATGTCACTGACTTCTATACTCAAAAATGATAAAAATGGTAAATTTTATGTTATGTATGTTTAACTACTATGTAAAAAGAAAGAAAATTGCTACAGATAGAGAGCTAATTTGGGAAGTTAAACACAAAGATGGAACAATTCTAAATTTGTGTGCATCTAGTAATATAGCTTCTAAATATACAAAGCAAAAACTAAAATAATTACAAGGAGAAATTCACAAGTCAACCATCACATTTGGGAGATTCTAACATATCTTTTTCCATGACTGAATAAGCAAAGGAAAAATCCAGTAGAGAGATTCTATAGTTGAAAATCAAAATTAACAAACCTAAACTAAGGGACATATACAGAACAGTATACTCCGGAATACGCTCTCACATACACAGGCAGGAAACAGCTTCCGCTGTTTAAATGTTATATTTAAAATAAGGCAATAACAATATATATTAATATAAATAGATAATTCTCTTTTTCATAAGGATAAAAACCCATCAACAAAATCTATATATTACTCTCCACTCCTTCATACTTAAACATTCAATACAGTTCAACTTAATGCTCTATTTGTTCAAAACTATTAAATTTTTTAAAAAACTATACTAAGGTGTTTATAAAATGTTATAATAGCTCCTTGGAGACATGGTTGACTCTAGGGCTTGGGCAGAGAAAATAGGAGATAACCCTGGAGCATCTTGTAGTGCCAGAAAGAAAGGAAGTGTTAGAAAAAAAATGCGGCATGTTGAACAAAAGAAAGAATGTGGTGTTGGATTACAACAAAAGTATAAAATAAATAGATATGAGTGTACACTGATATAAATACATGATTGAATACAAAAAGGGGGAAGAAGAGACAAATCTTCCTTTCAGAAGAATTCCAAATAATATATGTAGATACTCCCCCCATAAAGAGGTGGCACTTCATTTCCTAACCCCACCCCTTTGAGGATGAACTTAATGACTGTCCCAAAGAACAGAGCATTGGAAGACAAAAACAGTAACTTCGCAGTGGAAATGTCCGGCAGATACCACCTCAACCAAGTGATCAAAGTTAACATCACAGTGTTGTCATGTTGAAATCATGTACCTCTGAAATCATGGGAAAAGGAGGGCTTTTCCTCTCTGTTTTGTATTCATCCCCAAAATCCCAAACACCAGTCTAAACATGAGGAAAACATCAGAGAGATTCGAATTGACGGATATCTACAAAATACTTGACCAGTACTCCTAACTGGCTAAGTAATGACAAACAAGAACTATCACAGACCAGAGGAGACCAAGAGCCCATGACAAGTCGATGCAACGTGGGATCCTTCATCGGATCTCGGAGCAGAAAAAGGATGCTAGTGAGAAAATGGTGAAATAGGAATAAAGTCTAGAGTATAGTTAATAGTAACGTACCAATGTTAATCTCTTAGTGGTAACAAGTGCGTCACGGTTATATGAGATGTAAGATTAGGGAAACTGGGGAAAGGGGATGAGTGAACTCTATTATCTTTGTAACTTCTATAAATCTAAAATTATTGCAAAATTTAAAGTTTAGTTTTTAAAAATTTTATAATCTAATATTGTAGTATCAACTAGTAAACTGGTTTACATCTTTTTTTTTTTTTTTTGCTGTATGCGGGCCTCTCACCGTTGTGGCCTCTCCCGTTGTGGAGCACAGGCTCCGGATGCGCAGGCTCAGCGGCCATGGCTCACGGGCCCAGCCACTCCGCGGCATGTGGGATCTTCCCGGACCGGGGCACGAACCCGTGTCCCCTGCATCAGCAGGCAGACTCTCAACCACTGCGCCACCAGGGAAGCCCTGGTTTACATCTTAAATACATGTATTGTACAAAAGAAAAATTTCCAAAACTCCACCTGGCTAATCCCATGCAAATTAACACAAGGGAAGAAGTTGGTGGGGAAAGTGAAAATAAGATAACACTGAGTTTCACAAAATACTTTTATCTAAATAAGACAACAGTCAATTCTGAATAATCTTCCAGGTAAAGCTTTCCCAATTAGTAACCAAGCTGAATTTTTCTGTGTAAGAACTTCACTGTATGTCCCAATCTGCTCTTCCTCCCCCTCCCTGTCCAGTTCACTGATGTTTAGGAGTGGACATAGCTTGCCCTTTCAGAACTATCCGTGCCTTTGTTTCTGCAATTTCCTCTGTCTAATGCCATTCTGCTGCCCCTTCCCCACCTACCAGGTCCTTGTGTCTCCTTCAAGGTCCAGCCTGCATATTCCCTCATTGATTTATTCATGACTTAGGAGGCTTTTGCAATAGTCCGAGTAGAAATGTTGGTGGCTTGGGCCAAGGTAATCATGGAGGTGGTGAGGAATGGCCTGTGCTCGAGCTCTCCAGAGAAACAACCAAGAAGATGTGTATAGTTCTCCGGTTGTCTAGTAGCCAGGGTTCACGAGTCCAGGAGTCAAGGGGTGGAAATGGCATCACTTACTATTACCCCTAGGGTCCTACTAGCAGAGATTTTTGCTTCCTATACCCGTGACCTATGTTCAGCTGGCTTTGAGGTCTTAGTTCCAAAGGGAGGACATGCTTCTACCAGTAGATGCAACAATGATTCCACTGAACGGAAGTTAACACTGCCACCCAGTCTCTGAATCGAGAGGCAAATAAGGAAGTTACTGTGCTGGCTGGGGTGATTGACCCTGATCACCAAGGGGAAATTGGGTATGTCTGGAATATGGGAGGTCACTTAGGGCATCTCTTAGTATTATCACGCCCTGTGATAAAAGCTGATGGAAAACTACAACAATCCAATTCAAGCAGGACTACTAATGGCCCAGACCCTTCAGGAATGACAGTTTGGGTCTCCCCACCAGGCAAAGAACCACAACAAGCTAAGTGCTTGCTGAGGGCAAAGGAAATACAGAATGGGTAGTAGAAGAAGGTACTTAAAAATACCAATGACAGCCATGTGAAGAGTTACAGAAATGAGGACTGTGGCCGTCATGAGCATTTCTTCTTTCTCCAGAGAGGGATTTACTATAAGGAAATGGCTCACACAATTATGGAGACTGGCAAGTTCAAAATCTGCAGGGTAGGCCTGCAGGCTGGAGACCCAGGGAAGAGCTGATGTTGCAACTCAAGCCCAAAGGCCACCTGCAGGCAGAACTCCCTCTTCCTTGGGGGAGGTCAATCTTTTCTCTTAAGGTCTTCAACTGATTGGATGAGGCCCACCCACATTAAGAAGGGTAATCTGCTTTATTCAAAATCAATTTATTTAAATGTTAATCTCATCTAAAAAAATGCCTTCACAGCAACATCTAGACTAGTGTTTGACCAAATACCTGGGTACCATTAGCCAAACTGACACGTTAACCATCACGTGGACAGATGGTGGATGGGCATAATTTGGAGAGCCAATGGGATGCATCCGCTGATTATGTGTGGGGCCTGAGAGAAGGACAGGTTTTCTATAAATAGAGTTGCCACATGATCCAGCAGTCCCACTCCTGGACACACACCCAGACAAAAATATAATTCGAAAAGGTACATGCACCCCAATGTTCATAGCAGCACTATTTACAATAGCCAAGCCTTGGAAACAACGTAAATGTCCACTGACAGATGAATGGATAAAAATGATGTGGTACATATATACAATGGACTATTAGCCATAAAAAAGAATGAAATAATGCCATTGGCAGCAACATGGATGGACCTAGAGATTATCATACCAAGCAAAGTAAGTCAGAAAGAGAAAGACAAATACCACATGATATCATTTATATATAGAATCTAAAATACAACACAAATGAACCTGTCTAAGAAACAGAAACAGACTCACAGACATAGAGAAGAGACTTGTGGTTGCCAAGGGGGAGAGGGTGGGGGAGGGAAGGATTGGGAGTTTGGGATTAGCAGATGCAAACTATTATATACTGAATGGATAAACAACAAGTACAGGGAACTATATTCAATAGCCTTTGAAAAACCATAATAGAAAAGAATATATATCTGTATAACTGAGTCACTTTACTGTACCGCAGAAATTAACACAACATTGTAAATCAACTAAACTTCAATAACATTTTTAAAAAATAAAAAATAAATCAAGAAGGAGAGGTTTTTTCCCAAATACCTGGGGTTATGGAGATACCATTAACTGAGATGGGGAGACTGCAGGGGGCAGTAGACAAGGAGGTAGAGTCAAAGATGGAGATCAGGCTTTGGGGGTTCAGGCTTTGAAATCTGACATCCAGATAGAGATGTTGTGTAAGCAACTGGATATATGGAGCTGGAGTTCAGGGTAGAGGTTCAGGCTGGAAATTAGAGTCTCATATCATCATCTCTGTGAGCCTTTTGTAAGATTTCCCACACAGATTCCTAAATTAAAACAAGTCCTTTGTGCCCCAGTTTGGGATGCAGAAAGGAACTATAATTAAAAAACCAAGAAGGATTAAAACATAGAGAGACCAGCTTTACAGAAGAAGCAGAGGGTTAACAGGCTGGATTATAAAGGTTGACAGGAACGTGCAGCTGAAGAGATGCCAGAAGGAAAGTTAATGAATTGCCTTCGCTGAAAAGATGAGAATGACATTAAACCAGGATTGCCCTGGAAAACTGGTGATAGCTGGGCGCCTGGCATTTTGGCGAGTTGTTTTCCTGAGACATGATTTATGAACGAGGGCCAGCACGTGATGTTGTCATGAAAAGCACACCCTCCAGAGTGATTTCTCTGGGTTTTCATTTCAGTCCCACAATTTCTTTTAACCTAGAATGAGTAATTTAACTTCTCTGCACCTCTGTTCCTTCGGCTGTTAGATCAGAATCACACGGCTGCTCACTTGCTGGGCTGTTGTGAGAACTCAGCGCTATGACTGCGTGGCCCGGAGTCCATGCTCCATGAACATTAGCTCTGATCATGGTTACCTGTCTCCCCCACTTCTCTCTGACTCCAAGAGAGCCTTAGATTCGCTCTCACTCACCTCACCAGCTCATAGCCTAGTGTCTGGGAACAAGGATTTGTGGAGTTGAATCGAACAGAAAAGTGGCACCTTCCATAGCATTAAGGACGGGACTGTCACTACCCAGACTCACCTGTGCCCGCGAACATCCTCTCCTCCTTCCCTCCTGCTCTCCTGGGTTAAGCACCCCCGTGTGCCCTGGGTCCCAGCCCCTCTCACCTTCTCAAGAACTGCATTCTATTATCCGTCTCCCTTCTTTATTTTCAGCCTCTTCTTAGATCATTCCGCTCTGCATGTTAACATGCTCGGGGCTCTTCTACTTTGAAAGGCATTAAAACAATCACCCCTCCACCCCACTGCCCTCTCTGGCTATTTCCTGATCTCTGAGCTTCAGTTCTCAGCCAGACCTCTGTAAAGTAATGTACAGTGTCTCCGCCCCTCATTTCTCAAACCACTGCAAAAGGCTTCTACTCAAACTTCCCTTCTCCAAAATGGCTTCCTGCAGGGTCACCAACGACCAATGATTTTGCTAGATCCAGTAGATATTGTACAATCTTCATCTTACTTAACCTTTCAGCACATTCAAGACCCCTAACCATTCCCTCTTTCTTGAAACATTAGACACCTTCCCCTAGTTTTCTTCTTATATTTCGAGTTGACCGTCCTCATTCTCCCAGGCTGGCTCACCATCCAACTAGCGATTTTTAATACAATGGAACTCCTCAAGAACACGCCTTCCTATGTACAATGGAATACTACTCAGCCATAAAAAAGAATGAAATAGGGACTTCCCTGGTGGCACAGTGGATAAGAATCCGCCTGCCAATTCAGGGGACACGGGTTCAAGCCCTGATCCAGGAAGAGCCCACTTGCCGCAGAGCAACTAGGCCCATGCACCATAACTGCTGAGCCTGTGCTCTAGAGCCCGTGAGCCACAACTACTGAAGGCCGTGCGCCTAGAGCCCATGCTCCGCAACAAGAGAAGCCCCTGCTCGCCCCAACTAGAGAATGCCTACGCGCAGCAACAAAGACCCAACACAGACAAAAATAAATAAAATTAAATCTTAAAAAAAAAAAAGAACTAAATAATGCCATTTGCAGCAACATGGATGGACCTAGAGATTATCATACTAAGTGAAGTAAATCAGACAAAGACAAGTATCATATGATATCAGTTATATGTGGAATCTAATAAAAATGATACAAATGAACTTATTTACAAAACAGAAACAGACTCACAGATCTTGCAATCAAACTTGTGGCTACCAAAGGGGAAACATGGGGGGACGTGATAAATTACGTCCCAGGAGACTGGGATTAACATATACCCACTAGTATATATAGAATAGATAACTAATAAGAACCTACTGTATAGGGGACTCTACTCAATACTCTGTAATGGCCTATATGGGAAAGGAATCTAAAAAAGACTGGATATATGTATATGTATAACTGATTCACTTTGCTGCACACCTGAAACTAACACAACATTGTAAGTCAACTATACTCCAATAAAATTTGGAGGAGAAGGGGTAGCACTTGCAGGGGCCCGGCCAGTGGGGTCCCCCTCGCTTGTCTGTTCTGAGTCCTCCTCCAGGGCTCCTCCTTTCAAGGCCTCTGTATAGTGTCCTGGGGGGGCAGGGACAAAGCTCCACAGGCTGTGTGGTTTGCACAATGGACACTTATTCTCTCACAGTCTGGAGGCCAGAATCCGAGATCAAGGTGTGCACAGGGCAGGTTCCTTCTGCGGGCTCCGAGGGAGGCAGTTCCAGGCCTCTCCCCTGGTTTCTGGGGGTCTGCTGGCCATCTGGGGTGTTCACTGGCTTGAAGACTTATCTCCCCGATCTCTGCTCCATCTTCACGTGGCCTGCCTTCTCGCTGTGTAACTGTGTCCAAATTTCCTCTTTATATGGACGCCAGTCGTGTTCGATTAGGGGCTCACCCTACTCCAGTGTGACTGCATCTTAACTAATTACACCTGCGGCAACCCTAGTCCCAAATAAGGTCACATTCGGAGTTCCTGGGGGTTAGGACTTCACCGTGAACTTTGAGGAGATGTGATCCAAAGCTCCCTGTTAGGAGTCTTTATGTCCCCCACCCGCCCACTCAGACCTCCCCTCACTGGTCCAGAGGGGTAGACTTCTGCTCTTTCCCCAGGAGGGGGTACTGAAAGCCGCCCATCACTCACTGCTCCCTTCTCTCACTGGCAGGACCAGCAACGAGAGGACAGAGGACACTGGGCCTCATCTACCAGGTGACGTTAATTCCTTCTCCCTCAGATCGCTGCTCTCCCTGCGCCGAACAAATCAGACCAGGCTGCTCTGGGTGCTGCCCCTCTGCCTGTGATGGGGGTGTCAGGGTTATGGTGGGAGGTGGGTCCACCAGCTCCAGTCCAGCGGCACCTGGAACTCTGCTCTTCCCAGGCTACCGGGCACTTGCGTGGCCCGTTAATAAAGCTGATATGTACCTTGGTTTTCAGTGGCTCCTTGTGAATCTGTTTCTCAGTTGGTTAGAATCTGATACATTTATTACTCAGTATATATTTAATGAATGGATTAAGCCTTGCTTTGAATACAAATGAGTGTCCGTGCGTGCATGAGACTGCAGGGAAGCGGGCAGAGAAGAAAAGGGAGGCAGGAAGGGGGTAAGGAGAAGAGAGGGAACACTAAGTATTTACCCCACACCAGGAATCCCCAGGAACCTGCAAGGCCTTAGAAATCACCTGCCTTATGGCTTTAGACACCAAGACTTTAAACTGTGATCGTAACACCCTCATCATGGCAGACCTCCCCGGCCTTAGGAGCTTCAGGGGTCTCACTCAAAATTGACCACAGCTTTCCCAAACTAGCTTTCATTTCCTCAACCTTGAGGGTCAGAATCGCCCAGCACCTCTCATCTTTTCCTCCCTCCCATCAAGGTCAGCAATGCTATCATAAACCCAGGACTGCTGTCTTTTCGCACCTTCTCTTTCGTAGTGAACTAAATCTACCCCGTCACACACACACATCTCTCAGAATCGGAAGAAGAAAATAATCCTAAATAATCACTCCTAAAAGGAATGTGAAAGTACTTTTTAAACTTCCTTTATAAATCACATTCCTTTTAGAGGGAGCCTCAGATACCTTCTGAGAGAGTGGGATATAAAGTAACTCAAGCAAAACTTTTTAATAACGGATTCTCCCAAATTTTTCTGAGGAAAGAAATGAGTATTTGTGAACAGTGTACAAAATGCCCAGAAATATGCAGGAGCCCTTTGTCTCAATGATATGTGATCTCCCCAGCAACCCTTGGAAGCAGACAGTGGTGCCCCATTTAAGAGCGGGATAAAATAATAAAAAGGGACTTGGGGAGATTAAGTGACTTCACTGTTAAATGATAAAGTTGGAATTTGGGCTTAGCTCTGCCTCATGTTTTCAAGTGCATTGGGCTTTTCCCACTCTAGGAAAATTTCCTCAGCCCCAATTTCCAGGCAGACTCTGGTTAATAAATGTGTGTCACAGAAAGTCCTGGCCAAGGCCACGAAAAGAAAAGCAGGGGTGTCGTTATATCAGCTCCACCTTCTCTGCCCAAGGTTTCACAAAGAAGATGGCTTAATATGAGCTTAACGCTTTCGTCGAGAGTTATTCTACAGGAATGCAGGAAAGGCAAGGGCTGTCCATCCTTCATGTATCTGGTATAGAACGGTCCTCAGTGTCTCTTGCCCCCTCCAACGTAACATCCTCACTGAGAGAAAATTAAGGCCAAATGATTCTGGCCCAACATGAGTTTAGTGTCAAAGGAAGAGGACTTCGTTATATGAGACTCACGCTGACGCCGTACTCATAATAACAGGACAGAGTCCAGGCTGCAGAAACAGAGAGACTCTAACATAAAGGACAGTGTCTTAAAGAAAAGTTGATTGCCTTACCACATAACAGGCCCAAGGTCCAGATGGTGAGCCAGGCCCTTTCCAGCTTGTTGCCGTGCTAGCTGCGGGCACCGTCTTCCTCCCGAGGTCAAAGCTGGGTGGTGAGCACATTCACGTTCCAGCTTGCGAGGAGGGAAAAGAGCTGCATTCCGGGCTGGGGCTCGTTGTCTATGTGGGAGATGACCTAGAAGTTGCACCATCGTCTCTGCGTGCATCCCGGCATTTGGGCACAAGGCCACACCAGCAACAAAGGAGACGGGCAGGGCCATCTCTCGCTGAGCCCCACGGCAGTCCATTCCTGCGGAAGACGGGGGAGCAGATTGTGGTGGCCAGCTAGCAAACTCTGCCGTGGTAACAATCGCAGCCCGCAGCTGTGCTCGGCTTCACAGCTGTTAGTGCTTTCACACCCACCACTCCGTGTAATCGAGCAATGAACCTCTGAGTAGGTAACATGTACCTCATGTTATGCATGAGAAGATGGGGCCAAAGGGTTAAGGGACTGGGGTAAGGTCTAACCGTAGAGGTATTTTTTGTTGTTGTTTTTTTGCGGTACACGGGCCTCTCACTGTTGCAGCCTCTCCCGTTGCGGAGCACAGGCTCCAGACGCGCAGGCTCAGCGGCCATGGCTCACGGGCCCAGCCGCTCCGCGGCGTATGGGATCTTCCCGACCGGGGCACGAACCCATGTCCCCTGCATCGGCAGGCAGACTCTCAACCACTGCGCCACCAGGGAAGCCCTAACCGTGGAGTTTTAAAAGCACGATGAGAATGGACCCGTATGGTAGAGTCGAAAAGCAAAGCCTGTTCAGTTTGTTTTAGCCACATTTATTCAGCAATTAATAAGAACCACAGAACTGAGAAACAGGAAGAGAGGGTGGATCCGTGGCCTCAAGGCTTCATGGCAGTTGGGAGAGTGAAACAGTATTCTCAGTACCGTGTGGTCATGAGGATTGCAGGACAGAAAGACCGACAGTGACATCCAAGGACAGAGGGGGTCATTAGTACAGCAAAGACATTGGTGGTTTCTGGAGGGTAACAAAAACTAAATGCTTTTCCTACCGTGAGTGGGAGAAACAGTAACTCTAAAAGTCTCCAGTAGAAAATGGAGAAGAAGGGTGTTCACTGAGGAAAACTAAGGTAGTGAGAAGGAATTATGACTCTCTTATGCCCTGGCCTTATATTCTCCCATCCTACCTTTTATTCCAGCCAGTGCTGGTGCATCCTGCATGTGTACCCTGAGGCAGGTGTACCCTGAGGCAGGTGTATCCTGATGCTCCTGGCCACACTTCTGACCCAGGCATCTCTGGCGTTCTGCCCCAGGGTTGCCCTGACACTACAGTGCAGGACGCCTGCAGGAATCTGCCCAAAATTCATGCATCCACAGGCAAGAAGGCCTTGGCCATGGGGCGCAGCACCAGCAGACAACTGCTCCCTCTCTGTCCCAGGTAGCACCGTCTGAGGCACATTCTACACACTGCTAGGTGGTACCGGAGGACCAAGCCTGTGATGGTTAATTTTATATGTCAATTTGGAGAGCTTTTTGGATGAGATCAACATGAAAATGGTGAACTTTGGGTAAAGCAGAGTGCCCTCCGTAGTATGGGTGGGCCTCATCCAATCAGTTGAAGCCTTGAAGGGAACAGGGACTGAACTCCCTGAAGCAGGAGGAGTTCTCCAGCACGACGCCCTCAGACTTTGTACCATCAGCTCTCCGGGGTCTCGAGCCCACCAGCCAACACTGCAGATTTTGGACTTCCCAGCCTCCATAATCGCACGAGCCAATTCCTTATAGTAAATCTCCTGGTTCTACTTCTCTGGAGAACCCTGGTTAAGACAGAGCCCCAGCACCAGCTTGAGAATGCACTCTTGTATTGGTTTTCCTTTTTCCCTGTTATACTCCCCCAGTCTCTGGAATCACTCACTTTCCCAAATCAATTAGGTATGTGCATGCCCCTGTCCAGGCTTGCTTTCAGGGGGCTCCTCAGCCAGGATACAATGTTTGCATATGTATTCCTGAGGGTAATCAGTATACAAGCACATTTATAGCTCAAAGAGAGCCTGACGTGTTTGCTATTCCCCAGCATCACAAGACCTAGAACCCTGGCTGGGATGCTGAAGTGTGTTGGAACAAATGCTGCCACTGCTTCCCACCTCCCCAGGGAGACTGTGCTGCCTCCACCAAAGCACAATACCTTTTTGTACGCCCCGTGCTGCTTACCATTTGAGAAGTTTGCAAAAGATGCTTGCTGCACTGGACTGAATATTGTATTTTAAAATTTGCCTATGTGTTGTCATGATGTAGATACACTGTGGACCTGTTACTGTTCACATTATATTATTTGATGAATCCAAATACAAAGGATTCGGCTGATAACTTCAGCTCTAGTGTCACGTGGGCATGGATTCAAGCCTCCGTTCCTCCGCTAGGTGGCTGTGGCACAGCATAATCTCTCTATAAAGAAATATACGTAAATTTTTCTGCTGAGAGAAATAAATGTCCGCCTAGAATTACCTTCCCAGCTAAATGTCGATACAACAATGAGGAAGAGAAGAGGTTTGTTTTTTTCTGAAGAGCCTAAAAGAATACCACCATAAAGATTTTCACTGAAAGAAATACTATGGCATTTATTTCAGAAAGAAAAGATTTGAAAAAGAGATGTAAGAAAAAATGGTAGCAAAGTAATTCGTAACTAACTACGTGGTGACTCTAAATCAGCACCGACTATTTAAAAACAACAGCAATAGTAAATAACTTGAAGAATATAAAAATGAGCTGGGGCTTCCCTGGTGGCGCAGTGGTTGAGAGTCCGCCTGCCGATGCAGGGGACACAGGTTTGTGCCCCGGTCCGGGAGGATCCCACGTGCCGCGGAGCGGCTGGGCCCGTGAGCCATGGCCGCTGAGCCTGCGCGTCCGGAGCCTGTGCTTCGCAACGGGAGAGGCCACAGCAGTGAGAAGCCCGCGTACCGCAAAAAAAAAAAATGAGCTGTAAGTAAAATGATGGACAATAATGATATATAAGACAGGAGTGGGTATGTATTTGGATTAAAGCATTTAAAAATCTTGGATTTGGACTTCCCTGGTGGCGCAGTGGTTAAGAATTCACGTGCCAATGCAGGGGACCTGGGTTCGAGCCCTGGTCCAGGAAGATCCCACATGCCGCTGAGCAACTAAGCCCACGCGCCACAACTACTAAGTCTGCGCTCTACAGCCCATGAGCCACAACTACTGAGCCTGCGTGCTGCAACTACTGAAGCCTGCATGCCTAGAGCCCATGCTCTGCAAGAAGAGAAGCCACTGCAGTGAGAAGCCTGCACACCACAACGCATAGTCCCTGCTCGCTGCAACTACAGAAAGCCCACATGCAGCAATGAAGACCCAAAACAGCCAAAAATAAACAAATAAAATAAATAATTTTTTTTAAAAACAGACGCCAGAGAGAGATCTCTTTCCTTCTTTCTCTTGCTCTCTCTCCTTCTGCAGCACACCACACATTAAGGAAATGCCATGTGAGGACTTAGTGAGAAGGCGGCCATCTACAAGCCTCAAGAGACTTCTCAACTGGAACCCTGCTAGGGCTTGATCTGGGATTTCCAACCTCCAGACTTGTGAGAAAATAAATGTCTGTAATTTAAGCCACCCAGCTCATTTTGTTACGGCAGCCTGAGCAGACCGATACACCACATTTGGCTCCAGACACATGATGATGACTCCGACAAAGCCCTATGCTTTAGGAGCACACTGTCTACCAAGAAGAGACATCTCATGAAAGTACATGATGAGCGCTTCCACCTCGGCCCAGGAGATCTGAAAGGCTCCACAGAGCACACATTTGAGCCAGGTTTTCAGAGAGGCCCGACCAGGAGAAGAAACAGCAATCCAGGCAGAGAGAACCCCCAGCAAGGTCCGAGAGACTTTAAAAGGCAGATGTATTTGGTGAACACTGAGAGGCTAGGGGGTATAGAGGGCATGACAGGGAATGCTGGAAGAGGCTGAAAAGATGGAGTGGGGCAAGATGCGAAGGTCCCTGAGGGCCAAAACCAAAGACTTTAAATTTCAATATAAGAAAATAGTTATGGGGGCTTCCCTGGTGGCGCAGTGGTGGACAGTCCGCCTGCCGATGCAGGGGACACGGGTTCGTGCCCCGGTCCGGGAGGATCCCACATGCCGCGGAGCGGCTGGGCCCATGAGCTATGGCCGCTGAGCCTGCGCGTCCGGAGCCTGTGCTCCGCAATGGGAGAGGCCACAACAGTGAGAGGCCCGCGTACCGCAAAAAAAAAAAAAAAAAAAAAAAATGATAACAGCTCTAGAAAATTTAGCCATTAGTTTTCCTTTTGCATTGAAGCCTGAAATATGAAAATACAAGTCAATGGACTGCAACCTCCAGGACAAAATAAGTCAGGCATTGCACAAAGTCTCAGGAGAATCCAGCTGACTCCCAGTTTAACATTAATTTTTAATTTTGAAGCTAACTGTGTTGACATTGAGGAAAATGTAGTCTAGAACCTACGAAAAGGCACAGGGATTCTCTGACTCATAAGTAACGTTTCAAAGAGCCTACTGGAAATCATAAGTCTAACTCATCATAAAACTGCTCCAGCTATAACATCATAGTTCTTTGCTTTTAGCTGGAATAACAAGAACCTGGTGAGATTATATTAGTTATGGTAAGGAGGCAAAAACCTCCGCATGTCGGTTACATTTCTGATTAGTAAAGGGAAACTGAGTTATCATTTCACAAATACAATCTTTGATAGTAAACAAAATCTTTTAGAACAAGAATCGTATTTGAAAAAAATAATGAAAATCCTTTCAGTGTTTGAGGAGGGAAAACCTCCAAGGAACTTAAAAACAGGGGCTATTATCTTAATAATAATGATCCATTTATACCGAGCCCTTACTGTGTGCCTTACATCAATGTTCTCCTTTAACGCTCACAACTCCATGAAGGCACTATTACCTTCAGCTTACAGATGAGGAAACTGAGCTCAGAGTTCAATAGCTTGTCTGAGGACACCCAACTGGTATGAGACATGTTTAAGAATCAAACTCAGGGCTTCCATGGTGGCAGCAGTGGTAAGAATCCGCCTGCCAATGCAGGGGACACAGGTTCGAGCCCTGGTCCGGGAAGATCCCACATGCCGCGGAGCAACTGAGCCCGTGAGCCACGACTACTGAGCCTGCACTCTAGAGCCCACGAGCCACAACTACTGAAGCCCACGATCCACAACTACTGAAGCCCACGTGCCACGCTACTGAAGCCTGTGCGCCTAGAGCCTGTGCTCCACAACGAGAAGCCACGACAAATAAGTCCGTGCACCGCAATGAAGAGTAGCCCCTGCTCTCCGCAGCTAGAGAAAACCCGCACACAGCAACGAAGACCCAACACAGCCAAAAATAAATAAATAAATAAATTGATTAAAAAAAAAAGAATCAAACTCAGGACAATTAACTCCAAAGCTTGTTCTTAATCACCATATTTCCTGTTTTATTCATCTTCCTTCCCTCAGTCGGTTGGATAACCTTTGCCTGCCCAACAACTAATGGAGGCGGACTTTCCACTAGGTTCAAACTCGAGCAAGAGTCTGGGAGGAAAACAAGACTCTTGGTGCCTGTTAATACACACATCACCCACCAGACGTCTGGCTCTCAGACCAGGTCTGGGGGAATGCGAATCTTCCAAGAACTCTGTGAATTCCTGTGGCACAACTATTGAAGAATTCCATGCTCTGTGATCTGGTAACGCTAACCCCAAATTCTTCATTCTGCTGCCTTTAGTACTTACCTTCTCTTGACTGTGGAGGTCATTTTATCAGTATTCAACACCAAACTCATGAAGAACTGAAGAACAGGAAGAGAAAAGCAGTATACAACATTCTTTAAGGCAGTGCATGCTATCTGCCCATCTGTCCTAACCTTTTTTTTCCTATTCTTTAGGTACAACCTACTCTAGGACAGGGCACAGATATTGGTCAACAAATGACCCAAAATAAAGAGACAAGTGCAATTGCATTTCTGGATTCAAAGAGGTCCCTTCAAACACAAAAGAGGTACCGATTTCTATTAGCTGGGATCTTCAGCCAGACCACTCCATGACAGCAGCCCCGCTGCTGGGCTGATGATAGAAAAACACTTCCTTTTTCGATGCCTTAATATTTGGAGCACGGTGTGGTCCTATAGGCTTCCTGTTGTTGTTTTCTGTTAAGTCCAAACAGAACGATTCCAATCTCACGGTTCTCCATCTGAAACAAAGGCCAGGACACGGCTGGAATTCAACAAATGTTATCTTCCCATTTTCTTCATTAGGGTAAACTAGGCTTGAATTATCTGAGACGTTTATGACTTGATCACAGTGGCAAAGCTGACACAATGGTGGTTCCCGTCATGGAACTCAAGCAGGAGAAAGGAATGCAAGATTACATTGCCATGAACTCATTCTGAATTAGGTTAAGAAGGGAAACTGATGCGTCTGGTTACTTATTGACTTAACGTAAAGATGAAAGTGACCTAACCTGGCAACCATAAAAATCCTCAGAGGTTAAGCAAATTCAAAGAGATTTTTGAAAGGTAGATTTCAGGAAAAAAACTAGCTAATGCTCTTGGAGGACTATTTCATAAAATGAGTGACAAATGGAAGCTGAATTCAGTGGAGGTAGGGGTTGCATACAGACTGCCTTCATTCTCCTGAGTTATAGCCTGTTTAAAGCTGCCATTTTAGTAAAGCACTAAAATCCACCACAGTTTTGTGCAAGTCGGCTAAAGTGCTATTGTGCTATTATATGCATAAGTCTTTATTTGCATTAGAAAGGCATCAATTACCTCATACTACGATATGTAATTAAGAAATAAATGTACCAGCTCAGCCTTACAAGATAAATAATGGATTACTGCAAGAATAAAAGTTGTGATTTTAACTAGCCACATTTCAATGTTGACTATAAGAAAGCTTAGCACTACCTAAGCTGGGTCCTTTATGTAGTAAGGACCAGATATTATATAGCAAGTTCTCTAGTAATCACACTTGCCTGTGAAAAACAAAAATTACCATTCAGTTTCTAAGCCACTAATAAGTTTGGAATGAATGAGCTTCACACAGACAGAACCAAACATGAAGATTCACAAACTACTAGTCAGAAGGGAACCCAGAAATATCTGGGATAATGTCTCTCAATGAAGAAAAATAAAAGGGGTTCATTCATTTGGTAACTAGTTGAATGCATAGTATATGTATTAAGGATGGTTAGGCAGGAAGTGAGGCTGGGGGTTGGGAGGTGGAATATGGAGAAATGTGGCTAGTGAGGTTTAAGTGGTAAGGACTTAGAACAGCCAGTGTGACGTGTGGGAAAGCTGACCTGGGACAGCTGGAAGAGATGAGGGGCCACTTGTAACATCTGTGGAGTGTCCAGCAGTAGGCATTCCATGATTGTTGAAATGAACGATGGGCTGGAAGTGAGACCTGGGCTCTGGCCCTAGCTCTGCTACTAACCAACTGCATAGCTTTGCCAAGTCATGTATCATCCTGAAGGGTATTATGTCTCTTTTTGTAGAAAAAAAAAACAAAACAAAACACTTAAGAGCATGCCTCTGGAGATCTCTCTTTCTGTAATACACTGTCAGTCAACATTCTCTGACTAGTCATACCTACAGTTCGCATTCCATCCAATTTACAAGGACGGTGTGAAAGATACACAACACAGTTCCCTGGCTGGGTATGTATCACGTACATCCTCAGAAAAAGAACAAACACCTAGCAACAACTGTTTTGAATGTCTCATTCTAGGAGAAGTAAACATAATAGGGGTCACCTTTGTTCTTCTTTAAACCCTTATGATGTGTAATCCAGTACCTAGACAAGCAGTCTTTAACACGCTAGTCAGTCCATGGATAGGCTTTTAGGGAGGACTCACAAACACCCTGAAATTATGTGCAAACTGGTTTCCTACATGAATGTATGCACAAACTTTCTTCGCATTTTCAAGTAATCCATAAACCCTTCCTCCCCAAAAAGGTTAATAACCACTGCTCTAAGAATGTTTCTTTTATTTATTTATTCATTTATTTATTTTTATTTTGGGCCGTGTTGGGTCTTTGTTGCTGCGCGCAGGCTTTCTCTAGTTGCGGCGAGTGGAGCACGGGCTCTTGGCGCACGGGTTTCAGGAGTTGTGGCGCGTGGGCTCAGTAGTTGCGGCTCACGGGCTCTAGAGCGCAGGCTCAGTAGTTGTGGCGCACAGGCTTAGTTGCTCCACGGCACGTGGGATCTTCCCCGACCAGGGCTCGACCCCGTGTCCCCTGCACTGGCAGGCGGATTCTTAACCACTGCGCCACCAGTAAAGTCCCAAAATGTTCCTTTTCTGAAGCAACTTTCCTGATGCGTTAATAATGGGTCAAATTCCCATAGTGTCCTATTAACCGTTAGGCAAGGAGAGTTAAAGTTGAACCGCTTTGTACAGCTTAATCTATTACTGTACGTGATATTTGAGACGCTATACTGCAGTAATCAAATAAAAGCACACGAACACAAATCCTGACACTGGACACATGTATTAGTCCCACAGTTTAAAAATGTGTTTGCAGACTTCATCTTCGTTGACCCCGACTAGGTGTTCAAATGGCTAGTTACTTGGCCTCTAGGGAACCCACCACGGAAAACAAATACAAGGTGGCCGTGGAACGGCGGACGGGTCCGGTTTTCTCATCCACGCCCGCGGCCGTCCCTCCCGGCTCCGCAATCCCAGGCCTTCCGAGCATCCGCAGCCGGCGCGTCGCGGACCCCCGGCGCCGAGGTCCCGCCGTGACGCTACCCGAATTCACTCACGTCTCTGGGAGTCACGGCCTATCTCTCCTCAGCCCTCCAGCACCATACACGGACACCACGAGCCCCGGCCACACTCCCTAACTGACCACGCTCTCCCTGGCGCCTCGCGACTCCCAGCCGCGCCCACCACCAGCCGCGACCCGCGAGCGGACGTCTCAAACGCTTACGGCCGCCGACACGTGACCGACGCGCGCTAACGCCTGGCCGCCGGCACCCGTTGTCCTAGAGGCCGGCGCGTGGAGTGCGCGCATGCGCGCGCGCATGCGTGAGAGGGGAGCTCTCTGGCGGCCGTTTCAAAGCAGTTGGGCGCATGCGCTGCGTGACGCCCCGCTACCGCCGTAGGAGGAGCTGCAAACCAACGCTCCGGCGCACTTGCGTAGTAGCTAGACGCGGGCGTTTCTTTCCTCCCTTTTTTTCGAATTGGTCGGGAGGGGTAGATTCGAGTTAGAAAATGGCGGCGTGGGGCGTGTGGGCAGCCGTTCTCCCAACTGTCTCCTGCTGAACGGACGGCTCTCCCCCTCACTGCCCAACGCAGAGAGACGAGGTCTCCGAGGGACATGGTGTTTGAGTCTCAGGGCTTGCCGACCACCGAATCCTTCGAGGCTCTCAGAGCACCGGAAGCGACCGGGCGCCGCTTCAGACCCGAGCGCCGCGGCCGCGACCTCGCACCTGCTCGCCGCTACGCACCCGGGCTTCGCCGCACCCACAACCCAGCGAGGGCCGCGGTTGCCGCCGGCGAGGTGAGAGGCGGGCGGGCGGCGCGGTAGGGGCGGGGGCCGAGCGCGGAAGCCGGGGTGCGGGGCCCGGGCCTGGGAGGAGGAAGCCGGGATCCGGGTGCGGGACCCGGGCCTGGAATGGGGACCCTGGGAGGGAGGAGCTGGGTGCGGGGCCCGACTTGGGTAAGGCTCGCCCGGGCGCAGGGCCCCTGCGGCCCTGGTGGAGGCAGGAGCCGGAACGGGCAGGGACCGTCCTGGCGAGGCCCCCTCGGTTTATTTCCTAGCGGTTCCTCTCGGTACTCTTCTCTTTCTTTTAGCTCCTTCCACCACCCACTTGGTCTGGCTTCATTTTCTTATTGCAGTCTCAGGCCACTGATCACCCGTTAGGCTGTCCGATTAAGAAGCAGTGTTAGAGGGCTTCCCTGGTGGCGCAGTGGTTGAGAGTCCGCCTGCCGATGCAGGGGACATGGGTTCGTGCCCCGGTCCGGGAAGATCCCACATGCCGCGGAGCGGCTGGGCCCGTGAGCCATGGCCGCTGAGCCTGCGCGTCCGGAGCCTGTGCTCCGCAACGGGAGAGGCCACAACAGTGAGGGGCCCGCGTACCGCAAAAAAAAAAAAAAGAAGCAGTGTTAGAGATTTCGTTTTTCCTTAGCGTTTCAGCCTCCGGGGTCCGGCCCCATGTTCCCTTTTTCCTCCGGGCATCACACCGTCGAGTATGTTCAAATCTGTTTCCATCTTAAAACTGATGTGGACTGAAGTTAAACCCCAAGGGTGTGGCAGCACCAGGTGGTAGAGATCGCATACCTCACTATGTCGGGCACAAATAGTTTTCTCCAATTACCAAAAGTTTCAGTTTGCTGTCACAAGGTATGCTTCATACCTAGTAATCATTTCATAATTTGGTGCCTTTTAAACCACAAGCCCACATGTTTTTTAAGTTCTTCGTATAGCACATAAGACTCTAGCTGCCAGACTTTGTGTTAAGTACTTCACAGGGATTTTTTTCCTTTTTCTATTCTGGCATAAAAAGAAGATTATTGTCTGAAATATCATGCTTTGAAATAAAATATGGATTTGGTAACGTATTTTTTAAAGCCAGACTCATAATTCAGGTTAATTCTTTTTCCACACTACAACTTTTAAGTTAGGGAGGAGAAGTAGTATTTTGTAGCCCTTGCTTCTAACAAAACTTGTTCCATTAATAATATTTATTGAGTCCTTCCTCTGTTCCAGGCACTGTTCTAAACTAAGCTTTTTGTGTATCCCATTTAAATTTCACAACACCTCCCTGTTCTACAAATGAAGAAACTGAGGCACAAAAATTAAATAATTTGCCCAAGGTCTCCAGCAACAAAATGGCCAAACTGTATTCTAGCATTTTGTAGTATTTTCTCAAATACATCGTGCCCCAGATCTCTGATTCTGCAACAGCCGGACCATTAGCCATTGGGGGGGCGGGGGGGGAGTGGATTTGAGGTACATGAGTGAGTGAAACAAAGATACCCGCCCTCTGGTTAGTCATTGATGGGATAAATATGGTGGAACAAGAAGCAGTTACATTAATTTAGGTTGTTTCAGTATGCCAGTTGTCTCTTCAGTTGTGGATATGAGTTAGGTGTTACAATTTTACGCTTATCACAGGTGTCGCGCTTTCACCTCCACCCCTTTTTGCCAGTTAATCTTAATACCTATTAAGTTATTAAGTTAATAGTTGATAGCAAAAAAATGCCTGTTTCAGATTCTCCCCTCTTCCGCCCTCTGGTGGAGGTGCTAGTTACTGAGTAGGAAAATGGCCCAAAAGAATCCATACAGAGACCTGGCCTCTGAACAGTTCAAGTTTAGTAAGGATTTATGTGTAAGGGTACCTTGTTTGTTTTCTGGATGACAAAGATTAATAGCAAAACTTGACCAAGTGTTTGGGAGGGAGGCATTAAAAAAGAAGATTTGCAGGTAATGAATGAAAATTACGTTAATTCTCATTTATGTTTTAGAATTTAGGACTTTAAAACCATTTATTCTGTAATCAGAAAGAAGCACTTGTAAAAGAAAAATTGAGAGATTATTAGAAGAGTATTAAAAGCTGAAAGGCCCTATGTGATTACCCTACAGGGGGTCAGATTTTTGAGGACTTTGGAATGCCAGCATTTGAATTTTATTTTATAGATACTAACATGCAATGGGTGATGTGTAAGTTTGTTCTTTTTTTTTTTGGCTGTGCTGCTGGGTCTTCGTTTCTGTGCGACGGCTTTCTCTAGTTGCGGCAAGCGGGGGCCACTCTTACATCACAGTGCGCGGCCTCACTATCGCGGCCTCTCCTGTTGCGGAGCACAGGCTCCAGATGCTCAGGCTCAGTAGTTGTGGCTCACGGGCCTAGTTGCTCTGTGGCATGTGGGATCCTCCCAGACCAGGGCTGGAACCCATGTCCCCTGCATTGGCAGGCAGACTCTCAACCCCTGCGCCACCAGATGAGCCCCCTGGCAGGAGTTCTTTAGACCCAACTGAGTTGTCAGTTACTTGCCGCACAGTCTTAATTTGGATGTTTGGTGGTCGTCTGGGTGGATCTTTTCAAGTCCAAAGAGATAGAGCAATAGGAGAATGAGAAAGACTGAGGGGGAAAAGCCTTGGCTTCAGTGCGCTTCTTCACGGCCAGAGAGCTGCTCTCTGCCAGACCCTGCAGGCAACGTCAGCTGCCACTTAACGGGCTACTCGAATCTCCATGGCTCAGGAGAAGGCCCAGCCACCCTTCAGAGGGGAGCCATAGCCCAGTAGGTGGATCGAGATTATGGCCTTTGAGGCCCCGCATTGGGTGCCAGAAAAGATGCTGCAGGAAAGAGAGTGGGGTGCGAGAGGATGGTCACATCCCAAGTCATGTCTGAGTCCCTGGGATGGCCGCCCAGTGTGGGTTCTTGGCTTTGTGCAGGCAAGGATTCAAGAGCAAGACGTAGTAAAGTGAAAGATTTATTCAGGGAGATACACACTCCATAGACAGAGTGGGGGCCATCTTGGAAGGCAAGAGACCTGTTGTGTAAGTTTGTATCTTAATGACCCGGAGGTTCTAGAAACTTACTCTGGTGGGTTGTGGTGTTGAGGGCAAATGAGACTGGGGAAGGACTATAGGAAGGAAGCTAGGCTGGTTTTCAGGAATGCTGGCTAGTGTTCGAAACTAATCAATAAATTCCTGGGCAAGGTAAGTAGCAGAGGAAATGGAGTTTTTTGGTCCATTTAACTGGTAAGGTAGGGAAGAATCCAGCACAGCACTCACAGTGGAGCTCTCCATTGATTGTTTCTGTTTTTAATAGCAAAGGATTTATGATCTTAGGATCACAAAATAAATTGGAAATTTTAAGGGATGGATACAAATACCCACCTTGAATAAGTGCTCGTAGAGATAATACTGTCAATCCCTGACTCTTATTCCTCCCCGTAACACCATGGTTTTTGAGGAGTTGAGCTGATGGCTTTTTTTTGTTTTATAAATTTATTTTATTTTTATTTTTGGCTGTGTTGGGTCTTCGTTGCTGTGCGCGGGCTTTCTCTAGTTGCGGCGAGTGGGGGCTACTCTCCATTGCGGTGCGCGGGCTTCTCATTGTGGTGGCTTCTCTTGTGGAGCACGGGCTCTAGGCGTGCGGGCTCAGTAGTTGTGACGCGCAGGCTCTAGAGCGCAGGCTCAGTAGTTGTGGCGCACAGGCTTAGTTGCTCCGCGGCATGTGGAATCTTCCCGGACCAGGGCTCGAACCCGTGTCTCCTGCATTGGCAGGTGGATTCTTAACCACTGCGCCACCAGGGAAGCCCTGATGGCTTATTTTTGAAGAGTTAAAAATTCTAGGAATGTTAACACATCCATATTAATCATATTTTAAACTTTTAAATGATGTCCTAGCTTAGAAATATGCAATTTGGGGTAATTAAATGTTCAGTCTTGGGAAATAGATTACTATCAACTTGTCTGTAGCCTAAAAATGAATAGAGATCTTCCTCAACATATGTTGGGGTTTCGTCACAATAAACCCATGGTAAGATGAAAATACTGTAAGTCAAAAATGCATTTAATACACCTACCCTACCGAACATCATAGCTCAGCCTACCTTAAATGTACTCAGAACACTTACATTAGCCTACAGTTGGGCAAAATCATCTAACATAAAGACTGTTTTATAGTAGTGTTGAATATCTCATGTAATTTATTGAGTAGTGTACTGAAAATGAAAAACAGAATGGCTGTATGGGTACAGAATGGTTGTAAGTATATCAATTGTGATGGCGTGGCTGGCTGACTGGAAGCTGTGGCATGCTGCCGCTGGCCAGCATCACAAGAGAATATCATACCGCCTATTGTTAGCCTGAGAAAAGATCAAAATCTGAAAGGAGGTTTCTACTCAATGCGTATTGCTTTCACACCATTGTAAACTTGAAAACTTGCAAGGCGAACCATTGTAAGTCAGGGACCATCTGTACTCATGTTGGGAAGGTAGTTCCAATACCTTATTCAAATTCTTAACTAAGGTTGTACTTTGTCATCCTTAAGAGAATTTTAAATATTAAAAATGTCTTGCCTGTAGCAAGACTCTGTAAGTATAAGTTGCATGGAATAAGTTAGTTAAGTATTTGTTGATTATTATTCAGTTCTTTAGATTTCTGGTTTTTAAAAATCAGTGTTTCATTGTAAGTTTTTCAAATGCAGTTGATTTAGTATATTGTTCACTGTGCCTTAGAGGACCTCACTGCCTCCTCCAGTAATCTTTATTGGATTCGTGACACTAGGAGCCCCACAGTGCTACAGAGTTCTCGTTAAAGCAGTGCCCACTGGTATCAGGAATGTTTTTATCTCATTTCATGCTAGAGTGAATTTTAAAAATTCTTTGTAAGAGTTAAATCATATTCTAGAAAAGTAAACTTACTACTTCTAATCTTTTTGCTTTTAGGTTCGAAAAAATGGCCAAAAGAATTGCCGAGAAGGAATTGACGGATAGGAATTGGGATCAAGAAGATGAAGCAGAAGAGGTAAGAAATAATTTCCCTAAGAATGATTTCCTTGTACTTCCAAATTTAAATTCATTTTGGGATTCCTCATGGAGACACTGGTAAAATTAAAAGGCCTTTTTAAGAACATCCAGAACTGGAAATAGTCTGGTTTCTTATGATCTGTACTTAGTCTAGAAATTGATGACATTTGGGTGTGCTTTTCTGTTAGCAACTGTTCCCTAAATACTCTGCTCCTTTGTAGAAGCACCTTCCTCCTGAATTTCATGTAGCATTTCATTGGAGCATTCTAAGCCCATGGTTTTAGCCCAGATTGTAGGGTGAGTGAATGATCTAGTCATAAACTTAGCACAGTGCCAGCACTCAAACTTGAAAAGTGGTTCACCACCACTGTCTTAGTCTGCCATGCTCACAGTTTTAGATTTTAGAAGATTGAGGTCGCCTCCTTTACTGTAATGTAATGCTTCTTGGAGGCCCATTTTATTTCATATTCTTAAGACACTCCCCGTCCCCCACCCCCCAACAACTGCGTTAATAGGAATAGAATTTAGATGGCCTAGTTTCTTTCCTAACAAAATAAAAATGGTCTTCCCTGAGGAAATCTTTTAATTTTTGTCTTACAAAGAATAGAACACGGCTGCACTTCTAAAGTGCCGCATCAGCAGTTTGATGCTCCCAGGCCAGTTCGCTAAGGAAGCCTGCACGAAGTTAGCCTTTCCAGTTAGTAGACGTGTGCTAGGTTACAAAACAGACGTGTATTTTCAAGAGTTTGCAAAAGTGTTTCCAAGATAATTCTTAGGCTGCTCTTCTCCTTCTTTCTCCATCTGTTTTCTAATATTAATATTTTTTCCTTTACAAATATGTGTACTGCTATGTTTGGGGAAACCAAAATCACAAGTATGGGCTTTTAAAAGAGCTTTTAACAATTCTGACTGACTTGGTACTTTTTAAGCAAGTGTTTGGTAACTTTAGTTCTTTCCAGGTTTTAGGCACAGTTACATTCTGGGCCTACCATATAATGATTTGTTTTGACATTAAAATACTTCAGGAATGAAAAAACTTCCATTTGGACAGATTCTAATGAAATGAGTGTGGAAGGACATTACATTTAATTTGGGTCAGGTGTAGCCAAATGGTCCCTTCTGTGGGTGTAGAGATCTCTTTAAGTTTAGCATTATCTGAAATAAGTACAGATGAGAACTTTTTACAGAAAATATTTTATGTCATTCCTCCAGGGTAAAAAGAAGGGTTGAAGTAAAGCGAAAGATTTTCAGCAGGTTTCCAACAGGCTACTTAGAGTCCCCGTCTCAGTGGTCTTCTGGATCATGGACAAATGGGGGAAGCTCTTCTTTAAAATAATATGTATTATGAACATAAAATTTATGTTTGAAAACCATAGTTGTAAGAGATTAGATTTGGGCATCTGGGTAATGTCTTTGAATATGTTTGAAATATTGGAAGAATTGATCATGAACAGCTTTGCACCAAAGTTTTGATGGCCTTGGTCTTCTTAGAACTTTGATGTATGCACTCTTGTCTCTGAATTGTGATAAAGTCTGGATTTGTAGTTTCTGGAAGGTTTCTGATTCGCCTAACTAGCACTGGAATTCACAAGATACTAGACGTAAACTTTAACGTGCCCTCTCCATAATTTGTGTTACTTAAAAAGCAGAAGAAGGCTTCCCTGGTGGCGCAGTGGTTGAGAGTCCGCCTGCCGATGCAGGGGACGCGGGTTCGTGCCACGGTCTGGGAGGATCCCACACGCCGCAGAGCGACTGGGCCCGTGAGCCATGGCCACTGAGCCTGCGCGTCCGGAGCCTGTGCTCCGCAATGGGCGAGGCCACAACAGTGAGAGGCCCGCGTACTGGAAAAAAAAAACCAAACCAAAACAAAAACCAGAAGATATCGATCAGTTTGTCTGGTCTAGCTTTTTTGTTCAGCATTTTATCTCCTTTTTGACCTTATCTTGTTGCTGTTTAATTTGTACACTCCTGCAGGTGGGAACATTCTCGGTGGCCAGTGAGGAAGTCTTGAAGAATAGAGCCATAAAGAAAGCAAAGCGTAGGAATGTTGGATTTGAAGTGAGTGTTTTCTTACAGCTTCTGGTATTAAATACTAACTTGATTTCTGAGCCGTAGAATATTTCCACCTCTGGGAGCAGTCAGATGAATAAATGCTTTTTTTTTTTTAGTTATTGTCTTTTATGTAATCTATTAAGAATGTCTTTTTTTTTTAATACATATGATGGTTTTTCATTGTTAAGTTCATTATTACAAGATATTGAGTATAATTCCCTGTGCTGTACAGCAATTCCTTGTTTGGTTATTTACTTAATATATAGTAGTGTTGTATATATGTTAATCCCAAACTCGTAATTTATCCCTCCTCCCACCTTTCCCCTTTGGTAACCATAAGTTTGTTTTCTAAGTCTGTGAGTCATATTTCTGTTTTGTAGGGAAGTTCATTTGTATCATTGTTTTAGATTCCATATATAAGCGATATCATATTTATCTTTCTCTGTCTGGCTTACTTCACTTACTATGATATTCTCTAGGTCCATCCATGTTGCTGCAAATGGCATTATTTCATTCTTTTTTATGGCTGAGTAACATTCCATTGTGTATATATACACCACATCTTTATCCAGTCATCTGTCAGTGGACATTAGGGTTGCTTCCCTGTCTTGACTCTTGTAAATAGTGCTGCAGTGAACATTAGGGTACAAGTATCTTTTCGAATTATATCAATAGTTTTGTCCGGATATGTGCCGAGGAGTGGGATTGTATGGTAGTTTTTAGTTTTTTTAAGTAACCTCCATACTGTTCGCTACACAAATTTACATTCCCGCCAACAGTGTAGGAGGGTTCCTTTTTCTCCACATTCTCCAGCATTTATTACTTGTAGACTTTTTGATGGTGGCCATTCTGACCGGCGCGAGGTGATACCTCATTGTATTGATAGTTTTGATTTGCATTTGTCTAATAATTAGCGATGTTGAACATTTTTTTATGTGCCTGTTGGCCATCTGTATGTCTTCTTTGGGGAAATGTCTGTTTAGATCTTATGCCCATTTTTTGATTGGGTTGTTAATAAATGCTTTTTAAAATGCCTAGTGCACTTGTGAAAATCCTTGGTGTAGACCATGGGAGATAGAAAAAGATAATAAATATGAGATCTGGGACTTCCCTGGTGGCACAGTGGTTAAGAATGCACCTGCCAGTGCAGGAGACACGGGTTCCAGCCCTGGTCCGGGAAGATCCCACATGCCACAGAGCAGCTAAGCCCATGCACCACAACTACCGAGCCTGTGCCCCAGAGCCCGCGAGCCACAACCACTGAGCCCATGTGCCACAACTGCTGAAGCCCACACGCCTAGAGCCCGTGCTCCACAACAAGAGAAGCCACCACAATGAGAAGCCTGCGCACCACAACAAAGAGTAGCCCCCCCCCTCACCACAACTAAAGGAAGCCCACGCACAGCAACAAAGACCCAACTCAGCCAAAAATAAATTAAATAAAATAAATAAATTTATATTAAAGAAGAAAAAATAAGTAAGTAAATAAGAGATCTGTACCTTAAAGGGAACTTATCCAATTGCAGAAATAAGATATAGATGTAGACAAATTTGAGCTGAGTGACAGTATGAAGAGGGAAAAGAGTATAGCAGTAGGAAACAAGGGAAGTGGGTGTTGGAAGTAAGAAAGGAAAATGCAGGATATTCTCAAAGTGTTGTCTGCTCCCTAGGATCGAGCTGTGGGTAGGCTGATACCTTTGAGAATAATAGAAGCGTTGCCCATTTTGTTTTTCCTTCTAGTATAATATGGTATATTAAAATGTTTCATTCCTGTGTTCCAAAGGATAAAAGATGAGTTATAACTCGTGAACTGAAATCATGTGGTCAGTATTCAGCCATCGCTCCATGTTTAATAACTCTTCCGCAGTACAGTCCTCATCCCTCAAATAAATTCCAGACACGTGAGTGCTGTCTTGGTGACCTGGACATCTGTTGTCAGGCAGGAGAGGCTGGTTTGAACATCTTGGGTGGCATCCTCGGAATAAACCTACAGAACTGCATGTTCTGTGGTGGCTCTGTTCAGTTTTTCTTTATTCCGAGTTCTTTTCTGGCCTGATTTCGTTCTTGAGACTGGTGACTGGCTGGATGTAGGTGTTGAGCCAAGTTACATTTGGTGGCTCTTTCATGAAGAAGATACCGGGGGGAGGGACAGCTTCATTAGGGAGGAGGTGATCGATTTTGTTTTAGAAATGTATTTCGGGACTTCCTTGGCAGCCTGGTGGTTAAGACTCTGCCTCTCAATGCAGGGGGTGCAGGTTCGAGCCCTGGTCGGGGAACTAAGATCCCACACGCCTCCAAGTGTGGCCAAAAAAATAAACAAATAAATTGCACATCTCTCTTTTTTTTTTAAACTTTTTATTTTATATTGGGGTATAGCGAATTAACAATATTGTGAGTTTCAGGTGCACAGCAAAGCGACTCGCCCCATATCCATGTATCCATTCTCCCCCAAACTCTCCTGCCATCTGGGCTGCCATGCACATCTCTTGAAAAAAAAAGGAAAAAGAAAAATGTATTTCAAGGGCCTGTGGTATATCCAAGTGGAGTTCTCTAGGAGACCACTAGGTGTACTGATTGGCCACTCAGAACAGGAAGTGGTGTGAGAGGTGGGTGCAGCTCTGAGAAATTTCCCCATCAAGGAGGTTGAAGCCAGGGGAAATGAGAAGACGTCTAAGAGTGCAAACTCATGATGAAGAACGAGATGCCTAGGGGAGACAGGCTCAAAGAGGGACAGGCCAGCTGTGGACAAGTGACAGTGAAGAGGCAGAAACAGTGCAGACCACAGCCCAGGGGCAGAGAGCAGCGTTAGAATTTCATAAGGCATGCCAAACATTTTCCAGAGCATCTTGGGTTAGAGATGGGAGAGAGCTACCAACAGCAGGATAGGTCTGCGAGAATGACCTTGCTAAAGAAAGCAGAGAAAACCTTGGGAATAAAATGTTGCCTCTGGGGCTTCCCTGTTGGCGCAGTGGTTGAGAGTCCGCCTGCCGATGCAGGGGACGCGGGTTCGTGCCCCGGTCCGGGAAGATCCCACATGCCACAGAGCGGCTGGGCCCGTGAGCCATGGCCGCTGAGCCTGCGCGTCCGGAGCCTGTGCTCCGCAACGGGAGACGCCACAACAGTGAGAGGCCCGCGTACCGCAAAAAAAAAAAAAAAAATGTTGCCTCTGGATTTCTCAGCTAACGGAAAATCTAGAATTGGGACTCAGTCAACTTTGCAAGTTCCTGTATGCTGAAAGCAGGCTGAAAGCAGCAAAAGTTCTTAGGAAATTATAAGTAGTGGGTAAAGTACTTTTAGTTAACCTCACTTGATGTTTCTACAACTTCCTTAGGCAAAGGGTCTTTGAGTAGTATATGAAAAATCTTTCATTTGGGGTTTAGTTGTGTTGAGAATGTGTTTTTAGTTACAGTTCTGTGCCTCGGTGGTGAGTCCATCAATTTATTTGAATTAGTCTTTTTAACCTTTTATATCGTAAATATATTTTAAAACATTATTTCACTGTAAATTACATCTGTCCTTCCTGTTTTAGGAAGGCAGCTTCGGGCTGCAAAGCTGTCATGAGTAAAATCCATGTTCTGTTTCTGCTTGTGCTGGTAGTTTCCTTTAATGCTGGTTGCATAAGGATTCTGGGTACTATTTAGCCAAGATGATACTGTCACTCACTTGCTTATTTGGAGACAAAAAAGTAGAGTTATCTAATGTGTGCTCTTTCTTTATACTTCAGTCTGATAGTGGAGGGGCCTTTAAAGATTTTAAAGGTTTGGTCATACCTTCTGGAGGAGGAGGGTTTTCTGGATTTGGTAATGGCGCTGAAGGGAAGCCTTTGGAAGGACTGTCAAACGGAAACAGCATAACTAGTGCCTCTCCCTTCTCCAGTGCAAGGACAGCGACCGGGACCAAGGCCACCTTTGGTGAGTAGGTTCTTCTCCCCCGAGTCACATCTGTGTAAAGAGGATCTATGAAAAATAACTTTCAAAGATGTTTTTCTTGTACTTTTTCTGGTTCCTGAGGCTGTATGAGCAAAAACAGGGTAATGGTGAAAGGGATGGAAGTTAGGGAGCTTTTGGCTCTTTACAGAGTAACTGGGTAGAGCACAGGCCAAAATAGACCTGGGTTCTGTTCTCAGTTGTGCCAGTTACCAGCTCTGTGTGACCTCGGTGAAGTTCCTTAACCTTTGAGCCTCCAAATCTTCAACTGCGAAATGAGAATGACCTCAGAATCAACCTAAGGGTCAAAGGAGAAAAAGAAGCTCTTAGCAGACCCTCTGTAAAGGCCTCCCATCCCACCCCCTCATTCATTATAAATGTACCAAGAATTTCCTGTGTGCCACATACCTTACTGTTCCCAGTCTAGATTTATTTTGCCCAGGACATGTTGATTGCCTAATCCTGTTTTGAGGGGATTGGTCAAGAAGTCTTGGGATTAACAACAGAGAATGGGATCATGGGTTAAAATCTTTGGTTCTTAGAAATGATCCTGACTCATTGGATTATACTTAGCTAGTTATTCTAAGAGTATATACTGTTTCATTTAAGTTAGGCAGAATGTTTAGTGTGATTAAGATAAGTACTTTCTATTAAGATTTTAACTGCATTAATATATGTTCCTCCTTACAACCTTGGGGATTAAGTTTTGTACTAACATAGTATTTTGACAGTTTTAGGTAAAAAAAGCCATCCTTTTGAAGGAAGAGATTATTTTAAAATTATAGCGGTTTAATGCAAGCATGTAAAAAATAGGTATATTCATATATATGTTTGATTTGACTTTTGTAATAACTAGTTTCCACATACTGTATGTGCACATACTTCTTGAACTGTCACAAAAATGGGATACAGTAAAAGCACAAAATACGAAGACAGAGTGGTATGAAAATCAAGATGACTTAATTAAATCAGCTTCTGAATAAATTCTTAAAACTGTAATTTCCTGTAGGGTCTGTTGCTGTAAATGGCCCTACCTCCTTGGTCGATAAAAAGATCTCAAATCCCAAAACTAATGGCGACAGCCAGCAGCCTGCCTCCTCTGGCCTCCCCTCCAGTGCCGCCCGCCCCAGGAATGCCTATCATAAGCAGCTGGCGGCCTTAAACTGCTCTGTCCGGGACTGGATCGTGAAGCACGTGAACACGAACCCGCTCTGCGATCTGACACCTGTCTTTAAAGACTATGAGAAATACTTAGCAAGCATCGAACAGCAACATGGGAACAGTGGCAGCAGTAATTCTGAAGGTGAAACCAACAAAGTATCAGTTGAAACACAGCCTCCTTCCCTGTTTGGTTCAACAGAATTACAGCAAGAGTCAACATTTTTGTTTCATGGCAACAAAACTGAGGATACGTCTGAAAAGAAGGTGGAGGCTGTGTCTGAAAAGAACAAGGACCCGTCACTAGGAGCAACAAGTGCCTCATTTAATTTCGGCAAGAAAATTGATAGTTCTGTTTTGGGCTCCTTAAACTCTGGCCCCTTGACTGGATTTTCATTTTCTTCTGGAAACTCCAGTTTATTTGGCAAAGATATTACCCAGAGTAAACCAGTTTCTTCACCATTTTCCACTAAAACGTTGGAGAGCCGAGCAGAAGGTGGCGGCAGCGACTGCAAAGGTAAACACAGAGTCAGCCCTGGAAGTCTTCTAGGTTTGTGGGAGTTCTGTATTTGGTGGGAAAAGTGTAGCCTTGTGCACAAGGTGGATCTGGATTCGCGTCACAACTCCATCATTTCCCCGACGTGAGTGTGATCCCGGACAGAGTTGATTAACTCCTTTGAGTCTGTCTCCTTGTTCATGAAATGGAGCAAGACCGATTTGGTAGGGTTATTTTAAGGATTAAGAGTATAAAAATAAAAATAATATAAAAACATCTGGCATAGTGACTTTGAAAATTATCAAGTACTTGGCTTTCCATTAAAAAAGTTGTATTTTATTGAAAAATTCATGATGGACGTTCACTGAATTGTTTGTTTTTAAGAGATTTGCTTATAAATAAATTCACACGGCACAACCATACTCTAAAAAAGGTAGACTTCATAGCTGTGGGGGAACAAATTGACAGTGTTTTCCCAAGATGCGTCTGGATTGCAGCCACCTTTCTAGAAGTTTCTGTGGTGTGTCATGTTAGTGCCCCAAACCAGGCCTTAATCCCAGCCCCTCCACTCCCTATGTGGTTCTTAGCTCCCTGAAAAGAGGGGTTTTATCATAATCCCTCTTCACCACATGGTGGTTGTGAACAAACTGTGTGTATGTAGGCTCTTACTTATAAGCAGTTAAAAGTACATCTCTCAGGCATCGGCATATTGATCCTTGAGAAGGAAGACTGCAATTGCCAGTGGGCCGTTAAATACTGTTTTCCTACCCGGAGGGAAACTCTCCTTATGTTGCCTTGCCCTCTTCACCTGTATCCTCAGGTAAGGGCCCTCCAGGGCAAAGCATAGAATAAAGAAGTCCCCTCTTCTCTGCCCTAAATACGACAGAGGGAGAGTCTGTCATACTCACAGGGACTCTGCCGCTTGTGGAAGGGATGTCGAGTTTGAATTAAGTCTCCATCTCAGCAGGATGCCCCTCCATAAAGCACTTATTCCTTATCTTGCGGTTAACACATCTTACGCACAGGAAGACTTGGAGAGCTTGTTAAAATAACAGATGCCCGGGGCTTCCCTGGTGGCGCAGTGGTTGAGAGTCCACCTGCCGATGCAGGGGACACGGGTTCGTGTCCCGGTCCGGGAGGATCCCACATGCCGCGGAGCGGCTGGGCCCGTGAGCCGTGGCCGCTGAGCCTGTGCGTCCGGAGCCTGTGCTCCACAACGGGAGAGGCCACAACAGTGAGAGGCCCACGTACCAAAAAAAAAGATGCCCGGGCCCCACGCTGGAGGGCCTAACTCAGGAGTGTCTTCTTAAAATCGAAATGAGCTTGTGACCTGAATTGTTTGAGCACCAGAACTGTTTTTCTTAGTCGCTAGTCAGTTTTATGCAGTTGCCTTCTCCTTAAGGGGATTGTAATTTGTGTCCAGCAGTGACTTAGCTCTCCCCTGAGGTTGCGGCACTGGAGTGAAGGGAAGTGCTGTTGGACTCGGCCTGGGAGGGTGCCCGTGGTACCAGCATGTCCAGGGGCTGGTGGCCCAGACAGAGCTTCATTGCTTACAGTTGGCTTTGGACTAATTTCTCTGACAACGTGTCCTGTAAAGTTGTTATTATCTCCATTGTCTTTGGTCGTTGCTCTCATTGGTTATTCCTTGGCGTGATGCAGCTACAGCCACAGGAGCATTCGGGGATGAAAGTGTTGGAAGCCCATCTGAGATTTTTATTTCCCAGTGGGTAATCTGAGTATATGTGAGTGTTGACTGGTTGTTTTCCTGTGTGAGTTTGCCTGTTCACTGAATACAAGCACAGACACTTGGATTCAAAGGCTTTCTGCAGAAGTCCAGTGAGTGCCTCCTTATCCCCGCCCCCGCACGATTAGATTGTGTTTCAGTTTCTGTATCAGCTTACATGGAATTTGTAGGTTGGGGGGGTAGGTAAGGAGCTTCTTTTGTCACATTTTCAAGCTCTTGATTTGCATCTTACTGAGTTAGTGTTGTTTTTATAAAAGGTGGAGATGAAGAAGACAGTGATGAGCCCCCCAAAGTAGTAGTTACTGAAGTAAAAGAAGACGATGCTTTTTACTCCAAAAAGTAAGTAATGGTCACGGGAATTCCACTTTGCAAAGACGTGGAAAGAGGCTTCTGGCTGGAGAGCGCAGGTGACATTGTCCCTGCAGAACTTACTGGGCATCCCATCCTGGGGTCAGGCTGTGCCCATTCTTTGAATTGGAACAAGGAAGAATTCTTAGCCTGTTTATTTAAAAATAATCCGACTCTAAAAATTTCCTGCTGGGCGTATCCTACTCTTTTCTGTTAATTTAGCTCTCTTCTGCTTTTCAGGTGCTTTAGAGACAGTCTTTTCTTTCTGATCTTCCTGCCCCAGTCTCATCTCATCATTCTCTCCCTTTTTCTCCTTTCTCCTCTTCCCCTCCTCCTTCCCCTACAAAGACAGTCACCTAGTCACTGATTTGAGGTTTGGTTTTACTTCTGCTCTTAAATTAGGTGGCATCTCGGATTCCTTCCTAGAGACACATTAACCTTCGTGGATCTTCTCACAGCCAAAAAGTTCTCCATAGCAGCCATTCCTTCCCGTTAAGGATGTGTAAATACTTTATCTTTCCCTCAATGATGAGAGCTGGTTTGGGGTTTTTGTTTTTTGTTTGTCTAATGAGAGCTGCTGATTTCAGTAGAAGGCTGAAGAGAAATTTTGAATTATCTCTCAGTGAAATTAGTGCTTTTTAACAAAGATATTTACTGAAAAACATTTGTGCCCTTTTAGAAGCTTCCCTGGATGTGTTTTTCTAATACAAACATTGCAGACTTAAGTCAGCAATTTTTATAGTGTGAATCACCAAATCCTGTGGGATTCCCAAATGATGTTTATTTTTGAGAACTTTTAAAAGACACCAGCAATTCCTTTTGCCTGTTTAAAATTTTAATTACACAGGTGAGGTAAAAAGAATGACCCTGACTTGAGATTTTTTTTTTTTTTTTTTTTTGTCCACGCCGCACGGCTTGTGGGATCTTAGCTCCCTGACCAGGGATTGAACCCAGGCCCCAGCAGTGAAAGCGCCGTGTCCTAACCACTGGACCACCAGGGGATTCCCAAGGTTTTTTTTCTAATCAGAGTAAATCAAAGGAACAGGCAGTAGTTTTGTTTATTAATAACCTAAGGAGATGTGTGACAGGAGGCTGGGGAAACATTTGACAGCATTATTTTAGGCCTTGCTTAGGCATGTTTTCCAGACTTATTTCAACATCTTGGGAGATCAAAAATTGAAGGAGTCCTGAAGAGAATTCAAAAATAAGAAGTAGGAAAGGGGGGTGGTGTTTGTGTGGCAGAGTGTGTGTTCTCTATTTGTTCCTCTTCTTTAAGGACCAGGTCAGTTCTTTTGAGCTCAGGGCCGAAGGAGCACGTCAGGGAGGTGTGGGATGCTTGGCTGTGATTTTGACTGACTTTTGAGAAAAGATGGTTTCAGAAGCGTTAAAGAGCTGTATAGGGCCCACTGTATAATAGAAAAAAATATGGAGGGACTCCAGCCTGTCTCACCAGATTCTCTTACCTGCCTGTGTCCAGACCTGATCTGGGTCAGTAGAAGGCTCTTCCTAAGCTTCCTCTGCTGTCATTTAATAACAGACTTCCACACAAGTGTGAACAGGGGCTGTTAGAAAGCGGTGTGACTGTCGTGATCTGTCATTGAGTGTCTGATCATACCTGTTGTTTTTCTCTGTAGGTGTAAACTATTTTACAAGAAAGACAATGAATTTAAAGAGAAGGGTGTAGGCACCCTACATTTAAAACCTACGGCTAATCAGAAGACACAGCTTTTAGTGCGGGCAGACACCAGTTTAGGTGGGTATCTTTTCTTCAGGTGGCACGGAGTCATCATGATCACATAGCATGTAAAAGCCCTTCGCTGGTTTAGTCACTGAGACTTTCAAGTATATTAACGTGTTCTTTGGAACGGAATAGAGTTTGTTCAGGCCAGATTCCTCCTGTACTTGCTGATTATAGATTTAGCCGAGTACCAGGGTAGTAGTGTATAAGAAAACCTGGATGTATTGAAAGCTATTGCCAAGAAGTAACCGAAATGGTTTTCAGTTTCCTTTGTGCTAGGTATGTGACTAAGAAGCTACAGGTAAATCGGATGGTTTAGTAAACACTCAAGGGAAATGAACTGTTTAAAGGAATCCTTTTTATGTACCAAATATTCATTAACTCGTTGCTGTCCACCCTTTACCCCATCCTCCAGCTTTACCCTTAAAACAGTCCTCTGAAAGGAAGAGGTAGTGGGCTGGGCTCAGGGCGGGTCTAAGGGGAAGTGGTCGGTGGTGGCAGACGACACCAGACTGTGTCCTGGAAAGAAACTTCTGTGAGTTTTCTTTCCCGTGGACTTGACTAATTTGTGATACTATCATAGCAACATCACTCTCACCCTGTGAGCGGTGCTGGCCTCTGACAGAGCCGTTTTTCTGCTGACCGTTCTCTGTTCGAATGACATAGTGAAGCCTCCACGTCATGCTGGCGTGTTTTTTCTGCAGTGCAAGAAAGCACAGTGTGTTCTAAAGCGCTGCTGGTTTAGGGCTGCTGCCATGGTTGTGGGAGACTTGGGGCAGGTGTGCAGAAGGTGGGTCCTCCTCGGGGAGGCCCAGTCCACTTCCTGCCAGAGGCCCACGGTCCTCTCTCGGGGACACCGTGCTGGCGTCTGGCAGGGAACTGTGGCCGTCCTTAGGACATTCCTGTGGCTCCATTAAGTATAAGTTGCTCCGGTGTTTAATGTTTAGCCTGTTAAAGCTGTAGTTTCACGGACTATAGTTTATATGTTTTGATGCGCTTTTCCCCTGTGTTTAAATGCAGGCAACATACTGCTCAATGTTCTGATCCCGCCCAATATGCCGTGTGCTCGCACAGGGAAAAACAACGTGCTCGTTGTCTGCGTTCCAAACCCACCCATCGATGAGAAGAACGCCACCACCCCAGTTACCATGTTAATTCGGGTAAAAAGAAGCGAGGATGCAGACGAGCTGCACAGAATTTTACAGGAGAAAAAGGATGCCTGAACACACTTCGGCTGAGGAGTTGTTGCCAAGTTGCTGCTTCCCCACCGCCCCCTAAACTTAGTCTTCTTCTCTTCCTACTTTGACATTCTAGGACTTATAGATAACTTAAAAGTTTTGTGAGGAAGATTAATAATATGGCCAATAAAACCTTTAATGTTGAGTGTCAAGAAACTGTATTCTCCCTTCTTAAGAACTGTCTAATGTGTGAAATACATTTGAAAGGAAATTTTTGGAAGATTTTTAATGTTCATTTATTAAACTAACCACAGGTGATTTCTTAATGGACTGAAATCAGGGTATCGATTAGATTTCCCAAAGGCTTTTCCGATCCAGGGGTTTGGGGTCAGCTGCCACCACCGGCGCGGCTTCTCACGGCGGTGTGTCCAGAAGGGAGCTTGCCTGTAGCGGCCTTCTTTCTGGCGGGCTTGGCTGATGTGTGTCCACGTGAACCGTGCTGCCGTGCTGTGGCGGAGATGTTTCTTTGCTTTATTGTGTTATTTTACAGCTGAAATGTGAGCACTGAATGTTTGCCTTCAGCTTTTTCCGTGTGGACGCTGGCCTCTAACCCCATCGGCTGCTTTACTGTGATTCTGGAACTGCTGTTTCATTTTAAACGGAAATGAGTAGCTTGTTCTTTGGTCTTGTAGGTTTATTCATGAGGTGCTCTTACTTCTGTATCCCCCTGGAGACAAATGGGGTGGGGGGGATTGCCAGGAATGAGATTTAAAAGCACAAATTTGTAGTTTGTAGACCCTTACAGAAAAGAAAGGGTTAAAGCATACAACAAAAGGAAGAGAATATGCTCTTGGTTATTTGTCCCATGGTGAACCCTATGGATCTGAAACCTAAACTTATTAAATCATAGGGGTTTTATTACACAGGAGCCGTGTGAACTAGCCAGGAAACATGCAATAAGGGAATGGAAGAGAAAACTGTGTGTGTAAATGTTGCCTTTAACTTTTAGACAGCAGTGTATTCTGCATTTGATACTGAAATTTCCATTTACTTTTTAAAGAGTAAGCTATTCAGTATGTCCATTTGGAAGGGAGCCATGGGTACACACACGAATACCCACGCCACTTCTCCATAGCTGTCAGGTAACTAACACCAGGGTTCTTTGAAGACTCTGGTCATATGAACTAGAGGTAAAGTTCTAAATGTCCACTTTCATTCATTCCTCATGAATCACTTAATGCTGGTACCGGATGATCCTGTTTAAAGGCTCAGGGTCCGTGCCCAAGGGCTCCCATGCGTATATTCTGATCTTCAGCACGTGATGTCTCTGACTTTAAAAGAAGTCAAAATCAGTGTAGATAGTACAGCTGCTTTTATTTAAAAAGAAGAAAAGCTTTAACTTTTAGAGGTACAGGAGGCGGGGAATCCATTTTGCGATGTGTCACTCTTACGCACCTGAGGTCAGGTAGTCGCGCCAGTGTCTCACGACGCCTGCGCTGCAGCTCGCTGCCCAGTGTGCGACCTCGTCCGGACACTCACAGAGGGAGGCGCTCGGTGGCGTCGACCCGGGCGTGGCGTGAGGTTGGGGGGAGGGGCGGTCACCTCGCTCGCTCTTTTTACAACTGGGAGTGTTCATGAGGAGTTTAGTCAACAGGCGGTGGATGCCGTTAAAGTAACCCTGGCCCTGCCCTGTTGACCTTAGGGTTATCCAGCTGCTAACGGGCTGAGGAAATACGGGGGACAAACCTCAGCAGGTCACAGCTTAGCTGCGCGTGCTCCTGGGTCCCACCAGAAAGTAAGGCTCACACACCTCGTCGGGGACCCTTCAGTGCATCCTTCTGCTTGCTTTTGCATGCGATGTGGAATGTTCACCAAAAATGGCATGAAAGTCATGATCGGATTAACTCTTCACACCCCCATCCACCCCCCCACCCCTGGGTAAAAATAGTTTCTTTTTAAATTGCTGGATATGTGTGGCTTTTTTTTTCCTAACATTCCCAGCAAGTTCTTGCTAAGACTGTACTGTTACCGTGAAGATTACAGGGGGAAATGTGATGTGCCCACCGTAAGTCAAAATGTGACATTTTCTTAAAATCACTCTTACACTTTAGGAACTTGCCAGTCTCCACTGGCAAGCCTAATACGCGTATGTGGATTTCACTGTAAACTCTAAGTCCCGGTATTGTTACTGGGGGAGGGGCTCCTTGGCCCCTGGAGGGCTTGCCTTTTCATCCCCTGTGTAACACCTCAGTTCTGCCCTGTGGGTTTAGATTTATTTTTAACAAATTATTAGCAAAAAGCAGTTAGGCTTTAAAATGTTTAATGTGGACTAAAATTTTTGTCTTTAGTTTGAGAATCTAGAAAGAGTGTGTCATAAGTGTGGCCTAAAGGGTGTATATATCTTTAATTCTAAATCAGATTGTGTTATCTCTCGACAAACACTGAGTATCCCAGTGGCCTTTTTGTTTTTAAACTGTTCGTTCATCTCCTTCTGAGCATTCCCATTAAGCAAAACATTGAATGTTATGTTGTGTGTAAATGTCTTCACTGTTAGAATTACAGGCTAAAACGCGTGTCCAGTTTTTAAAGTTTAGATTGTGTTTTCCATGGAAGGACAGGTCTGTTTATGGACTGATTTTCCTTAAAAGGATTATTGTTTTACAGTTTCAATTCTAAATTGTATTTTTGATATGCTGCATGCCAAAAAATATCTACCTGTTCTGGGGTAGAGCAAAAAAAACTAACATTCTACCTTACTGTCAAGAGTTCAGAACCAGTTTTCACTGAGACAGCTCTTTTGGTTTAGTTTTAAAGGTAAACAAGTTGCTTGTTTTGAGCATTTGGCAGATACCCTTATATTTCAGAACAATCCAAATGTAGGCGCAGTGCATTTGAAGGCTTTGCAGATTTCCAGACTAAAGGGCTTTACTCCCAAACCCCTAGGATCCATTCTCGTTCTGGAAGTGAGGGCTTTTCAGTAGAAATGGATTTGTCCAGCTGGTGACGGTGAGGAGCCCGTCAAAACTTTTCTTCCCACTCGGTGTTCTGAGCACAAGGCCTCTGTGTGTCGGTGGCGGGTGGCAATGATGGTCCAGGCTGAGGGCTCTCCGTTTGACGCGGACACAGCTATGGCAGAGGCAGGAAACTTCTCAGCAATCAAATGGATAAATTGTTTGCTTTCTACTTTAAATCGGAAATCGTTCTCTAAAATACTTGAATCGTCGGACAATGTAATCTCAGTTTGTATTAGTTTTTGAATGATCCCATTGAGGAAGTGTATCAATCCATGAAATGTGAATAAATGGAAAGTAAACAGAATCACAGTGTTTGACGCTCTCTGTGTTCCTCTGTGCTGCACCTGGCCCTAGTACGAGGCAAGAGGCAAGCCAGCCGGCGGGGGAAGCACCATGCAGAAGCAGTGCCTAGAAGAGGTGAGGAGAGACCCGGACCCTTTTATCATCAGACCCCTTGTGCCAGATGAGACCAATTCCAGGCCATTCAGGAATTTGTCGGATTCACGTTTTTACAAACTAGAATGGGAATAACAGATCTTACGTTGGATAATGTGCAAAGCATTGCACTAGGGGCTTTTTATATATTCTCTTGTTCAGTGCTTGCAGCAAACCTTCCAGACAGGGGCTCCTGGGTGGGCTTTCCAAAGAAACTGGAGTTGAGGCAGGCGAGGCTTCTTCCACAAGTAAGTGGAGTTGGGATCTGTGTCCAGGAGGACATTTTAAAACTAAGGATCAAAATGAAAGAAGAAATGTATTTTAAGTTTATGTTACTTTAAGTTTTTGGTGATTTAGAAAATCACTATTAAGGCATTAACAGATTACACTGTAATATACTTTTGAAAGTTTTAGAATAAGGTTCATATCTTTAAAACGTTCCTGAGTTATTCAGCACTTAGCTGGTTTTGAAGAGGTGTCTCCTGGTAAAGAAAATATTATAAAGACTGAGTTACCCATCGGAGTATTTTTCGTGAACTGACGACATCTGGCGGAAACTACTGAAGACACTAAGCGGTAGGTACTGTGTAGAGGAGTGCGTCTCCGCTGCGCTGAATGGCCGGGCTGGAGCAGTGGGTCTGCAGTGTGGTCCGTGGGGGCGGCGGCGGCAACACCCAGGGACCTGTTAGAGATGCCAGCTCTGGGGCCCCACCCTACACCCACCCAGCCAGATCCTCGGGCAGGGGCCCAGGCATGTGTTCTGGTTTTTATTGAGGTATAATTCACATACTATAGAATTCACCCTTTTAACGTGCACAGTTCAGCTGTTTTTACTATATTCAGAGTTGTGCAACCATCACCACTATCTAATTCCAGAATATTTCATCACCAGCCATCTGGGTTTTAACAGGTGTTTCTGACACAAGTCAAATTTGAGAACCACTGGGCTACATCTGTGCTCTCTTATGACTTGTTTAAAGATAATCTATGGAACCCCCTTTGGGCACATATTTCAGGAGGAAAGTGATTATCACAGTTGCCAGGAACTATGCCAGCCTTTGTACATGTCTCCAGCTTCACTGCATCTGGGAAGGTAGGTGGTGATTCTACTTTACAGTTCACAAAACCCTAAGGAGATGCAGCTTGTCGAGGGAACAGAGCCACGCGGGCTCCCTCCAGTGTGACTTGAAGGTACGTATGTGCCCATTGAAGGACTATGCTTCACTGGTTTCTGAAACTGGCTAAAATCTTTTTAGCAAAATTGTTTATTTAAGCTGTAATCACTAAAGTTTACTAAAAACCATGGTATTTCAAACTGAGCAGTCTAATTGTTTTATTAAAGTCAGGTTCCAGGATGAAAGACCCTTAACCCACAAATAGGAAAGAAGTATCTTGTTGATAAGCCTGTTGGCTTACGTGGAGGCCAAGTCAGGAGGGAAGTTAATGTTGCTGTGGGCAAAAGCAAAGACATCTTTTGTTTGATCACCCGCAGAACAAATATTTTTCCTTCCTCATATCAGTTTTCCAGCTGTTCTGTCATTTTAACAATCGAGCACGAAGTACAGCATGTTTACACATCCAACACGTATATATACAGTGAACCGTGTTACTGTCTGGAGTCAGTTACTTTACACTTACCCCTTCTGCCGGTATAAAATTCCCAAAGGTTTTCCCTTCCAGTCAACATTTTTTTCCTAAGCCAGGGCATGACAGTAGTTCCTAAAAGTGCATCTAGGTCAGACTAAAAACGCAAACAGCAGCACAGCCCTCAAGAGTAAGCAGTGAACAGGAATGCAGTTACTGCAGGTGTAGCTTCCAGGGCACAGACTGTCTCCCCACCTCTACTAATCGGGTGACTGTCTTAAAAGGACCTCCTCATTATTAACAACAAGGGGGCTGATCTGGGTGAGAAGGAAGTCGCCTTTTTCACCTACTAAACTGCCTCCTTTCTAGGTACCGTCTGTACGCCTTCCGAAGGACAGGCTACCCTTGGTGACGCCAGTTCAGAGAATCCTGGCTCCGGTGTTTCTGAGAGAGGTGTGCTGTGATGACCTTTACTCTATTTCTAGATTTGTGGAAGTGTCCCTCGCAGACCGCCCCCCTTTCTGTTGTCATTTTCTATAACCTTCTACAGTGTCTTAGGCCTTACTTGTGCCCATCACCCTATGACGTAAGAGTGCACCTGACCACGGAAAGAAAAAGCCCACTGCCTGAGCAGTGCTTCCACCTGCAGGAACCGGAGTAGGAGGCTCTGGCAGAGTCAGCCTGAGGGGCTGTGAGCATTCTCGGTGTCAACCCGATGAACCGGGGCTGGGAGGCAACAGCCAGCCACGGTCCAAAACCACCTTCCAGAAGACCAGTAGCTCATGCGAAGCCTGCCAGAACGTGAACTTGGGACTCCTTTTATTCTAGTCACTTTCCCACTTCCCTCAGGGCCTTTGCAGAGGTTCTCTGGCAAAGGCTTGGGAATTTTATAGTATAACTGACTTCACAGGGGCTGAGAGAGCTGACCCTGAAACAATCTCTGATTTCATTTTGCAAATACAGCATCTGACCAAATTGTAGCTGCTGGCCTCCAGAACCCCTTGCTGACTCCCAGGCCTGCCAAAGCCAGGGTATGAAAGCTCCAAAAGCAGTTTAAGACACCTCTGGGGGGAAATTAAGGTTCAATCAGTAAATTAGCACACTGCTGTAATATCTGTAATCTGAAACACCCACTGGAGAAAAAAATAGGTACAGATTCATCAGAGAAGAAATAAATAATACCCAACATGCAAATCAACTTTCAAAAGAAATGCAAACTCATAAAGCACAGCTAGCAGCCAACCACAAACAACTGCTTAGAAATTATTTCTCTTGTATGTGGAAGATGGTTAATCCAGAAGCTGTTGACAGTGCTTATGGGAACAGCACTGCCAGTTAGATCCTCATATAGTCAATGTATGCCGTCCTGGTGTTTCTGCTAAAATATATTTTGTAGAAATCATTTTAGTTAGGCCTCGAAGTAGTGAAAAATCTCAACAGGTTTTCTTCGCAGGTTTACATATTCTCCCACACAGAACTCGTCTGGAGACCATACAAGATTGCTATTTACACCTAAATCGTCCAACCTTCTAGGAAGTGGGGGACTAAAGACGACACTGGCAGCCACTCAGCAGCGTTGGAGCGTCGCTGTTGGTTTTCATCTACTGAGCTCAGGGCTGGAACCGCAGCCACGAAGATGCCCGCCTGCCCTGGGAAGAGTAGAAAACTAAACACCAACGGCTCCACGCGGCTGGCTGCCTCTGCTTCTGAGGCTCTACCCGCTGTGGACTCTGAACCCAGCCCCAGGCCACTCGGTGTGCAAGTGATTTGGCTTCTGTGCGGTGTCCCGAGGAGTTGTCCAGGGCTGTCTGTTCCCGGGGCTCAGACGAAGGGCTGCAGGATTCCTTCTCCGCTGAGGATCACGTCCGTCAGTGAACAGGAACAAAGGTAAGAAGCCCCGGTGCACCCATCACCCGACTCCCGGGGGGCTGCTAACGCCTCCAGAGGCTACTTCCGCTCCAGCTCCAGGGCCCGATGTCGGCTAGCATCACATCCCTGTCGGAGTCTGTGTCCCATTAGGGCGGTTATCTTTTTGAAGGGAAGTAATTCTGCTGTCTGATACACAGAAGAGAGAAGGCCTGCACAGGAATAATCAATGTACTGGCAAAAGACACTTGGTTTTGTAACTAAATTCCAGCTACGTTGGAAAACTGAACAGAATTATCAGAGTGAAACCTATCACCAAGGCGCATTAAAAAGTTGACAGTTTTATAGGTAAATCTATATTTTCAAGGTAAATCTTTGAAGCATTTTGGCCAGCAATTTAAAACCCCCTCATTATGATAATGTCGAATGTTGTTCAGAAGTCAGTCGTTAGAATGTACCAACTGCATAGGGACTTCCTCTGGAATGTCTTTTAAGAAATAAAGTTTTCACATCATTCTTCAAAAATCTCTACTGACTAGTTTGTCTGTGATTAAAACAGCAAAAATAGGTCCTGGTTCGATTCTAGCTAGATTCTTTGAAAAACAAAATCACATCAGGAACATGCCTGTCTGCCGTTACTGTCATTGACAGAAACCTAACTGATTTCTGATGATTTGTTCACAGTCCTTGAGAAACCCAAACGTTAGCAAGGCTCTGACTCGCCAGAAAACCCACGCTATCTCCAAGTTGACTGGCTTTAGAATATTCTGCCCTTTCTTCTCTTTGACTACTTCTCTGTTACTTAAAAATAATATCCTTTTGAAATAACAAGCCTCAGCTGTTTGCACAGACAACTGAAAGTTCCTTCCATCAGACATCGGAATGGAGACTAAACACTGCCCGAACCTTCGGGTGCTGAAGGAGGTGGAAACAGAGAAGACACGGGTCTGACTCTAAAAAGAAGATAACTTTCTTATTAATGTCCTAAAAAGCTTAGAGGTTACAGGTTTCTTCAAAGGAAAACTGCACTTTAATTCCAATTCCCGTTTAAGAGATGTTCACGCGCTCTGGCTGTCCCCTCCTTATACAAGAGACAGGCATGTTCCCAGAAAACGAAAGATGGCCCTACAGGAAGTAAGATGTGTCAACACCAGGACGCCCTGGGATGTCGGGGCCCCGGTTCTGGCCCCGTCACTTGTCACTCTGTTACTGATGTCATTTGTGACTTTGAGAAAAGCAAAACTCAGAGTAACAGCTTACTGCCTAGTTACCAAGTGCCTCTAAGCATGTTTTAAATTCAGTGTCAGAAGTAGCCTCTGGAGGATTTAAGACTGAGAAAGGTCGATTCCACGGAACTTTCGTGCATCAGTCCTGGGGCAGCACAGTGTCGAGGCTCAGTGTCGACTGGGGCCAGACGCCTGGGTTGGGCTCCTGTTGTCCCAACCTCTCCGTGTGTGGCTGCTCCCTCATCTGTAAGAAGGGGGTGATGACAGCAGCTAAACGTTTAGCACGGTGCCTGCACATGCTAGGTGCTACCTACGTTCACGCGCTTTACCAGTGAGGCGTGATCTCTAAGACCACCGTGGCCCGCATGTCTAAGCTCTGCAAAGCACGTTAACGCGTTCCTTGCAACTGGCCCTCAGTTACCCTTCGAGGCAGGACACGTTTGAGGAGGAGCCGATTTCTGGCTCCAGTGTGGGCGGACCCTTCTCGGGCTCCTCCCCCATGAGAACGGGGAGGGCGGCTGCACTGCGCATGTGCGAAACTACCTCATCCTTCCGCGGCAGATACATTAGGACTGCATTTCTCCCAAGAACTGAGCCAGAGTCTTCAGACCCCAGAAGACCAGGAAGAAAAGGAGCCTGAAGGAA
This sequence comes from Monodon monoceros, assembly GCF_005190385.1. Classification (NCBI taxonomy): domain Eukaryota; kingdom Metazoa; phylum Chordata; class Mammalia; order Artiodactyla; family Monodontidae; genus Monodon; species Monodon monoceros. The sequence continues at coordinate 96,355,770 of NW_021703783.1, forward strand.
AAGCTGTAATTCAGCTGCCTCGGACACAGACGTGGCTGCAGAGTTGTGGGCTCCCCAGAGAACACTCACCCGGCACCTGGGAACACCGGGCCAGGCTCACGGCTCCCTGAGGCTCTCTCTGCTCCAACACTCTGGGGCGTGACCTGACTCTGCTGCCCTAAGACACAGTTTTGGAACGTGAAGCTGTGAGGGGAGCTGAGATGCAGCCGAGCATGAGCCGGGCACTGTCAGAGAACGCAAGAACGTTTGCCCCGACCCCACCACTCGCCTCCCCGGCCTGGTGACCGGGGTGTGGGGTAGGGTAAGCGTCCCGATGGTCTGCCACCTGACCTGAGCTGAGCTATGCAGGAGGGCTGGCCATCTCGCCCTGACCCGGTCGTGCACCGGAACCCTGGAGACTGCGGTGAGGTAGGTGGTATCAGCCCCATCGACAGGTGGGCAAACTGAGGCAGAATGAAATGCAGTAGCTCGCTTTTAATAACAGCATACAAAATCTGGAGAAGCCCCAAAGTAGTCCCCAGTTCCCGGAGCCCAGCGCAGACCCTTAGAACGCGCAGAATGGAAACGGACGGGAAGACGCGCCCCTCCTCCTCTCCCTCTTCTCCCCCAGAGGATCTCTAACCCTAGTACACCAGGAACCCTTCAAACACTCCTGAGGACGCAAGCAAAACAGAGCAGCAGAGACCCAGCTGACGGCTTATTCCCGTGGGCAGGGGAAACGCTTCTGTTCTCGAGGGGGCTCACGGTTTTCAGAAGAGTGCAATGTGTCACCACAGGTGGAAACCCCTCAAGCTGGAACGGTGCCTGACAAGCCACATGGAAGCCAGTTCCCCTTTGCCTCAGTGACTGGTCTGAGAAATGGGACCAGCACGCCCATTCAAAGGAAATAAGCTCTAAGAAACCAGGGAAGATGAAACACCCTATCGCCTCCCCTGGCCCCAGAGGACGGAGGTTCTGCCTGGAACCTTCCTGGGAGAACGCAGACCCCTCCTCACCCTTTGGCAGGGACCCCCACCCTTCTCCTGTCTGGCTACCAAGCACTCTCTCCTGCCCTCAGAATCCAAAGTCCACAGGCCACGCCAGCTGAGGCGCAGGTGGGGTGGCTGTCTCCAAGCTGGAGGTGTGTGTGTTGGTGATGCTCTTTGGCTGGAAGCAAAGGCCATTCTGGCAGGATGGGGGCCTGTCTGGAACCGGGCACGGGCTGAGGTATTCCCAGCCCAGGGCAAAACCATCAGACAGCCGTGTTCCCCGCTCCCCGTGGAAACCCATCTACAACCAGGAGTAAACGAGGGAGGACAGACGACCGGGACTAACTTGGATGCTGAAGGTCATCGGTACAGTGTCACAAAGTCTGAAGCACTGTTCCTTAAGTGCTGACAGTCCGACACACTGCGTGCCCCCAGCCAGTGGTTTCTGCCTGCCGCCTGTCGGGATGCACACGTCGGGTCCGTAGGGCTGGACTCTCTCTGGATGCTGGCTGCTCCTCTGCTCTCTCTTATGCCTCTTGGCATCTCTGGTCCTCTTTGGGTGCAGAGGGTTCTCCAGAGACGGGCTGAGGGTGCCGGGTGGGTGGGCAGGAGCAGAGCCAGCGGGGAGGAGAACGAGGCACTTCAGTTTGGGCTGGTGTTGGTGGAGCTGGCCCTGGCCCCGGGAGTCGAGTGGTCCCACCTGGCTCCGGCTGCGGCGCTGGGTGGTCCCGGAAGACCCCAGTGACGGTGGACAGGTAGGCACTTGGCAGCACTCCCAGGACTGGGCAGGGCTGGAGGCTCCGCGTGGGCCCCGCACACGGCTAGGTCATCAGGATGGGCTTCTGCCGTACTTCCAGGATGTCTAGGGCGGTGGGGAAGACGCGGGTGGTCACACCCCCAGTGCTCCATTTATGAAGGAAGCACGCCACGTCGTTCACGGGCGTTTTCTCTTCCAACCCTCGGGTAACTGCGGTGCTGTGACCACCCTCCGTGCAGACGGGGAATGAATGGGCTTGGAGCAGCTGCACTGCCTGGCAAGGCCACGGGGAACGGGGAATGGGGCTCACGCGGGGACTCTGGAGCCACTGCCTGGCACCGCCCTGCAGCCCGTCAGTGACAGCTCTGCCTCCCCCTCGACTATAACGGGGTGGGCGCCAGGGCACGGCCCAAGGGGACACCTTCAGGGGCCATGGTTTTCCCAGAAGTCCCACACAAAGTCAAAATTACCTGTTAAAATCCGGTGCAGCGGCAAAGTGACGTAGGTTAAATGTGCATAAAGAAGGAAATTCCCGTCTGTTCTGCTCAGCTTCAGCCAGGACCCGACCAGGGAGCGCCCCGTGCCGGACAGGGACCGAGACCGCAGGTTGGTGGCATTGTGCAGGTCGGCTGGAGGGGAGAAGGCCGGTCAGGCCCAGGCGGCGGGGAGAACACCTCCCATTCCAGGTGGCGCCTCCCTGGCCCAGCTCGACCCTCTGCTGGGCACCCCATCGCCCCGGCCTGCAACACCCAGTGCCCCTTCCTGCCTATCCAGCCCAATCCTACCCCTCAGGGCCCACCCCTCTGAGCCCTCCCTGACACCCCCTTCTCTGTCCTGGAGAGTCTCCTCTGTGGGGTCTGGCCCATCGCCACACTGTGTCACTTCGCTGCTCCCCTCTGGTACTGTCTGTCACTGGGAGGCCATGGGGGTGAGGCTGGGATGACCTGTCACCATCGGCCAATCTACGGGTCGCCCGGGAAGGCAGGCTGGGGGCTACGAGTGCTTTCCTGCTGGTCTGGAAGTAAGCCGAGGTGAGGAAGGCGCTCGCCCAAGCTCACTCAAGAGCAGGCTGAGGCCGGTGCCGGCGTCTCCTGGCCCTGGCCAGGGTCTCGTCCATCAGGCCCTCTGCCTCTGGGTCCTGCCAGTCAGGACCGTTCAACGCCACAGCCCAGCTCCTCCAGATGGCTTCCCGCTGCTCTTCTGACGAACATGGACCCGCCGCCCCGCCGCACGGCTGGCTGACGGCGGGGCCCACGTGCACAGAGACAGCAGCGGGAAGGCGCAGGCCAGCCGGGAGACACTGCACACTGAGTGGCTGAGAACCAGGGCCTCTGCGACATCCGGGCCGAGACGCCCAGCAGGCTGCCAGACAGACAGGCCCGCGGGCTCAGGGAGGGCAGGTGAGCCCTGAGGGGACTGCACGGAACAAGGAGAGACCCTGAGGGATGCCCCCCTCCCACCCGGGGTTCCAGAGCGACCTGAGAAGAAAAGCCAGGGAGGGAGGTGACAGCATGTGCACGCGGACCACGGAGCTCCCCTCACCCGGCAGGCGTTTCCCCCACCCGCTCGGCCGAACAGGCAGACCAGTGATGTCGGGAAGGCTCTGAAACCCTGAAATCAGTGCAGACTGCCAGCTGTGCCTCGCACGCTGAGCGCTGAGAGCGCCGGGCTGGGGGCGCCTCTCGGCGGGCCTCTGTCTGTCTGTCCATGGCTCCGTCCCCGCCCGGGACGGCCGGCCCTCTAACTGTGGATGGGGGAAGGAAGCAGCTCGGGGAGGGGCAGCGTCACCTCCCCCATCATCCTCCCGGAAGAGTTCCTCGCTGTCGTTGGCCGAGTGAGACTTCTTCATCTCCGCCATCCGGCTCCGGGGCACCTTCCTCCTGAGGGACGGGGAGAAGAAGGCGGGCCGGTGGTTGCGCTCGGGCGTTGGGGGAGTGCTGAAGGAGGTCACCTGGGAACAAGGGGCGAGTCACCAGAGCGGCCCACCGACCCGGGGTCCCAGTGCCCACCCACCTCCCGCCTCGGACGACAAGGACACCCTCCCTGCTGGGGCCCAGCGGGTGCTGGCCGCCAGCGCTGCCCCGGGAGGGACCGGGCTGCCCTCCTGCGGGCCTCAAACACCAGTCAGAGGGTCGTCAGAGCCCAAAGCAAGCCTGGCCGCTGACGCGGCTCAAGCACCCGCCACGGCACCGAACCTTCCCAACCTCCCACAACGGGAACCGGCATCAGCCCATCTGACAAAGAAGAAACTAAGGCGGGACAGCGACCCTGACGTGCCCGAGGTCACCCAGCAGGATGGTGGCCACACCGGGTTGCAACCCAGGTCTTCTGCCCCTAAGGCCATGCTCTTCACCCTGATTTCTTCTTTTGGCTACTATGTCCCATCCCCCCTCTCTCCCAGCATCCTTTCATAGATGTGCAGTGGCCAAGCGGTCCATGCGTCCATCTCCTCCTCTCCTCTCTTCCAGCCACACTGCCAGTCACCACCCATTCTCCACACCCACTCAGGGCAGCACTAAGGACAGACAGGCACGTGACAGTGGTCCCTGCCCTCAAGGAGCTCACAGTCTGCTGGGGGCAAGAGACCCAAAAGTTGACAACCACAGACCGAATGTTGTTGTTGAGACAGAAAAACAGAAGCACAGGATACAGGGGAGCACAGAGGCAAAAGGAATCAACAGCCTGGGAAATCAGGAAAGGCTTCCCGGAGGAGATGCCGCTTGAGCTGGGTCTTGAAGGACGAGTAGGAGTTCGCTAGGTGAAGAAGGGGGGGAAGGGCGTTCCAGGCAGAGGGAACGTGGCCCATCTCCTCCCTCCTCCCCATGCAAACAAGAATCTGAGGAACAAGACGAGCTGGGACTGAGACTTCGGGAGCCCCATCAGCCTCCTTGTCACGGCTCCGACATCCACCAGAGTCCCGGCGGCCGCTGGGCTCCAGACGGTCCTCCCACAAGCCAGGGAAGGTTTTTAAAAGATAAAAAACAAACACCAGAAACCACAATACACACAGAGTCTGCATTTGTCATGCGCTGGTTACAAACGACCCCTCTGGAAAAGGGAGGGGACAAGCGACAGTGAGCACAGAGGTGGAGGGGGCCCGTGCAGTCCTGGGAGGTCAGGGCCTGCCACTGACAGCTGCGTGACCCTGGCAAGCCCCTCCCCTTGACCCCAGGCCTCCCTGCTACTATGGGCCAGGGACTTTCCCAGGCACCGTCTCCTTCACCCCCGCAGCCACCCTGAGCGAGAAAGATCATCACCCCCATTTGACAGATGGAAAATCAAGGCCCGGGCAGGTCTAGTAACCGATCTGTGGTCACTCGGCAAACAAGTGGCTGGAACGGGCACCCAGGTTTGTCCAGCCCAAGCCCAGGCCACGTCTTCACAAGGGGTTTCACATACACATTCGTTAGGGCCTCAGTGGGCAATTCAGGACCAAGGAGAAGAATAAGCCTCCTTATCTCGACTGTAAACCGCCTCTATTCCCAAGACAACAGAGGCCCCTGCCTGGAATTCTCACCCATCATCACAAAAAAGAGCACTTATTGTTTCTGTTCTGCTTATAAAACACATTCACTGCAGAAACTCCAAAGCAAAAAAAAGACATACAAAGAAGGAAAACCGCCATCTGACTACCTGGAGATGTGCAAGGTGAACGTAATTTTACAGAATTAGAAGTATTTCACGTATGCGCTCCCCCGTCTAAGGCGCGCCAGCAGTGATGCGTGACTTACACGCTCAGGAGCCATTTTCCCAGGCAGACCAGCCGCCGTCCCCACAGCGGCTGTGACCTGAGGGCCCCATCTGATGTTCAGCGGCTCCTCTGAGCCCCCAGCACCTCGGGAGGCAGGTGTTTTCACCCCGTTTCTGGATAAGCAAACTGAGGCTCAGGAGAAGAGACCTGTCCCAGTTCACGCAAGCAGCAGCACCTGGATTCCAGCCCCCCAGCAGCCCCTCTCCTGGAGGTGCCCCCAGTACCCTGTCTTCGTCCAAGACGCCCAGCTCCGAGCTGTCCCCTCTGAGAAGACCCAACTGGGGCAAAGCAGCCAGCGGGCTGGAGACTTTCCCCTGCCTGAGCCCTGGGGGCCCCTGGAGGCTCTGCAAATAAAGCTGCCACTGACCTCAGCTTCCCACCCCTGGGGAAGGACAGTGGCTAGAAAGAGCAGGGCTCAAAGGCTCAGTGCTGTCACACGAGAGCCATGTGACCTGGGACAGGGCAAGTAAATCAGGCAAGCCTGGGTCCCCAGGCCTGCAGACATGAAAGCTCAGGCCCACCCACGGGCTGCTGGTGGCCTCCCAGCAGTTCAGGTGCACAACACCTTGTAAACAAGTGGCCCGGGCAGAGAGAAGAGCCAGGCGGCCCCAGGGCCTCTGCACTCTCCAGCTGATGCTGCTGGGGCAGGAGGGGAGGCTGGCTCCTCCTCACCCCTGGCTCACCCTCCGGGAAGGCCGGTCACGTGCCCACACTCGCCCAGCAGGTCCACTGAGGCAGGCGCCAGGACCCTGGAGACGGAGCCCCGCCGCAGCGGCAGCTCAGGGCCCAGGCGCTAACCTGCTGTGCGACCCTGGGCAAGTCACTTGCCCTCTCTGAACCTCGGCCTCCTCCCCAGAAGGCTGGGGATGATGACACCTACCTCACCGGGGGCTGTAAGGATCAGGGAGATGGTGGGAAGCAGATCTGAGGGACGGGAGGCCCCTCCCCGAGCTGCGCAGCCCTTACCCGCTCGTGCATGGGCGAAGCCGGGCTGGAGTCCTCTTCGGTCCCGCAGGGGGACGTGTCACCAGTGGACACACGGCTGACCGCCATCTCGGCGTGGCCCTTGCCCTGTGGCCCCTTCATGCGCACAAACTCCATGTTGTTGTACTTGTAGAAGCCAAAGGACATCTTCTGTGCCATGCGGGCAGCCACACTCACCTGCGGACGGGTGGGAGAGGGCCTGAGTCAGGCAGGTAGGGATGCCCGCTCCCTGGGGGCACGAGCAGCCCCTGAGGACTGCCAGCCCACCTCCAGGGGGACCGAGCCCTGGCTGACCTGGGCTCGCCCACGAGGCAGGGCAGTGCCGGGGCGCTAGGGATCCCTGGCTGATGCCCCTCTCAGCCCGATGACCATGCCCCACGCAGGGCCAGCACAGGCCGGGAAGAGAGCCCCAGCCCAGTGGGACCTGAGACCACCTCCCCTGTCCCTTCCTCCCAGGCTCCAGAGAGAGGACGTCCTCGGGACAGTGCTCAGCTGCAGGAGAGCGGCCCGTCTACCTGGACTCCTCTCCCCTCAGTTCAGTCTAGCAGGGGCTAATCCCAGGAGGGTCTTCCCTCGGGGGCCGGAGTAGGCCCGAGTGGGCCGAGACGTGCTGTAGAGAGCACAACACAACCGCCTAAGGGGGCTCCGGGGGGCTGCGGGCGCTCCGAGGAGGGGCAGGTACAGCTCCAAGCCGGGCGAGGGCAGAAGGGGACCTGGGGGGCGCCCGCCCCTGGGCCCTGCACCCGCCCTGCACTCACGCGGTTGTCGTACACCTTCTTGAGCGCCTCGTAGCGGATAGAGCCCTGAAAGATGACCCCTTGGAATGTGTTGGATTTGTCACTGGCCACCAGCTCCACACAGACCATCTCTCCTTCGCCCACGGTCATGTCGCTGAACACCTGGGGTGGGGCACGAGGCAGAGACGGGTTCATCGCCTGCCAGCTGCCACCACCCAGCCGCAGCCCGGCTCCCGGCCCAGCACCCTCTCACTGGCCCAGGGCGGACTGCTCAGGAACTCCAACTTTGCAGGTGGGAACACTGAGCCACAGATGTCAGGGTATTTGCTCAAGGCCCCCCGCGGCTCCACCAAGACCAGCACAGGAAGGCGGACAGGCTACCGCGGGGTGGGGGCAGCGTCCAGTGACTCTGGGACCGGAAGAGGACGCACCCGCCCTGGCCACCGGAAGGACACTGCCCCCATCACTCTTCCTCATGCCAGGGAGTTAAACGGTCCACGGGGACCGTCTGGCCCGCTTTCTAGGATCTCCTCCACCCCGGCTGTGGGCGCTCGGCCCACCCGCCCCGAGCTTCACGGTTCGCGTGCAGGCACCAGCTCAGGCGCCCGACGGATGGACCGCCCGACCGCCAGGGTGGCCTGCGGGGGACTCCGCACCCCGCCCCTGCTCGAGTCACCGCTCCCGGGGGCCAGCGTACAGGCCGAGCTCTGAGGTCACACAGACCGAGGTTCAAATCTCAGCTCTGCCACGGACGAGCCATGCGAGCCTGAGATGCCTCAACACACCAATCCAATCGAGAAGAGCCCTGAAACACAGGCCCCTTCTTCCTGAGTCCTCCCAGGGCCCCGACCCACTCCGGTGGGTCCCGGCACCGCTGCCAGGGCCTTGACAGGGGAGAGTGGCTGGACAGGAGCTGGCAGGGTCGCAAGTGGGATGCAGCTGGGTTCCGGGCACCCCACATTTCCCAGTCGAGTCACCTGCCTTGGACCCCAGTTTTCCCAACCTTAAAATAGAAGCTTGGTCCACATGACTTCTAGAGCCCCAGCCATCTTGGACATCCTAGGATCCCAAGGTGTGGAGGCCCGGATTCAGAGTTTAAGGGCCATAACAATGATTCCTCCCACCTGGGAAGCACTCTCTGTAGGTGTTTACGGTGCATTTTCCCATTATTCATGAGCTCTTTGATCTTTCGACTCTGATGCCCATTTTACAGATGAGAAAACTGAGGCTCTGAGTCAGGTGAACTCACTTGCCCCGAGTCAAACAGCAGGAAGAGCGCGACCCCAGCCCAGCGCCCACCGCCTTTCTGAAGGCGTGTGGGGCCTGAGGGAAAAGCGTCTCGTATTCCCTCGTATTCCCTGATGAGGGGGAACTAGAGGGAGACAAAGCCCACCTCCTCGAAGCTGTCGATCATGAAGAAGATGTTGGGGTAGCTGATCTTGGATTCTTCCCCTTTGCTGTCCATGGGATGTTTACTGGGGGATGCAAACACTTGCTGAAAGAAAGGAGATGCGAAGGACTGAGTGTGGCCCCGGCCCTGCACCCAGACCAGGAGCCACTCAGTGGGGTGGAGTGTGCTGCCCAAGGCACAGGTCACCGCGGTCACACTGCCCAGAGCCAGGCCACGCTCAAGGTTGCCACTTGGGAAGAAGCCGTCTGGGATGACTGGTTTAGCGCTCCTGAGCAGGACATAGGCCCCCGGGGGCTGAATGGACTTCTGGAGCCGGACGCTCACTTTGGGGCAGGGAAGGCAGCAGGAGGACTTGCCTCCCAAGTAAACATGGGGCGGCCAGAGGGCTCACCTGGGATTTCTTCTTATGGACGTGGATGTCCCCGCCATCAGCTCGTGTGCACACAGCACATGTCACCACGTAGTCCAGCTGGAAGAGAGCGCAGGACAGGGGTGTGGAGGGGTCTGCTGTCCCTCGGGGCCTTCTGACAGCTCCCCTCCTGGAGCCCTGCCCCACGGCTCCCCTGTACCTTCTGCAGGATGAGGTTCAAGCAGACGCTCTCCTCCCAGTCGATGTCAGGGTCTCCGAGGCCCGGCAGCTTCTTGGAGTCCCGCCGGTACACCTCCACCTCCACCTCGGGCTCGGCCTCAGCCAGCTGCGAGGCCCAGGGCAGAAGTGAGTCCCAGCCCCACGGGGCCGTCTTCTCCCTCACCACTGCACCCGCCAGGTGCTAACACGGACGTGGACTCCAACCTTACTGCTGGGCTCTCTAGCTACGCGACCCAGAGTTCACCGAGAACTCAGCCTCCAAGGTTGTCCCTCAGGCCCTGCAGTGGGTGGGGGGGTCCCAGCAGCCTGTGCCGCCCACGCTGCTCTCCTCACCTCGCCTACAGGCGGCCCGTCCACCCATCCACCCTCCACCACTGGCCTAGCGCCGGCAGCCCTGGGGTTGCTATGGTGACCGGGTACGCTAGGCTGCAGGGCGAGGAGGGGGCCGGAGGCAGCCTGGGCTTGCCGCAGAGAACCCGCAGCGCGCAGGTGCTGCAGTAGGGCCCGCAGCACGCCTGCCAGGGGCTTGCCTTTCTGTTCTTTTGAGCAGTGCGGGCAGAGAAGCTGCCTGGGAGCGGCTGTGTGGTCTCCTCACTCCCCCTCCCTGCCCACCTCGCACCCCCAGGCCTGCGGGATCTCGCCACATCGCTGCCCGCCGGCTGCCTTCCAAACACTACCGGCAGATGTGACATGGCCCAGCCCGGCAGGGCGCCGTCGTATGTGCGCCTGACACGCCCCTCCCACTCTGCGTGTGCCGGTCCCTCCACACGAATGTCCTCAGTCCACTGCCGTCCCCTCTCTCTGTCCTACAACATTCCGGCCAGGTGTCACCTCCTCCTCTTTGTGGGTCCCCAGACACCCGCACTCTTCCCACCATCACAGCACCGACGGCTCCACGTGCCACTGGCCACGCTGTCTGTCCATCCCAACAGACTGCGGGCTCCCCGAGGACCGGGCCAAGTCTGAGTCATTTTGTGCTCCCAGTGCTGGGAGAGAGGCATCTGTACAGAGCTCAAGGCAGGTGTTCGATGGAACATTCCAGCACGTGAACAGCTAGACTGCCACACACTCCCATGGACTCAGGCTCCCCCCCGACCTCAACAGCCCCCAACCTTCAGGAGAGCTCGCACGTGGCCCCGGGCCTCCTGCTTCAAACTCCTCAGTCCTGAGTCCAGGGTTCTTTCCCCGGGAGAAAGAGACCATCGTCTGCCCATTCTTTTCGCCTCCCTGCCTGGCCACTCTGGGAACACGCAGACCTGACCTCTCCCTGTTCCCGCCTGCCCGCCTGGAGAATTCAAGGCCAAATCAGGCTAAGAAAACCCTCCCTGACTAGAGGCGGGGCCTCTCCAGGCACCGAAATCCAAGGCACAGCTGAGAGTCTCAGATGTGCCCAGTCCTTACTGGAGCCTCTGGTCTCCCTGCCTTTGAGAAAACACCAAGATTTTGCAAAAAAAAAAAAGTCATCTGTAATCTGAACCCCAGCAGATGCCAACAGGCCGGAGAGGTGGCGGACAGAAGTTGGAGCCCACAGCCCTGCTGCCTCCCGGCTGTCTGCCCCCAGGCTCCAGTCTCCCCGCTGGCGAACTGTGGAGGGAGCAGTGCCTGCACCCCAGGAGCTGTGCCGAGGACAGAGGACAGCGTGCCCATCACGGGAGACACCGGCTCCGAGGCACCCAAGACTCTCACCGCCCTCTGCCAGGGGACTCGTGTGGTCACATCGCCCAAACCTCTGGCCCCCCAGGTGTGTGCGATGGGACGGCCTTAACCCGGCCCCCTTTTCCAGGAGAGGCTGAGCCTTAGAGAGGAGCTGACTGGACTAGGTTACAAGGCCAGTAGGGGGAGATGATGCTGGACCGGAAGGGTGGGTGTGGTGACCGGGGACCTTGGGCCAGGCTCCCGAAGGCGCTCAGCTCAGGACCTCTCCACCCATACCTGCCCCCAAATTCCACCCCTCCATCCCTCCCAGGGCTCCCCCTGCCCACACTGAGTGTGGCTCGGGTCCCACCCAGCACCAAGGCCGTGCAGGCGAGGCCTGTGCCACAGCCTCTGGTCACCAGATCCAATGGCCCGTCCCCCTCTCGTCCTGCATCCCCACGCCTGCCCACTTCTGGAGCCCTCCACCTCTCCAGCCAGTTGCTCAAGGTCTCCAGCTGGTCCCTCCCACATCAGGCTGGCTCAGGGCTCTGTCCTAGGCCTCTTTGTTACTCCCCCGAGGCTCCCTCCTCTTCCCATGCCATCTTGGTGCCCATGGTCCCAAATCTGTAGCTCCTCCCTGACCTCTCTGCTCAGTTTCACACAGGAAACCCACTGCCTGGAAGACACCGCCATCTGGATGTCCCACGGGCACCTGCGACTCAACCCGTCCAACACCTGCCCTCCTCCTGTGTCCCCTCCAGATTCACCCCAGGCCCAAGCCAGAGACCTGGCTGCCAGGCCAAGTCTTCCCTCCGCCCCACATTCAGTCACCTGAAGCCCTGCTAGTTAAGCCCACTTCCTGGGCCTTCCTCGGAGTTGACCCCACCCTGACACCCCTCCCTCCGCCCGGCTTGGCGGAGCACGGCAGCTCCTCACTTCTACTCTGACGCCCCCCAACCCTTCCCCCACCTATGCCCGAGAGCCTGCCACATGGAACTCTGACCACGTCCCCTTCGTTGGTTTGTCAGGCTCAGTGGTTTCCCAGGGCTCTGGGGATAAAACCCAAGTTCTGGTCACTACAGTTGCCACACTGTGTTGGCGCCACACGATGCACTTCAGGGTCCCAGTGCCCACCGGCCCCAGTGACAACGCGGCCACACAGCCAGCTGCTGCAGACACCAGATGGACACCAGAGGACCCTGGCCCACCCCTGGGCCTTCCTGCATGACACGCAGCCCGGCCAGACCAGCCATACGGCCGCCGGCATTGCAAGCCACCATGCCTCCTTTGCAGCGGGCACCAGGCCTGTCCATCTGCAGAAAACCCATCACGCGTCAGGCTCAAAGAGCAGGCACACGGCAGGGGAGGCACAAGCCCCAGATAACAAGCCCCGGCCCGGGGCTGCAGGCCCTGCGGTGGGCACGCTGCAAAGACCTGCCTCCACGGCCCTCCCGTTTCCGTGTATTTAAAGGGAAGCAACGTGTTTCCATGTTTGGCATACAGGTTGCTTAAACATTTTACAAAATACTAAATAAAGCTTCTGAAAAACATGCAAAGTCTGTTCGATCAACTGCTCTACACAAACTTAGCTGATGAAACACCTGAGGTGACTCATTCCACCTGTGAGCCCTCGGCTTCCTCTTCTGTAAAGTGGGGATAATAACCCCTGCCCTGCTGAGTCGCTGGGAAGACACAACGAGATCGGGAGGCAGAGAGCTCAGCACCGTGTCGGGTGCGTGGTGAGCGCTCAGGGCCTGGTAGGCACCAGCATCGTCCCCAAGCTGGCTCAACTGCCCGCGGCCAGGGAGGACCCCAGCCGCTGGGGCCAAAATCTTTGCTTCCCCATTTATTTACTAATTATGAGATGCTGGCCAAATCACCCAGCCTCTGTCCGTGTTTCCTCCAAGGTACTACAGTGATGATAATCGCTGCTTTCCAGGGTCGTGGTGAAGATTAATAATGATGTCTATCTACACAAGCCCAGCGCATCCCGCCATCAGACGCGTGTGTGGCCATCCCCGCACAGTTCCTGAAGCCTGGCAGGTGCTAAATGAACACCATGTTCCCCTCTCGACTCGCACAAGGACTGCAGGGAAGCCCCTCTCTCACACGAAGAGCAGACCTCCAGGGAGGCTTGGCTGGGCCCTGAGGGGCCACCCACCTTCCGCCCGTCGACGGCGCCCTCGCTGCCCATGTACGCCAGCTTCCGGCGCACGTAGAAGAGCATGTCGTCCTGCCGCGGGGCCCACTTCTCCATGAAGTAGGTAGAGAACATCCAAGTCCAGAAGACGATGCGGTCATCCTTGAAGCACCCTGCACAGGGAGGCCAGAGAGGAGTGAGGAAGGATGGGTCAACCTGGCCCCAGCCCCGTGACCTTGGCCGGGCCCGGGCCCTGTCCCCCACCCCGCCCCCGACCTGTGTTTCTGGTCAGAAAGCAGCCAGGACTGTGTGATGTTCAGAGCCCCCTTTTCCCTCACACCCCACCATGGGGCACCCAAAGAGGCTCAAGGCCACGAGACACACCCCCCCCCCCCATGGCACAGTGGACTCCAGCCTGTGGATGAATCAGTAGCTTCGGTGCGGAAGGAAAGACGGAATCAGAGGGAACGTCATGGGCAGGCTGTCTGGCTGGGAGCCGGAAGGGCTTAGGATGGGAGATCTGTCAGGCAGGCACCTCCCTCCCCCCATCCCCACCCCAGGCTGCCGGAGCTCCCACGGAGAATCCGACTTAAAGGAACAGCTGCCCCTTTGCTAACCACGCTGAGCGGCAGGCAGGAAGCAGGGAGGATGTCCACCCTACCCTCACCCTGGTGCCACGGAGCCTCTCGGCATGCCAGACTGACTGACTTCTTTTTATTACAAACAGGATTCCTTTATGAAAAATCTTTACGGTACTCTTTCCCACACAAGGAGAAAAAGCCCACAGGCTCTGGTAGGAAGGACTGAGTTTCCACTCCAGCTCTGCACTTGCCACGTGACAGCGGGCAAGCATCGCAGCCTCTCTGAACCCAGGTTTCTGGGGGTGAACACAGACTGAGACCATGGGCGTGGAGAGCCCGCGCCTGGCACAGAGTGGGACCCACAAAGGCGGGTGTCTACACAGATCCGACAAAATTCCAAGATGTGCTGCAGAGCTGTTTCTTAGAAACCCAAGATATTAAATTGCTCCTGGTTTCTTTCTCTTCTCCAGAAACTACTTTACCACCGTGACTGAGCCCTCGCACTTGGGTCCTGGAAGGACCTGACCTAACCCAACCCTGGAGGCGGGAACCTGGGGGCCGCTGATGCGGGGCTCTCCCTTGTCCTCACAGGCGGTACAGGGACTGGCCAGGCCCCCTGACTTGCAGCCCATGCCCCCTCCTCCGGGGAGTCGGCCATCAGGCTCTGGAAGACTGAGCCGCAGGCAGAAAACCCCAGCCTTTGCTTACATCACCATGACCAGAGACCCAGGCTCCACACCAGCTCCTGCCCTCTGCCCTCTGCAGGGCTGCCACGGGCAGTCTGCAGCCCGCCCACTCCCACGCCCTGCCTGGCTCCCATGCGAGGGAAACAGAAGGGTCCTCATCAGTGAGGCGTCCAGGTCAGCGAGCCTGATTAAGACAAAGGCCACCCATCAGCCTTGGCGGCAAAGGCTGGAAGAGGCCACAGGACTGACGGCCGCATCCGCAAGCTGGCAGGCAGCAGGTGGAATGTCGCCGCTGTCCGCATCATTCTGCATCACCGCCCGGGCGTTCCTGCCACACCTTTTCGACAGGCAACGCCCAGTTCACGCCCCTACAGATCCCTACAAAACTAAGCAAAGGGGCCGTGTTATTCCGAACAAAACAGGAACTCTCCCGTGACTCTGTTTACTCGCAGCTCCCTCAGCCCAAAGCCCAGCAGAAGGCCCATCAGGCGAAATGCTCAAAGACTGCCCACGCTGACTGCTTCCTGGCCCCGCGGGGGGTACAGAAGTGACAAGCAGTGGGTCAGGTCTCCAGTCCCCACCACCTGCCACAGTGAAGTACAAGTTCACCATCAGCGTCACTCAGGGTCAAGCGCTGCCCCCCTCGGGCGGCACTCTCTGTTTATTCTGCAGGCAGAAGGAGCCTCGTGGTACCTCGGGCACCCAGATGGTTACGATTTGTTACACATTTGCCATGTTGAGTGAGCACCAGGTAGAGCTACGCAGATCATCTCACTAAACTCTGCCTGCATTCTGGTATGTCTACTG
This sequence comes from Monodon monoceros, assembly GCF_005190385.1. NCBI lineage: Eukaryota > Metazoa > Chordata > Mammalia > Artiodactyla > Monodontidae > Monodon > Monodon monoceros. The sequence continues at coordinate 96,370,816 of NW_021703783.1, forward strand.
CCCCGTTTCACAGATGCAGCTGACCCTCAAGAGGTTAAAAAGGAGGCCAAGATCACAGAGTTAGAACCCGCCAAGTCCTCAGACCTGTCAGACCCCCGCGCTGACATTCTTGGAAAATGCTGGACCCAGATAATGAATGCAAAGCGCTTGGCAGGCAGCTGGCAACCCCGGGAGCGCGATGAGGGAGGGGTTCTGGGGTTGGGGGAGGATGCAGGGTTTGCATGCAGGAGTGGAGTGCTGGAGGTGGCACAAAGTACATGCCACTGTATTCTCTAGGATTCCACGTGCCACCAGGCCTGGCCCAGTGGGGGCCACACAAGGGGTCCCATGTCCCTGCTTTAAATGCTGAAAAATCACTTTCTTCACAGCTCATCTGGCCCGGTTAGTGAGGGAGTCTGCAGGTCCCAAGAGTCTGAAGCAGACTGCCTGCCAGTACTTCCTCCTAACACAAAGGCTCGGCTCACACAGGGGCTGCTGGCGCCCAGCCCGAAGGTCACCCCGGGCCGGCTGCCGGCCCCCCCACCCCGACGGGCCACTCCCAAACAACCTCTCAGAGGGGACCAGCCCACCCCCCGTACGCTTCCAGCCCACGTGGCCATCAGAAAGTCCCCCTCACTGCCAGCTCCCCACCCGGGCTGGTGCCATCACCCCTAGAATGCACTGGTTGCCCCTTCCACCCCCATCCGACAGTCTGCCCTCCACACCACAGCCACAGGATCTTTATTTAAAGATCGTTCCCTGCCCCCCTTAGACCCTTCCCAGGGAATTCGGAATAAAACCCAAAGTTCTGAGAAAGCTCTCCAAGACAGCCCCTCCTCGTGCTGCTCACCAGCCCTGCTGGCCTCCTCCCCCTCCGATTCTCTGCCCCGGTGCCTTTGCACAGGCGTCTCCTTCCTGTCATTCCAGCTGCAGCTTAGACGACTCTCACCTCTTCAGAGAGCCTCTCTGGACACCACATTCAGTGTGGCCCGAGGGGCTTCCCTGTCACAGCACCTTGTTTTACTGCCATCATCACCACTGGTGTTTCATATCGGTTTGCTGTCTGTCCCCCACTGCATGAAAGCAGCTCAGGAGGAGGGACTTGTGTGGATGACCATCAGATTTCAGTGCCCAGAGCAGAGCCAGGCACAGAGCAGGCGCTCGATAAATGCTGTGTGAATAAATGGGTTGTCCCAAGTTAACAGGAAGCAGGTTCAGTGAGGTGGGTGACTTGTCCAGGTGACCACAGCAGGGACGTGGCCCAGCCACTGTCCACCTGAGGCCTGGGTGTCCCACGCAGGACACAGGGCATGGACTTGCCACTTTATTTCAGTCGCAAGGGCCCTGACTTAGAAAGATCTTCCGAAGATGCCCCAAACACCGCACGACACAAGGGCTGCAGCCCCCTCCCTTAGCTCGCCCAGGCTCCACAGGCAGGTGGGCCTGTCACGTGTGCTGAGAAGACCCCTGGGCGTCCAGACAGGGCCCACCCCGACCCCACCTTTCTGAGCACCTGCAGCCCCTGTGCGCCCGGCAGGTGCAGGTTGGGAGACCCAGCACCAACACGCTCCGAAAGGAACGGGGGGCTAGACGTTCGCTGTCAGCTGTGGACACCACACGGATGTTATCATTAGCGTAACTACTTCAGTACCAATGACAAACTCATTGTCATTGAGTAGGAAGAAACTCTACTCTCTCAGGGAAACCCCACGCACCTGCCTCTCTCACCCATGAGGTGGGGAGACGCCTGCTAGAACCATCGCCAGGACCAGCCGTGGGCACCACACCCAGAGACGCTGGCAGAACAGACACACCCAGGACACCCAGTTTAAAGCCAGAAGAGAAATCGCAAAGGTCAAGAGCTGCCCCCGGCCCCGAGCACTCAAACTTCCCCTCATGCCCAAGAGAAGCATGGCTGAAATCAAAAGGAACATGAAAACCAGGGGAGGGAAATTCACAATAAATAACTAATGTCCATGTAATAAAGAATTCATGGGGCTTCCCTGGTGGCACAGTGGTTAAGAATCCACCTGCCAATGCAGGGGACACGGGTTTGAGCCCTGGTCTGGGAAGATCCCACATGCCGCGGAGCAGCTAATCCCACGCGCCACAACCACTGAGCCTGTGCTCTAGAGCCTGCGAGCCACAACTACTGAGCCCGCGTCTCACACCTACTGAAGCCCATGTGCCACAACTACTGAAGCCCGCGTGCCTAGAGCCCGTGCTCCGCAACAAGAGAAGCCACTGCAATGAGAAGCCCGCGGACCGCAACGAAGAGTAGCCCCCGCTCGCTGCAGCTAGAGAAAAGCCCGCGTAGCAACGAAGACCCAATGCAGCCTAAATAAATAAATAAACAAACAAACCAAAAAAATTAAAAAAATAAAGAATTCACATCATAGCAAGTTATGAAAGAAAATGCATAAGAGCCCAATAGATAAATGGGTAAAACACCAAAACAGGTAACTGCCAAAAAGGAAACATAACCACTTAACAAAAATGTGGGAAAATATAAATCTCACTAGTTTTTAAAAATTCACATTGAAAGAACAAGTTGTCCTTTGTTTTTTTTTTTTTGGCCACGGCCCGCAGCCTGCAGGATCTTTGTTCCCCAACCAGGGATCGAATCCGGGACTTCGGCACTGGAAGCATGAAGTCTTAACCCCTGGACCACCAGGGAATTCCCCAAGTTGTCATTTTTAAGAAGGCAAATTTGGTATTTTAAAAATACCACTTAGGACTTCCCTGGTGGTGCAGTGGTTAAGAACCTGCCTGCCAATGCAGGAGATAAGGGCTCAAGCCCTGGTCCGGGAAGATCCCACATGCCGCGGAGCAACTAAGCCCATGTGCCACAACTACTGAGCCTGTGCTCTAGAGCCCGAGAGCCACAACTACTGAGATCACGTGCCACAACTACTGAAGCCCGTGTGCCACAACTATTGAAGCCTGCATGCCTAGAGCCCGTGCTCTGCAACAAGAGAAGCCACCGCAATGAGAAGCCCACACACCACAAGGAAGAGTAGCCCCCGCTCGCTGCTACGAGAGAAAGCCTGCACGCAGCAACGAAGACACAACGCAGCCAAAACCAATAAATAAATGAATAAATAATTTAAGAAAAAAGAGTGCAAAAAGAAAAAAAAAATACCACTTAGGAAAACTGGCAGATTCGACAAAGTTAAACACATATTTACCAGTGATTCAGCCATTCCCAGGTACTTGCCCAAGAGAAATGAAGCATGTGTCTGGCACAGACACTGGTATACAAGTGTTCACAGACACTTTGTCCCTAGTAAACCCAAACTGGAAACCAGGAGGAGGTACACGTGAAACATGACGTAGCCACTCAATGTTCCTGGCAATAAGAACAAACTACTGATCCGCACTGCACTACGGATAAATCTCAAAATCATCATGCTGAGTGAACGTCAGGCATAGAAAGAGCTACACCTGAAAGGCCACGTTCACATGACGCTTCAGAAAAGGTACAACTACAGTGACAGAAAGCAGACTGGTAGTTGCCCCAAAACGTTCTGTTTCTGGTGGTGCTTTCACAACCATCAAAACTCACCCAATTACTTACTTTACACGGACACAGTTTATTTTACATAAATTATACTCCAATAAAGTTGATAAAAAGTTACGACAGCCAAAGCTGGGAAGAGTACATTGAACTGGGAGCTCTCCTATATGGCTAGAGAACAAAAATCACTCTATCCTTTGTGAAAAGCAAGTGAGCATTTTCCTGCTTCTGTGAATCTATCTTATGGAAAAGAAAAAATAGGAGTAAAGTAAATAAATGCCTTTTGCAGAAAGACATTCTCTCTGTATCAATGAGAGCAAATAATATAACAACAATAATCATAATAATAAGGAAGGAGAAAAAGAAAGTAATATTCTGTAATTATTGACATTTAATCTAGGTAAATTATGCTGTATGTACTAAACCTAATCTCCGTCAGTCTTTTAAAAGGATGCATATGAAGACAAGTAGGTACATGGAAATGCGTGTAATACGTTTGGTGAAAGAGCGGAAGCTCAGGCTGTACACACACTGACCACAACTACATACGTCACACGCCCAAAAGGCGGGAGCTGCTCTACCTCACAGGAAATATGTTTTCTTTTTTCTTTGTTTTTACTTTTAATATGTTGTGGGTTTTTTTTTTTTTTTGCGGTACGCGGGCCTCTCACTGTTGTGGCCTCTACCGTTGCGGAGCACAGGCTCCGGACGCGCAGGCTCAGCGGCCACAGCTCACGGGCCTAGCCACTCCGCGGCATGTGGGATCTTCCCGGACCGGGGCACGAACCCGTGTCCCCTGCATCGGCAGGCGGACTCTCAACCACTGCGCCACCAGGGAAGCCCTACTTTTAATATTTTCAATAGTAAGATGACACCACTTTTTCCCATGAATGTACGACTTTTGATGAATGTCATAAGGCTCATTAAAGTGAGAGGAGGGGGACAGAGAAGGGACTCCCCATATTCAGAGGGAGGAGAGGAGGGTGGGATAGGAGACAGTCCAAGTCCAAAAAGCTAGGAAGGGTCAAGGTCACAGAGAGAGTTCAGACTCGAGGAAGCACAGTGCAGCGTGTGGATCTACAGCCAAACATATCTGAGTTCAGGCCCTGACTCTCCTGCCCCCCAACCAGGTGGCCACTGCACCCCTCTGGATCCCAGGAACTCCATCTGTCAGAGGGGTCTAACCTGCCACCCTCCCAGAACCAACAGTGAGGACGGGGGGCGGGGGGAGAGGACAATACGAAAGTCCTTTGTAAGCCGTAAAGTTCTGTCCACATGTACATTCGGGGGGACCCTCTGCACTGCTGCTTCATGTGTCTCTGTCGGCAGTGTGGCTCGCTCAGATGAGGTCATGGATCCCAAACCTGCCAGTGTCCCTAAACTACGTGGTGCAGTAACTGTGTGAACAGACACATGAGGGGTAATTGGACCCTTGTGTGGCCTGTGAAATCAGTACCAGCTTTTCCCAAGACCTGTCCAGCAAGAAATCCCCTGGGTCATAAACCCTGAGAGCCGCCAGTCCAACAGAGAGCTCCCTAATCTCCATGACTCTCTCCGTCCCTGTCTCCCTGCCATCTGGCCACAGGGGCAGCAAGTTTCCGGACCCTTGAATCCAGTGGATGACAGACTTATGGGAGAGATGCAGCCCCAGATGCTGAGTCACTCACTGGGGCAGCACCACGGACAGCTCCATGCCCCCAGGCCGCTCCCTGCTGGGCTGTGGTCCTTACAATCTGTTCTCATAATCCATGGTAGTTATGTTCTATAAAGTAGCCACAGACACTGAATTAGCAAATACCGAACGACTGCTCCTAGGGAAATACAGAGTTGAGTTCTTGCAAGTCTCTGGTTGCAATTTCGTCCACCGATCAATATGTATAACCTTGTTTTACGTGTTTCTGTTTAAAGACACCTTATTTAATATATAGTTGGGTTATTAACATTGAACTCCAGGACATCAGCACTGTAACTCGTGCCTGAATGAAGCTTATCTAACATGTATATTCTCCATAAGGCCCATCACAGCCTTCTCTTGCTTGAGACTATACAGCACTTCAGCTTTACGCTTGAGGCCACTTTAAACAGCAAAATCACCACCAAAAAGTACAAAAATGCAAATACATGGCACTATATAGACCACAAAAATGATGAGTTGAAACAAGGAGGCGTGGTGTCACCTTGCTCAACCTCAGCTGGGACCGTGCACCTACCTCGGGTGACTGAGTTTCCCACCACTCTGCACACGTCTGTGATTAACCACAAAAGCACCAAAGGTACTGACGACTTCGGGGGGTTATGGATAAATTTCTGTTGAGTAGGTAAATCTGTAATACAGAATCCGTGAATAATGAGGATGGGCTGTATCAGAAAAACTGGTATCTTCCAGCTCGAAATGGGACTACGGGGATCCAGCCACCTCCCCTGCCTGCAGTGAGTGACCTGCTTTCACAAGCTACCGGCTTTGAACTTCAGAACTGGGAGAGCCCTTTATAGACTAGTGAGTCTGGGGACGCACGGAAGAAGGCACGCAGCTGTGTGAGGAGAAGAACCCGCGCCTCCCAGGCCCAGCTCCGTGCTCTACAACCACCCAGCCACAGATTCTCTACCTCATTCTGCATGACACTGAATGGGGGATGTAATCGTGCCAAAAGCTCAACAGCACTGACAGTGATGACGGCCCACGTTTGCCCTGCACTCTACAGTTTATAAAGCCCTTTCACCTGTTACCTCTTCATGGCAACTTGATGAGGTGGGGATAACCTCAGTTTAGTTTAAAACCTCAGTCTTTGGTTTAAAAATAAGGCAGGGCTTCCCTGGTGGCGCAGTGGTGGAGAGTCCGCCTGCCGAAGCAGGGGACACGGGTTCGTGCCCCGGTCCGGGAAGATCCCACATGCCGCGGAGCAGCTGGTCCCGTGAGCCATGGCCGCTGAGCCTGCGCGTCCGGAGCCTGTGCTCCGCAACGGGAGAGGCCACAGCAGTGACAGGCCCGCGTACCGCAAAAAAATAAATAAATAAATAAATAAGGCAACTGAAGCTTGGGAATCCAGTGGCTCGATAGCATCTGGGGCTCAAACCCTGCCACTCATATTCTTTCCAAGGTCCCAGATGTAGGCATATGCGCCTGAGTCTTCAGCAAGTCAATCTTTTTACGGTAGTGACGTCAAAGATCACTGAGCACAGATCACCATGGCAAGCCTAATAATAATAGAATATTCAAATAATAGAGGGAGCAATTCTAACTAATTTGATCTATTAATTTAACATGACCCAATAGAAAATGCCAAGAGAATGTTTTAAAATAAGAACAGCCAGGAAAATTCAGAGTGATGTGGGATCATGATTCTTATCAGATATTAAAACATACTAGAAAGCTAAATCCTCATGTCACCATCAACACAAACTACACAACCCTTCCGCGTTGCAAACAAAAAACCCACAGACTGTTGGCTGCCTATCCTGCCACGTGGACGAGGTCGACTTGAAGGCTGGAAAAGGGCCAGAGAGAGTGGAGATAGGAGATGGAGACAGTGGGGCCACTCAAGTCCTTAGTATTGGGCATTCCTAGTCTTCTGGAGGCTTTAGTTTTCAACTCTTCTACAGATTGTTAGCCAAAAATTTTGTTTACTTTTTTTAATTTTTTTTATTGAAGTATAGTTGATTTTACAAATTTTTTTATTGAAGTATAGTTTCAGGTGTACAGCAAAGTGATTCCGTAATATATACATGTACATATATATGTGTATATATTCTTTTTCAGATTCTTTTCCTATAGGTTATTACAAATACCGAGTATAGTTCCCTGCGCTATATAGTAGGTCCTTGTTGGTTATTTTATTTTTTTAAATTTTTAAAACTTAAAAAAATTTTAAAATTATTTATCTTATTTAGTTTTGGCTACGTTGGGTCTTAGTTGAAGCACGCAGGATCTTCGTTGAGTCACGCGGGATCTTTCGTTGCGGCACGCCGGCTCTTCATTGTGGTGCATGGGCTTCTCACTAGTTGTGGCGTGCGGGTTTTCTCTTCTCTAGTTGTGGCATGCAGGCTCCAGGGCGCATGGGCTCTGTAGTTGTGGCGCGCGAGTTCCAGAGCGCGTGGGCTCTGTAGTTTACAGCACAGGGGCTCTAGTTGAGGCGCGTGGGCTTAGTAGTTGAGGCACGTGGGCTCAGTAGTTGCGGCGTGCGGGCTTAGCTGCCCCGCGGCTTGTGGGATCTTAGTTACCCGACCAGGGATCGAACCCGTGTCCCCTGTACTGGAAGGCGGATTCTTAACCACTGGACAGGGAAGCCCCTTTGTTGGTTATTTTAATAAATTTCTTATTGTCTAAGCTACCATGGATTAGTTTCTTCACTTCTAACCCTAAGAAAGAACTCAAGAGTCACCCAACTTTAAGGAAACAGACCAAAAACCCTCCCTTAATCCCACATCACCTCTAGCTACTGTCTCACCAGAAGCTGTCTCCAGCGGAAAGTTTTCAGTCCTCTCTTACTTGGACAGATATGTTAATTTACAGATCTGTTAAATTCTACCATTGATTTTCGGTTTTGGTTTTTGCTTTCCTGCAGAACTCTCTGACTTCATCTCTGCATTGTTTCACTGATTCTACCTTTAAATGTACCTGGAAGCCAACCACTTCTCACAAACCACTCTGGCACCGGGGCCAAGCACCACCATCTCCTGCCTCTATTCCTGCCCAGCTCCCTAACTGGTCCCCATGCTTGAATCAGCTCTTGCCACACCCCTGCTCTCAATCCTCCATGAGGCTGACGTCCTCACCTCCCCTTGGCTCCTTTCTCAAACACCTACCTTCTCAGGGAGGCCTCCCCAAACCACCCTGCTTAAAATTGTAAATCCACCCCAACAGTCCCTACCCCACTTCCTGCTTTATTTTTCTCCATAGCACCTATCACTCTATAGCATCATATATTTTTTACCTATCTTCTTTGCTCTCAGTCTTTCCTGAGTACAGGAGCCAGCAAACTTTTTCTGTTAAGGTCCAGATAGAAAATAGTTTAGGCTCTGCAGACCACACGGTCCTGTCTCAACTACAAAATCATCCACAGCGATACATAAAGAAATGGGCATGGCTATGTCCCAATAAAAGTTTATTTACCAAAAGAGGCAGCAGGCTGGAGGTGGCCTGGGGCCATCGTGTGCCAGCACCTGCCTTATGAGAACATATCTCTTTTAACAGAGCATCTTCCCTCTTTGATTATTTTGTTCACTGCTGTACACTTAGCTCCTAGAATAGTATTTGGCCTATAGGAAACAATAAATATTGGCTAACTAAGTGAATAAATGAAATGAACCGAATGATTAATGAGAGCAAGGTGGTACTGGTACACAATTAGATCAATAGAACAGAATAGAAAGTACAAAAGCAGAATGAAAATACATGGTAATTCAGTTTATATAAATATTCATCCTTCCAATCAGTAGGGTGAAGACAGTTCTTCAACAGTTGGTCTTGGAACAACTGGCCAGCTGGGGAAAAAGAATAAGGTTGGGCCCCTGGTCACGTCAAAACCAATTCCAAAAAAGAAAAACTTCTGATGCCAAAAGTAAAATCATAAGAAAATCAAATAAACCTTGAGTGAATTTTTTTATTCTCTCAGGAAGCGGAAAGCCTTTCTAAGTAGAACACAAAGGCTATCAAAGAAAAGAACGATATTAAAAAAAAAAGACAAAAAATAAATAAAAGAAAAACGAAAAGAATGATAGATAAATCAAACAACATAAAAAATTTCCATAGGAAAAAACCCCCATACAACAGAAACAAAGGCAAAAACAAACACCACCACACTGGAAAAATCACTGGATCTCTTAAATGAGGGTTAATTTTCTCAACAAGTAAGTTTCATACACTGCACAATAAAATGAAACAGGACGGAAAGGCAAAGGGAGATGTAAACGTCTTCTAGACAGGAAAGTATGCTCAGCTTCACACAGTTAGAGACACGTAAATGAAAACTGAAAAATTCTATTTTTCACCTATCAGATGTGAAAAAAATCAAAAACACCTGACAACATTCCGCGCTGAAGAGGGTGTGGAGAAATGGGGACTTCCTATCAGGCAGCAGGATAATAAACTGATGAAATCTGTAACGAGAGAGCTGGGCAACAAAACCACAACTGCTTCTCCCTTTGACCCAGCAGCTCCTCCCCTGAGGGGTTTTTCCTACAGTCTTCCACCCGCTGGTGTAAAATTCTGTAATGCCTACAGCACTGCTTACAAAGTACTGGAATGGTCCCATCAACAGGAAAGTTAACTGAATAAATGAGAGATCATTCACAGAATGGGATACCGTGTAGCTTTCAAACACGAATTGAAGCAGCTCTATCTGTACCGCTAAGGAAAGATCTCTAGGGTAAATGAAGCAAGGGGAAATATGAGGGGCTAACAATATTAGAGGTTTTATATAAAAGTGAATCGTTCATAATGACCCAAGTGCTTGTGGGGTGAGAGGCTGGGGCACTGGGATAATGGAACCCAACCGTCGGGGCTGTTTGGAGTTTTTAATTAGCTGATACCCTCGAAGCCCAACCAGGCTGCCACTGAGCAGGGGCCCAGGGTCAGCAAGTGTTATTCACATCATTGCCAGTGTTATCACGGCCTCTGGAGAGAGGCCAGGGAGGAGAAAGGCGTCTTGGCCTTTTCTCTATGACTCTTCTCAGACATTTGAATTTTGTGCCCTGACCATGTTTACCTATTCCAAGAGTAACAAACATTTTTAATCACAATGCAGTTACTTGGGAAAATGCCTATGATAGAAAGCTAAAGAAAAAAGAACAGCAAAAAACAAAGAGCAGGCCACAAAAATTGTACATAACGCTTGAAGGAAGGAAATTGCTTTTTTTAAAAAATGCCTAAGAAGAAAGACTGAAAGGAAGTTGAACCCAAACGCCCACAGTGGTTAGTGTCGAGAGTGGGTGAATTACAACTATTTCCTGTTTTTCAAACATTCTGTAGTGTATCAATAATACGCTGTGCATCTAAACAGCACCAAGGACTCACCGTGTGCCAGGCACTGTGCTAACCACCTACCATCCTCACCTCGGCTGCAGCTGGTACTTGAACCCAGCCATCCACACCTTGCTTATGCTGAAGCAAGCATTTACCGAGTGCCACCATTCAAGGCTGGGTGCTCAGTGCTGGGTGGGACGGGGACCAGAATCCAGCACGGACCCTGCCCACCTGGCGCTGAGCGGGAGGAAGATTTTTATCAGCAACTCATAAAGACAAGCAGGACGCTGCCTCGGGAGGGTCGGGAGGGCAGGCTGTGTTCCCTGAGCCTGCACGACAGGCGCCGCGCCTCGTTGGGGCGTCAGGAGCGTGCCCTGAGGAGGGGAGTTTCCCGCTGGGGGGGTGGGAAGAGCATCCAAGGTCCTCCTGGTGAGGCCGAGATGGGAAAGGGTCCAGAGCCAGGATGCCACGTGGGAGCCCGAGCTGGAAAGGATGCGACCGCACAGGGCCTCCTGGCTGGGTTGGGGGCTTTGCGTTTATCCTCAGAGGACCGGGGACCCCTGAAGGGTTTGAGACAGAGTGTCTCTGCTGTGGGGAGAAGGACGGGGCAGAGGTATGACCCACGGCCTGTAGATGCCCGATGCCCAGCCCGTCCAAGGGCCACCTGGGCCAAGGGTCCCGAGAGGGACCTCCTGGGAGCCGCCTCGGCTCAGCCTGGCCCCTCCCAAAGGATGGGGGGGGGCGTCAACTGGCCTCTTTGGGGACAGTCCAAGGCAGCCCTTGGCCGCTTCCGCCCCCCGGCAGCCAGGGCAGCATGAATAGGCTTCTGTGGCCCCTCAATAGGCCTTTCATCAACTCGTGCCTCTCAGTGCCCCTCGTGGGCTGGAGACCCTCCCTCAGGGCACAAAAGACAAAGAAGCTGCCCAGGGAGGCCCAGGGCTGCCCTGATGAGGCACTTGGATGGAGAAGTACTGGTCAGACGGGTCCCCACGTGAGCAATCCCACAGGCCAGGCTGGTCCTCCGCTCCAGCCTAAGGGAAGCACGGGGTCTCAAGGACGGCAAGGCGGCCGGGTCAGGAGAGCCCATCACCTGCCTGGCCCCCTTCTTCTCCAGGAAAAAGTCGAGCCTCCTTCCCCAGATGAGCCAGGCCCTGCAGACAGCCCCTCCAGTCTGCGCTGTGGTCCCCCATGCTGCAGCCCCTCCCTCCGCACCTGACCAAACACCCTGCGTGTCCTCAGGCCACCCCACCCCTCACCATGGAGTCTTCCTGGACCGAACCACGGGGCCCTAGGCCCGTCCCAACCCAGCCTGTGCGAGTCAGCTTGGCCATCATGTCCCTGGGGCCTGTTCCCACCACCCGCCCCACGCACCTCCTCTGACCCACCTGAGCCACTTTACCTCATTTGATCTTCACAAAGACCCTGTGAGATAATGTTACTACCTTCATTTAACTGACGAGGAAATCGAGGCTCAAGGTTTGATTCCCTTATCTGATGTCGCACTGCTGGCATGTGGCAGAGCCAGACCACAGCCCAGAGCTGCCTTCTAAGTCTGCCACACGAACACACTAGTGTGTCCCTTCCCACCATGACAAGGCACCTCACTGGCAGGGTGACCAGGTGCCCACCATAGGGCAGGGCCCACGGCGGGGAGTCAGTGAATGTTGAACAAACAACCGCATGACTGCACTCCAGTTTTCCAGTTTACTCAGAGAGCACCACGGCAGCTCTGAAACCCAAAGCCACTGTCCCTTCTCACAATATGCGCGACGTTGCGAAACCCTTAAAGTGCTCCTGCGGCCCTCAGGTCACCCCCAGGAGGCCCTCGGTCCTGCTTACCCAGCAAGATCACGATGGGAGCTGGCACTGGAATCCAAGTCAGGTTCAGCACCCACTCTGAGCCTGCTCCGTGCCGGGCATCACCTGAGGCCCCAGGTGCAGTGAGAAACAAACCCTGACCCCGATCTCAAGGTCACTTTCAAGGGTGGGGCTTCAGTCCCCACGGCCCACAGTTCGCCAAAGCAATCCTCTGCGTTCTCCAGAACAGCAGTGCCTGCAAACCCGCAGCCCTGCGGCCACTTCGCTCCCCACCACCTCTTCCCAGGGGGCTTCAAGCTCACCTAAGCAGTCATCAGGCCAAAACAGGAGCTCCACATTCAAATTCCCGTCTCCTAGGAGCTCGTCACCGACGTGGCCTTATTCAAACTCCTGACTCACTGCTTTGCTCTGACACATAAACGGGCCTCCAAGACGAGGTGCCGTTCTCCTGAGGGATCTTCGGTGGACACCCACACAAGGTGCCCCAGCCCCGACAGGAGCCGCCACCCAGCCACCGCGGCTCCCGCCTAACGCCCACCCTCCCCACCTTCCTGGGCTGCGATCACCTGGTCACCGCCCTGATCACTGCCCTGGTCCCTGTTCCACCTCCTCCTGCCCCCGCCCCACCGCGCCACGCAGCACGAGGTGCGTGACAGAAGCCCAGAAGCCTGGCCAGCACCGCAAGAGGCTCACAGCCCACCTGCTCCCACCACTGTGCCAGAGCACATGCTGAAACCCAGCAACCCCAGGCCGTGTTGGTGCACCCATCCTGACCCACGGAGCAGGCTCAGCTGGACCAACCCGCCCAGTGAGTCCAGGCAGAAGGGACTGTCTTGCTCACCGCTGTGCCCCAGCACCTACTCCTGCAGGCTTCGGGCTCCAGGCTGACGTTTACCAAGCGCTTCCAGCGTGCCAGGATGCAAAGCTGATGACACACTGCGTGAAGCTAGGATTCAAGTCCCCCCACCCCCGGCCCCTGGGCAGACCCAAAGGACACCTGCCCCTCAGGTGTTCTACCTTCAGCGTCACCTAGCGTAGTCCCTCCAAACACGCCCCCAGCCCTCCCCCAGGGGCCGCTTGTCTCATCTCTCCTCGCTCCTGGGGTCTTGGTTCCCTTGCGCAATTCCAGCTGCAGCTTCTTCGCCAGGAACGCCCACTCCCGAGCCTGTCTCCTCTTTCATTTCCCTCCTTTATTCTCGCTTCTTCTAAGACTTCCTTCTCTGTGACAACCATGGGGTGGGGTTCTTCTTCATACACTAGACCGGGGCGAAGCCACACGGAAAAAAAGGCGCCAAATGCCTCTCCCTGGAGAGGTGGATGTCCAAGCGTGAGAGGGACAGGCCACAGCCTCGAGTCCAGGAGAGCTGGGCCCAGAACCCAGGCTGACTACCTGGGACGCTGAACAAGGGCCTTCCCCTCTCTCAGTCTCATCTTCTTCGTCTGCCGGCAGGGGTGACACCCCCCTTCACCACAGGCTGCTATGGGAACGACCCAGTGCTGGGCCTGCAGTAACGGGGCGGCAGCCGGACTCGCAGGGAGGCTCCCAGACACGTGCCCCGCCTGAGATGACGCCATCCCCGCTCCCTGCGCGGCTCAGCAGCTCCAGCCTAAGTCGACTCCTTGGGGTTTGCCACACGGAGCGGGGGCGGGACGAGGGCTCCCAGGAGCTGAGCAAGAGCTGATGAGCCCCACAGGGGTGGGCAGCTCCCTCCTCCCCGGGGCCGGAGGAAGCTGGAACGCTAGGCCCCCACCTCCTGGCAGGGGGCGCAGTCTTGGGGACCACCCGAGGCAGCACCAGCCACCAGGTGCTGTGGATCGGTAGGATGGACCTGCAGACAAAGCTGGGGGGCTCAGTGGGCATGAAAGCTACAGCCCCTAGTGTGACGGTGTAGCTCTGGGTGGTGGGACGACCGGGTTCTTATTTCCATCTCTGGGCTGCAGGGTGGCGTATGCAATTCTTCCTACTTCTGCTTCTTCCTATTTCATTTCCGCTGTCCCTGAATCAGAGCACAGAGCGGCACTGAACTCCCTGAGGCGCAGTGTAACTGGCCCTGCTTTTGTCAAGTGGCTCGGGTTTAGGCAGTAATGCCTGTGTACTGCTGACCACACATCCCAGAACCACGGGCTGCAAACAGTGGTCCACGTCAACCTTCCTCTCCCCATTTTACCTAAGAGGAAACTGAGAGCTGGAAGGGGGAAGGGCTCTGCCCACAGAGACTCCCACAGGCCCCCTGGACTTGACCCAGGGCCGTCACCTGTCACGGGCAGCCTCCGTGACACTCTCTGATGCTCCAGGTCTGGAGGCTGACCTCTGCCCGAGGTGGACGCAGGGCAGTAATCAGTCCTACTCTACCAGGAGAACGGAGGCCCAGAGAGCTGCAGTGACTTCCCCAAAGTGACACAGCATTCAGGGAAAATTAACTTCTGAGCCTCCTCTGCCTTCTTCCCTGCTCTGTCTCTGCCCAGCAGGAGCCCCCGTGAGGACGGCTCCAATCAAGGGCTACCTCCCCAAGAAATGACCACCCTCTTCACTCAACAGATACCAACCCATCGATTCATCACCCACACTCCCCTCACAGCCCCTTCCCTGGGCCTCGCTCCACCATCAGTCCCACCCTGAGCTGGCACAAGGGATGCAGAGCCAGTGCCAATGACCCTGCAGGGGACCCCAGGGGGTGAGGGAAAGGAAGTCACACACAGGAGGCTATGCAGCGTCACAGGACTGATGGCAGAAATCAGTACAGGTGCCGTCAAGAACAAAGGCGGGGGGCCCAGCTGATCCTCTCAAGGGGTCAGGAAAGGGCCAGACAGGCCCTTGAGCCGAGAACTGAGAGGTGAGGCTCCCCTGACAGATGGGGCGACAGAGTGGCAAAGTGTGGAGGAGCCCCCGAGAGGACTCGCACGGCTGTGGCTTAGCTGTCAGCAGGGCCAGGTCAGAAAGGATCTTGAACTCTGACTTGTAGGCCTCAGAGGTTTCTAGGGGTGTAAGAGGCAGAGTATAACACAGTCGGGAGCGGCAGCCGTGGTGGGACGGAGGGCCAGGCGCGGGGGCTGGTGTCACCAGCCCACAGGTGACCCAGGTGGGGATGAGGGATGGCTCAGGGCAGACAGAACTCGGCCACAGCTGGAGGGGCAGGTGAAGAAGGGCTGACCCTTGCCCAGTCTCGGTCAAGCTGAGCTGGAGGCGACACACTCTGGGGAGACGGGTGTCCGAGGGCAGTCAGCAGTGGGGGCTGGTCCAGGGAGTGTCTGGGCTGGTCCGTGATGGGTGTGGGCGGGATCAGGGGGCGGCATGATCGGTTACCCTCTACCCACCTGCCCCTACCATCTCCCGGGAAAGCTCTCAGCCCCGGGAAGCAGGGCCAAGCCCAGTCCAGCTCTGCATCCCCGGGTGCTCAGTCGCTATGGCCTGCACGAGAGAGGCAACAGTGACTACGGTTACCTAAAAATGTACACTGAGAGAGGGGTGGAGATCGCAGAAAAGGTGAGCAATCAACTGGCACGAGGGTCTTGGGTGGCGGTGCGGCTGCAATGGTGCCCGTGAGCAACGTTCCAGAAAGAACGAGAAGGCAGAAGCCCAGGCCCGCCTCACTCGAGGTCCCCGTCACTCTGAGCCTCAATCCCCCTCTGTAAACAGGGACAAAACCCGCCCATGATTCCACTCAGCAGCTGTAAGCACCAGTGAGGACGCGGCAGAGCCCTTTGTAAAAGTCGGGCTCTTTCCTGATGATCTTGGTAGTACACGCTCCTCGTAAAGAGTAGTTTGTACTCTGCTTTTCTCATTTGTTCTGTCCTAAGTGTTGTCCCAAGTGTAAACAGTCACGATTCAAAGCACGTCCCAAACCAAAGGGTTTTTACACTAAAGATAAACAGCGACAGCACCTCCAACTACAGGACTAAAAATTAAGCCCCTCTCCTTTTCACTTTGCCAAGAGACATTTCTCACATATCCACTGGTCATTCAAGGGAGGCAAAGAACATATCCTTTAAAACAGGGGTCCCAACCCCCGGGCCACGGACTGCTACCAGTCCGGGCCGCACAGCAGGAGGTGAGCGGCGGGTGAGCCAGCGAAGCGCCACCTGTATTTACAGTCGCTCCCCATCGCTAGCATTACTGCCTGAGCTCCGCCTCCTGTCAGATCAGCGGCGGCATGAGCTTCTCGTAGGAGCGCGAGCCCTACTGTGGAACTGTGCATGCGAGGGATCTAGGTTGTGCACTCCTTATGAGAATCTAATGCTTGGTGATCTGAGGGGGAGCTGAGGCAGTGATGCTAGTGCCAGGGAGTGGCTGCAAATACGGCTTATCATTAGCAGGGAGGTCTGACTGCACAGAGACCGTAATAAATCAGTTGCTTGCAGACTCATATCAAAACCCTGTCAGTGAGTGGCAAGTGAAGACAAGCTCAGGGCTCCCACTGATTCTGCATTATGGTGAGTTGTATCATGATTTCATTATATATTACAATGTAATAATAATAGAAATAAAGTGCACAATAAATGTAATGTGCTTGAATCATCCCCAAACCATCCCACCCCCACACTCCGGTCCATGGAAAAACTGTCTTCCACGAAACCAGTCCCTGGTGCCAAAAAGGTTGGGGACTGCTGCTTTAAAAGACTCAGGCTAACAGGGTATTTGTTTTGTTTCCCATCAGACAAAGACTCCCTTTTTAGGGACTTCCCTGGTGGTCCAGTGGTTAAGACTCCACGCTCCCTATGCAGGGGACCCGGGTTCGATCCACGGTCAGGGAACTAGATCCCACGTGCCGCAACTAAGAAGCCCGCATGCCGCAACTTAAAAAGATCCCACATGCCGCAACTGTGGCCCGGCGCAGCCAAATAAATAAGTGAATATTAAAAAGGTGGTTCCCTCCCAAGTGAGCTGATGCTCATCCTGCACGGCCTGGACCATGCAGAGGGTCCTCCCCCAGCTGGGCAGCCCCTACCTCGGCCCCCAGACGCCCTGACCCCTCGTCTGCAGGTTCACCAACAACCTCTCAGTTCCTGCTGCAGCCAGCTGGGCCCTGAGGGGCCTCCTTGTGCTTCTCTCCCTCCACACCCCAGCCCGGTCACTGCACACGGAAAGTAAGGACACCCTGCCCTGCCCCCAGTGGGCCTCGATCTCTTTACCTGAACCGAGACAACAGGCGGGAGGGCCCATCGGGCATTCTGGTTCTGGTGCTCAGTCTGCCAGGGCCCTCTCTGAGCTTCACCTACCTGTCGGCACAGCAACAGCGACAGCCTGGTTGAATTCTGGATCTTTCTTGTCCATCTCGGCTCCCCCAGGACGGCTGTGACCCTGAGGATGTTCTGCTGCCCAAGCCAAAACCAGGAGGTAGGGAGCAAGCTGCCAGATCAGCCCCGACGCCAGGAGGGCGCGACGTCAGGCAGAGGGACATCACGTCCGCTCTCGGAAGAACCCCTGTCCCAAAGCCGCGCAGCAGCAGCAAGAGGACACACTGGAGGGCTGCCGATCACACCCAGCACTGTCTCCCCGCCCACACTAGCCCCCGGAGGGTAAGAGCCAGGACCAAGGCCTGCACTGCACCCACAGGCAGCCTGGCACCCGTGCGGATGCGGGGGCCACCGTCTGTTGTCCCCGAGGCTGCGCGGGCAGGGGCCGCGCAGAGCTGGAAGTGAGAGGGTCTTGGAGGCGAGGAGCAGCCTGGGCCACTCAGTTCCCAGGCTTCCCCGTCCCCAGCTGCAGGACAAAGGACACCTGCCTCCCCTGCTCAGCAGGCAAGCCTGCAATCCCAGGGAGGAGACGGGCCTGGAGAATCACCGACCAGCGGGCAGCCGGCCCCAAGCCCCATCTGAGGCTGGATCCTCTCTCAGCAGCTGGCACACCCGGGTGCCAGGAAGCCGTCACCCGCCACTCACCTTTCTTCCTGTTTGTACCAATGCCAATGATTCAGAAAGTTTTCCATGGCACTTCCATGAGAGTCTAGTCGTTAAGAATCCACCTTCCAATGCAGGGGATGCAGGTTCGATCCCCTGTCAGGCAACTAAGATCCCACAGGCCGTGGGGCAACTAAGCTCACGCGCCACAACTACTGAGGCCACGTGCCGCGACTACAGAGTCCGGACACCGCAACTACTGAGCCCACACGCCACAACTAGAGAGAAGCCCATGCGCTGCAGCAGAGGATCCCACATGTCGCAACTAACACCCGATACAGCCAAAAATCAAAATAAATAAATAAACAACAGAAAGTTCTCCATGAGTTTGGTAAACATCTGTCTGCCACCCGCCACATCCACCTATGGTCCTAGTCCTGCCTTGGGGGTCAGACAGCAGCCTCTAAGAAACGGCCTCCCAGGTTGGCAGCCGAAAGAAGTCATCCAAATGCAGAAAGCTTCGCACAAATGAAGAGGCCTGTTGCAAGCTATTTATAAGAGTGAAAAACTGGATCCAAGCTAAGTTTCCCACAAGACAAAACCGATTAAGTAAATTATGGCACATCCACTCAACTATCCTGTATCATTTAAATAATGTTTAGAGTTTGAACAACACGGAAATGTTTTAGGAATTTTAAGTGAGAAAGCATGATTAAGAAACTTTATGCGTAGAATATCAAGTGTACTTTAAAGGGGCTTTAAAAAGATTGGAAAGCAAGATGTTGTTAACAGTGTGACTGCGTGATTGGAACTATGAGTAATTTTTTTCCATTCTTTATATTTTCCAGTGTCTATATTGTACATGTAACATTTTTTTTTTTTTTTGTGGTACGCGGGCCTCTCACTGTCATGGCCTCTCCCGTTGCGGAGCACAGGCTCTGGACGCACAGGCTCAGCGGCCATGGCTCACGGGCCCAGCCGCTCCACGGCATGTGGGATCTTCCCAGACCGGGGCACGAACCCATGTCCCCCGCATCGGCAGGCGGACTCTCAACCACTGCGCCACCAGGGAAGCCCATGTAACATTTTTTAATTGGAAAAAACTTGTCTGGGGATTTTGATGCCGTTTTTTTAACAAGCGTCCCGCTCGGGGCTTCTCTGCAGTGGCCTCATGGCTCGGCTGGTATTCCTGAGCCCGCCCAGCCCAGTGAAGGAGGCAGATGTAAATAAGGAGCCAACGCTGCAAGGAGGGGGCGCGGCTTGTGCAAGGCCTCAGGGCAGCGGCAGAGTGGGCACTGGCGCCCAGGCCAGGGGAGGGGGCGAGGATGCCAACACAGCTGATGGCCCTCTCGCTTTGCCAAGAATCCCTGCAGCCATGACCCTCAGTCTCCTTAGAGCGCGAGGTCCAGCGTCCTCAGCGTTCTCTGGAAGGATGCAGAGTCCCTGCCTTGGGAGAGGACCACTCCGGCAGCTGCCTGGGCTGCTCCAGCCCCAGAAACGGATAGAGGCCAGAACCCACAGGCCTTAAAAATAGGCGCAGGAACCGAAAGAGACACCACTGCCACTCTAAACGGCCACACTTCCTCCTTGCTGCACTGCCCCAGAACCGGCTCTGCCTGCCTTGGGGACGGAGGGCCCGGGGCCCCAGGGGAACCCAGAAAAACTGGCACCAGCCACTGCAAAGCAGTCTGAACTTCAGAGCTTGAATCCAACCCTAATTCCACATGCGGGCACTGGGCCAGATGTTTGTGTCCTTTATAACAACAACAGCATAGAGGGTCAATGCCGTGCCAGGGCTTGTGCTGGGTCTGTTCCTACCGCATCTCCTGCAGTCCTCACGGGGCGGCATGAGGCTGTGCGTGTCACTTCTCAGACAATTTCCATGACCCTACAGGCTTTGTTGTCTCCATTTTACAGATGAGGACCCAGAAGCTCCAAACGGTGGCATGCTTAGGCTCCCGTTCTTCCCTTCCAGCCACACCTCCCATGAACATCCCCCGCCCACCACTACGCCCAGCTACACTGCACCGAGCAAGACAGAGGGCTGGGCCGAGCGTGCAAGGTCCTCTTCCCGATTCACAGGGTGGTGTCAGGTGCCTGGCATGTGTAGGTGTTCAGCGCAGAGGCGAGGCTCACAGGAAGGCAGTCTCCCCCGTACTCCTCTGGCTCATTCCAGAACTCTCTACAGGACGGCTACTGGCACCTGACATGCCTCGGCTGGAACCCCAGGAACCCCAGTTCTGCTACCTCCCAGCTACGTGACCTTGGGTGAGTCACTTTCCCCTCTGAAGCTTCGTTTCCTCATCTGCAAAATGGGCTTTTAACAGAACCTGCCTCCATAGGAGGTGCTGCTGCAGGTCCAGCGGGGCTGGCACACGGCACGTGAGCAGCATCCCTCGTGCTAACGGCCTCTCCAGTGCTGGCCGGTCCACGAGTCAAACACCCGCCGAGCTGCTGAAGGCCAGGTCAAGTGAACACCAAAGTCCCAGCCGGGCACTCAGAGCCCCAAACACCGCTCCAGCCTCAACTCCCACAGCCAGGCTTCAAGCCTCCCCGCTCCTCCAGGCAAGTCCTGCCCACCCTAACCCCCTCTCAAAGGCCACGCCTGCACGAACCCCGCTGGTCGGCCAAGGTGGCTCCCTTCTCTGTGCCCCTCACAACCCCTCACACCTCGACTTGGGCCCTTCCTCAGCCCACCTCGTGCCAGGCAGCTGAGCACACCTATGGTGGCCAGGCCACACGCACCCGAGGACAGGTGTGAGGGCTTCACCCCTGCTAAGAGCCCAGACAGATTCTGCCACTTACTGGCCATGGGACTGGGGCATGTTACTTCACCTCTAACCCTGTGCTTCTTCACCAGGACAAAGAGAGCAGTTTAATGATACCTACCTTAAAGGATTATTTTGACGATAAAAGGAAATGGTGAATGTGAAACACTCCTTTTGTCCCACAGCACTCCAGAGAGGAAATTCCCCAGGCCACCTAAAAGGGGGCGAGGGCCCAAGAATAAACAGCTCTAAAATGCTCAGCCTTGGGGACTTCCCTGGCAGTCCAGTGGTTAGGACTTCGCACTCTCACTGCTGAGGGCACGGGTTCAATCCCCGGTCGGGGAACTAAGATTCCGCAAGCCATCCACGGCCATGGGAAAAAACAATACAGTAAAATAAATTGAAAAAATAAAATCAAATAAAACGCTCAGCCTAGGCAGGACCCAAAGACAAGCAGCACGGGGAAGGCCCCTCCACTCACAGCACCCCTCCGCCACTCAGACCCGAGTCGTGTCCACGTGACTTGACCAAAGGCCAGGGGTGTGCTGCCCCTGTTGAAGGGAGCCTGCCCACACAGCATGCATGCGCTGATGTCCAGAGCCCATTAGAAGGCCCAAGCCCCAGGAGGAAGTGTCAGGCAGGCTATCTCCACCTTTGGTACAGACATCTGCATCACACAACATTTGGGCACTGGACCACCCGATTCTTCCCAACTCAGAGATTCTGGAGCCCCGCTCAGGCCGCCTCAGCCATCAGCCTGGCTCACCTGTTACCTGGAATCACAGGCAGTTTCCTGTGGATAAAACACCAAAATCCTGCTCAAAATCCTGCACAGCCCTGGCTGCTTCCAGCAGGACTTTTACTTCAGCCAAGTCACCTGTGTATCTGGCTCTCTCTCCCCACTCAACTGCACCCACACCCCACGCAGCACGGATCAAGGCTGATCCCCCCACCTGGCATGGAGCAAGTCCTCAAAAAAATGCTTCTACTGCAGAGGCCGCAGTAGACAGATTCAAAAATCAGGTTTGGATCTCCAAGGTACTTTTCATCATACAACCAAGAGACAATGCGGGCAGGGAGAAGGGGGTAGTCGCTTTCTCTCATCTCATAGACAGACACTGTGACTTAAATGATAACAGCGGGACTTCCCTGGTGGCGCAGTGGTTAAGAATCTGCCTGCCAGTGCAGGGGACACGGGTTCAAGCCCTGGTTCGGGAAGATCCCACATGCCGCGGAGCAACTAAGCCCGTGCGCCACAACTACTGAGCCTGCACTCTAGAGCCCGCGAGCCACAACTACTGAGCCCGCATGCCACAACTACTGAAGCCCGTGCGCCTAGAGCCCGTGCTCCGCAACAAGAGAAGCCACCGCAATGAGAAGCCCGTGCACTGCAACCAAGAGTAGCCCCCGCTCGCCGCAACTAAAGAAAGCCCACGCACAGCAACGGAGAGCCAACGGAGCCAAAAATAAATATATAAATAAATAAATTTATTTTTTTAAAAAAGAGGGATTTCCCTGGTGGTCCAGTGGCTAAGACTCTGTGCTCCCAATGCAGGGGGCCCGGGTTCAATCCCTGGTCAGGGAACTAGATCCCACATGCCACAACTGAGACCCTGCGCAGCCAAATAAATAAATAAATAAATAAAAGAAATGACAACAGATTGTCCAGGGTCAAGCGTCTCCCCCAGAGGCTCCCTTATACCTTCAAAACAACCTGAGGTTAGCTCTGAACAACCTAAGCTTTAATTAAACAACAACAACAAAAATCTGGGAGGTTTAAGTTAATTCATAAATGTAACAGGTTGTCCCAGCTGCAAAGTGGAGATGAGCAGGTGACATGGTGAAAGTGCTTTGGGGAGGGTGTTCTGGGCTCACACCTGGGTGCTCGGGCCAATCATTCTGTCCTAACTCTACTTTGGGCGTGAAGTCACTGTTTAGCTTGTCCCTCTCTGAACATCACATTTCTCATCTGAAAAATGAAAGAGACGGGCAACGTGAGCCCTTCTAAGACTTTAATTTTCCAACTTCCTTGCCCATCCACACCCTTCATTCCCCAGCCCAGAAAGTAATCCTCTCATTCATTTGCTGAGTGTGCCCTGGGGCTCTGCTCTGCATGGGCCCCGTGCTGGGCACTGAGGAGACTCAGACTTGGGCAATGCCCTGTGCGTGTGGGGGGGGGGGGGGGGTCACCTGCTAACTGGGGAGACAGCCACACAGACCATCACAGTGCCACAGTCGTCCGTTCGTCCACCGGACACGAACCCGGTACAAAGAGAGCACAGGCAGCAGGACAGGGGGCGGAGGAAGGGTCCCCGGGTGGCAGCATTAGCTCTGAGGCCTGAAGGGAGACCTGCACGTGCTTGCAGGGCAGGTTAAGTATGAGGTAGCTTTCCAGGCGCAGAAAAGAGCAGAAATAAAAGTGCAGCGCATCAGAGCACTACAGGGACTGAGTTCTGAGAGGCTGGGGGTGGTAAGATGGGAAGAGCTTGTGCGTGAGGGGGGACTAGAGGCAGGAGGGGAGACGCAGCAATAGTGCAACCACCAGGCTGTGCTCTTGGCCTACTATGGGCAGGTCCCCTCCCCAGACGCAGCGCAGTAGGTGCGGCAAGGCCTGGTTGGGACATTTGCGGGGACAGGCACTGGGTCCCACTGACCAGGGGTCAATCCCAGCTATACAACTTCCTCGCAGGCTGTCCCTGGGCTAGTGTCTTGCCTCTCTGAACTTCAGGCTCCACATCGGTGAAGTGGAGATAATGTTCCTGTATCTGGCAAGGTCAGTATCGAATTGACAGAGCCTGCGTAAAGCACCTGGCACACACTGAGTACCCAGGAAATGCCAGGTGCTACAGCAAATTATTGTTCTTAGGGGGTGGCAGTGCAGGCTCCTGGGGGCAGGGACTGTCTAACAGGGCAGAGAGATGCTCAGAGGACAGTAGGACCGTGTTGACAGGGGAGTGAGGAGGGGTGCCCGGAGCTGCTGAGCAAACAGGGCTGAGGGGCCTGAGCAATGGTCCCTCCGACCCCTCCCCTCTCAGACACTCTGTGCCAGGTGACAGGCGGCCTGCCAGGCGGGCATGCAGCCGGGCACACAGTAGGTGCTCAATGAACATGTGCTGAATGAACGAATGAGGACCCTTCCATTTCTGCTCGAAACTAATTAGTGACACCTTTTCAGAAGAGACCAAAGAACCTCTGTCCTTGTCCACCCCGGCTTGTAGACACCCTACCCCCACCCCCATGCTTGAGGAAAGCTTTGTTCCAGGGCAGGCTGGGCTGAGACCTGCTGAGGGGAAGTATCTTGTACCAAGTCCGCCTCCTGCAAAAAAGGAGGCCGCAAATTTATTTCCTCTCGTCTTCCAGCCTCCAGGGTGTGGCCTGCTGAGGGGCCTGGAATGCCTTGTGACCTTAGGTGGGGATGCGCTGGCTCTTTGGGACTCAGTTTCCCCAATGGTGAATGAAAGGGAGTGGGTCTGGCAGAATCTCCAAGGTTGACATTCCCTTCTCCACAAAATGCTGTCGCCCCCTCAGACAGCCCCAGCCCAGACTGGGGACGAGGGTGGGGCTGGGGGGTGGCTGAGAACGTGGTATGAAGTCATTCCCGCAGGAAGAAGGGAGGGGTCTTTTCAGAGAGAAAACGGCCTCCGCGGGCTTTAGTCTGAACACGATCGTCAGTAGCCATCACTTCACGCCCAGCCATGCCGTAAGACCCCACCTACACCTGGAGCCCCAGGCTCTCTCAAACCACACGGGGCACCTCCACCCCACGTCACCGGCCCATCTAGGACTTAGGGCCTCCTTAGAGCAGCATCACACCCAGAGAGGCGGCCGGCCCCGCTCCCGCTGCCAAGCGGGTGGGTTCATGGGGCGACGGTCCAACAGGTCCCCAGTTAGAGCCAATGTGCAGAGAGAGCGGTACGGGAAGACAAAGGCTTCAGGACGCCGGAGACCTGCCCTCCCGGCGAGCTGGGACGGTGGCCGGGGCAGCTGGCAGGGAGGTCTGCCCGGAGCCCACGGGGCCCCGGCCCTGCCATGTCGGGCTCCGGGTCTCCCCAGATCCAGCGCCCGCACTCCCTGCAGCGGCACTGAGGCCCCGGGGAGGGCTTCTTGGAGAAGGAAGAGGCCTGGCGGAGCCACGGAGGGGAAGGAGGGAGACGGGCAGACGCCCGGATGGACAGACAGAGGGAGACGCCGAGTGACCCGGGAGACAGACACACAGGGACGAGAGCGTGCCGGACCGCTCTTGGGACCAAAATCAGAGACGGAGACGCGGAGACACAGGAAACAGCCGGACGCGGGGAGCCGGGGGCGTGAGGGGGATGCGACACGCAGGGAGCCCCAGAGACACACGCAGAGACGGAGACGCGCAGAGACACCCAGAGGCGCGCACACCCCGACGACGCGGCGGCCCCGGCCTCGACCCCGGCCGACCCCACTCACCGAGGCCGCAGACCTCGCGGCGCAGGCTGAGGCGGCCGCGCTCCTCGGCTATGGCGCGCAGCATGTGCTGCAGCGAGCGCTCCTCGGCCTCCGCGCCGCCCGCAGGCTCCGGGGAGGCGGCGGCGGCAGCGGCGGCGGCGGGGAGGGCGGGCGGCCCGGCCCGGAGCCCCGCGGGCGCG